>NC_051847.1:108115153-108117937 GCF_002237135.1 Teleopsis dalmanni | reverse complement strand
CTGAAAGAGGAATGAAATACATATGAAGTCATATTAAAAACTGATCAATTATCAAAAATATAAGATATTGCTATTGTGCAGGTTTAGAAATAAAAAGGGATGTACGCTTTTACAGAAACTTAACGATGTGAGTAATAATACAAACAAAGTTTAAATGAAATTTCTGAAATAGGAATGAAGTACATTTTACCATATATCAAAACATGATCGATTGTTATGAATGTAAGATATTGCTATTGTGGAGTTTTAGAAATAAAAAGGGATGTACGCTTTTACAGAATTTTAACTATGTGAGTAATAATAAAACAAAGTTGACGTGAAATTTCTGAAATAGGAATGAATTACATTTTACGTTATATCAGAACCTGATCGATTATCATATGTGTAAGATATTGCTTTTGTGTAGTTTAGAAACTAAAAAAGGGTTGTAAATTCTTACAGAAACTTAACGATGTGTGTAATAATAAAAACAAAGTTTAAATGAAATTTCTGAAGTAGGAACGAATTACATATGATGTCATATTAAAAACTGAGCAATTATCATAAATATAAGATAATGCTATTGTGTAGGTTTAGAAATAAAAAGGGATGTACTCTTTTACAGAAACTTAGCGATGTGAATATTAATAAAAACAAAGTGTAAATGAAATTTCTGAAATAGGAATGAAATACATTTTACCATATATCAAAACATGATCGATTGTTATGAATGTAAGATATTGCTATTGTGGAGTTTTAGAAATAAAAAGGGATGTAAGGTTTTACAGAAACGTAACGATGTGAGTAATAATAAAAATAAAGTTTACATGAAATTTCTGAAATAGGAATGAATGAAATATTATTTATTAGGAATGGAATGAAATAGGAATATCGCTTTTGTGTAGTTTTCAAAATAAAAAGGATTGTGAACTTTTACAGAAACTTAAGGATGTAAGTAATAATAAAAATAAAGTTTACATGAAATTTCTGAAAGAGGAATGAAATACATATGATGTCATATTAAAAACTGAGCAATTACCCTAAATATAAGATAATGCTATTGTGTAGGTTTAGAAATAAAAAGGGATGTACTCTTTTACAGAAACTTAACGATGTGAGTAATAATACAAACAAAGTTTAAATGAAATTTCTGAAATAGGAATGAAATACATTTTACTTTATATCAAAACATGATCGATTGTTATGAATGTGAGATATTGCTATTGTGGAGTTTTAGAAATAAAAAGGGATGTAAGGTTTTACAGAAACCTAACGATGTGAGTAATAATAAAAATAAAGTTTACATGAAATTTCTGAAATAGGAATGAATGAAATATTATTTATTAGGAATGGAATGAAATAGGAATATTGCTTTTGTGTAGTTTTAAAAATAAAAAGGATTGTGAACTTTTACAGAAACTTAAGGATGTAAGTAATAATAAAAATAAAGTTTACATGAAATTTCTGAAAGAGGAATGAAATACATATGAAGTCATATTAAAAACTGATCAATTATCAAAAATATAAGATATTGCTATTGTGTAGGTTTAGAAATAAGAAAGGATGTAAACTTTTACAGAAACTTAACGATGTGACTAATAATATTAACAAAGTTTAGATGAAATTTCTGAAATAGGAATGAATGAAATATTATTTATTAGGAATGGAATGAAAAAGGAATATTGCTTTTGTGTAGTTTTAAAAATAAAGAGGAATGTAAACTTTTACAGAAACTTAACGATGTGAGTAATAATAAAAACAAAGGTGAAGTGAAATTTCTGAAATAGGAATGAATTACATTTTACGTTATATCAGAACCTGATCGATTATCATAAATGTAAGATATTGCTTTTGTGTAGTCTAGAAACTAAAAAAGGATTGTAAGTTCTTACAGAAACTTAACGATGTGAGTAATAATAAAAACAAAGTTTAAATGAAATTTCTGAAGTAGGAACGAATTACATATGATGTCATATTAAAAACTGAGCAATTATCATAAATATAAGAAATTGCTATTGTGTAGTTTTAGAAATAAGAAAGTATGTAAACTTTTACAGAAACTTAACGATGTGACTAATAATATTAACAAAGTTTAGATGAAATTTCTGAAATAGGAATGAATGAAATATTATTTATTAGGAATGGAATGAAAAAGGAATATTGCTTTTGTGTAGTTTTAAAAATAAAGAGGAATGTAAACTTTTACAGAAACTTAACGATGTGAGTAATAATAAAAATAAAGTTTACATGAAATTTCTGAAAGAGGAATGGAATACATATGAAGTCATATTAAAAACTGATCAATTATCAAAAATATAAGATATTGCTATTGTGTAGGTTTAGAAATAAAAAGGGATGTACGCTTTTACAGAAACTTAACTATGTGAGTAATAATAAAAACAAAGGTGACGTGAAATTTCTGAAATAGGAATGAATTACATTTTACGTTATATCAGAACCTGATCGATTATCATAAATGTAAGATATTGCTTTTGTGTAGTTTAGAAACTAAAAAAGGGTTGTAAATTCTTACAGAAACTTAACGATGTGTGTAATAATAAAAACAAAGTTTAAATGAAATTTCTGAAGTAGGAACGAATTACATATGATGTCATATTAAAAACTGAGCAATTATCATAAATATAAGATAATGCTATTGTGTAGGTTTAGAAATAAAAAGGGATGTACTCTTTTACAGAAACTTAACGATGTGAATATTAATAAAAACAAAGTGTAAATGAAATTTCTGAAATAGGAATGAAATACATTTTACCATATATCAAAACATGATCGATTGTTATGAAT
>NC_051847.1:108094122-108115053 GCF_002237135.1 Teleopsis dalmanni | reverse complement strand
TGGCCCTGCCATACCAGAAAAACATAAAGGTTGAACAACTGAATATTCATCACAATAAAGCAGCATTAGCAATGATCCTGCGACACTTTGACGAAGAAAAGTTGGACATACTACTGATTCAAGAGCCCTGGATTGTTCAAAACGCTATTAAGGGACTTGGTACATCAGTTGCCACGCTGTTCTTTCCACAGGCAGCTGGTAAAATAAGGACATGCATAATGGTGACGAAGGGGATACAATGCATCCAATTGCCTCATCTATGCTTACCAGATCTTACTACGGTAAGAGTAGGGAGTGATGCCAATACCTTTATCGTGGCGTCAGCCTATCTACCATACGACTCTACTGAACCACCTCCCAGTCAGAAGGTAATCAGACTGATGGAGTATTGTAGGACGAAAAGGCTAGAAATTGTCATAGGATGTGATGCGAACGCACACAACATTGTGTGGGGTAGCAGCGATAGTAACAACAGAGGGGAATCTCTCCTCGAGTTTATTGAAAAATACAATCTGATGATTGCAAACAGGGGGTTAGAACCTACCTTCGTTGACGCACGAAGGTCAGAAGTTATTGACCTAACCCCGTGCTCAGGCGCAATGACACAGAAAATTGAGAAATGGAAGGTTACTGATAGACTAACAATGTCGGATCATCGGGCTGTACACTTTAAAATACTCTGTCGTCCGAAACGCACTAATAGTCAGAGGCTAGTAAGAATTCCTGAGAATACTGATCAAGTAACGTACTTGACGTTGTTGGCGGAATTATTACAAAACAGGCCGCTGAGGAAACTCAAGACCACATGGAATATAGAGACAGAAATCAAAGCAATTACTGCTGCGATGATTAATGCATTCGAAAACGCTTGTCCCCAAACCAGCATTGCAGAAAAGTCGTCGACACCTTGGTGGAGTCAGGATCTTGATGTAAAAAAATGGAGACAAGGAAAGCCTTTAATAAATACATAAGGGAGAAGAACTCCGAATCATGGGACCTGTATAAGGCCAAAAAGCGTGAATTTAAGAAAGCATTACGCAACCGGAAACGGGAGTCGTGGCGGAATTTCTGTTCGAGCATGAAGGGACCTCTGAAGTAAGTCGGTTACAAAAGATGATCACCAAAGATCCGGTCTCAAGACTTGGTTTAATCCGAAAGAAGGCTGGTACAATGACGGAGACAGTAGGTGAGTCTGACTTCAGGTGGCATTTCGATGGCCATCATGATGGACATCGAAGGAGCCTTTGACAAAGTAAGCTTTGATAAATTAAAATCTGCTCTAGCTGACCGAGAAGTCGGTTCACTCATTATTGGATGGATAGATTTCATGCTAAGGCAAAGAGCAGTAAACCTACAAAATGGAAGACATAGACTGAGAGGCAGAACAGTCAGAGGCAGCCCACAGGGAGAGGTGCTTTCACCATTTCTGTGGAACGTGACCATAGACTCTCTACTTCAACAGCTTGACTTCAAAGGCATACAAACAATTGGGTATGCGGACGATATAGCACTGATGGTGAATGGCAAGTTCCCAGACACCTCAAATGCGTCGAAAAATGGTGTAGGGAACAAGGCCTAGCCATCAATGTCGCGAAATCAGACACTATCCTCTTCACGAGAAAGAGAAGTCTGTCAATGGAGCCTTAACAACTTTTTGATAATAAAATTCGCATATCAAAGTCGGTGAAGTATCTAGGTGTTGTCCTAGATAATAAACTGACTTGGAATGAACATGTGAATGAAAAGATCAGGAAAGCGAAGAGAGCTCTATTTCAATGTAAGAGACTGTGCGGAAGACGATGGGGGATACCCCAAAATCGATGTACTGGATCTATACGATGATGGGCAGAGCTATTATAACACATGCGTCAGTTGTCTAGTGGTGTAAAGTCACCCAAAAGACAATAAAGACGAAGTTAGATAGAGTCCAGCGACTAGCCTGTGTTGGAATAACAGGCGCTATGCGAACTACACCAACACCGGCATTAGAGGCGATGCTAGGTTTGCTTCCGTTGGATTTACATATAAAGAAAACGGCGGTACTGGCAGCAATTCGCATGAACCGGAGCTCTACGTGGAACAACTTTGGAAAATTAGTGGGCCATCTAACGTGCACTCTATATCTCGGAATATATGTTTCCGTCTATCAAGCGGAACTTATGGCGGTCTCACATGCTCTGGATCACCTATTGAATTGTCAGGTATATCAGAAAAAGATTCTGATAGCGCTGGACAACCAAGCAGTTATCAAAAGCATGCAAAAGACATACATAACTAACAGTTTAATTCAAGAATGTGTAACGAAGCTCAAAGAATATGCTCATGGATATGAGGTGACGATCATGTGGGTTAAAGGACACATCGGTAGTGAGCAAAACGAGAATGCAGATGAACTTGCAAAGCAAGGATCAAGCCATAATTTCTGTGGCCCGGTACACAGAATACCATTGGGGTACAGCATGACGGCAGCCTATGTCTATAAGTGGATAATCTCACTTCATCTTAATAGATGGAGAGAGTTGAGCACTTGTAGACAGACCAAACTCATGTTACCTAAACCGTGGGCCAGAGAAGCAATAAAGGTGCTCAGCTATTCGCGGAGCACCCTAAGCTGGCTGACCTCACTAATTACTGGACATGGCAACTTCAAGTATCACCTTAAAAAGATAACTCTTGCTGAGGAAGACACTTGCAGACTATGTCTAGAAGAAAAGGAGACAGCGGTGCATATATTGTGCCAATGTCCAGCACTGACAAGTAGGAGGAAGACTGTCTTGGGACACCATTGGGTTGGTGACGACTTGGCAGGAAACCTCAAGCTAAATGAGCTGCTTGCATTTACAAAAGATGTAGTCATGCGAACGGAAGCCACTCCAGCTTTAACTCAATAACAACATCCGAGATTCGAAGGACGAAAAAGGATCGTTTCTTCGACTAATCCTTCACTTCAGTGGGGTCACTTGTCGGACAGTGCGCTGTCCCAACGTCCCACCATATATATAACCCTGAATCTTCACGTCATATAATAATTTTAAACCATGGGTTAATTTTTAGTCTAATTTTTATTTATTACATATTTTTTTGTTTTGCATCGTTGCTAACTTGGCACTAGCAATATATTATATTAAAAATCTGTCATTTCGCCATTTTTGCACCAAAAACTTATTATTATATTATTTTTTATTATTATAATAAAAAATATATTATTTTCAACACTTTTTTCTCGAAAAGGTATTATATGAAGTCAACTTTCAGTCAATGTTCGAAATTTGTTGAATATATTTTTATATAGTAGCAAAATCGACTTTGGTTGCTGGTTTGGCTCTCAAAGTCGATTTCCACCAAAAAAGTTCGTAGTGTGAACTCCGTATTAGATTCAATATGTCTTCGGAAAAATAGAGATGTTTGATATTTAAACATCCAGGTACGCATTTCCATTTTAACTCCAAAGAAATTTTAATTAAGTGAAAATTCGTATATTATTATAAAATAATTAGATTTTTTTAATGCTTTTGTGATTAAAATTCAATGCCGCCTTTTTTTCTAGTAGTATAATATTTATGCACCTTATTACAACTTTGGTATATTTCCTCGAAACGGATTTTTAATGTCAAAAAGCCGAAACAAACAACGAATTTGCTTAAAAATTTCACCTCATTACACAAAATTTTAAATATTATTTGAATAATCCACAAAATTTTATACACAGTTTTTCGAATGAATTTGTTGCTTTTCTTTTTTGATTTGAATAATCCAGAAAATTTTATACGCAATTTTTTTAATAACTCTCAGTTCCTTTTCTTTATCTTCTTTGGTCAACATTCTTGAACGATATTTAATTAGGAAAACATCGATTGTTATTTGAATAATGTTATCAATATTAGCTGATTGTTTTGGAATGGTAACACCGTTGTCGTTTGTTTGGCTTTCACATGTCATTCAGGATTGATTTTCATTGTTTATATTTACGGTGGGTATTCGTTTGTTATAAATTTTATTCCGAAAATAAATTTTACTGTGATAATTTTATCAATTTTAAGTAATGAAACTGACGTCAAATTATATTTTTGTTATTTTATATAATCTTTGTTTCAGATAATTGTTTGTAACTTACATTGATTCTTTCCTCGCTTCCTATTATTTTAAAACGTATTTTAATATGAGTGATTATGAATCGGATGACGAAAAATCTCAATTTGAGAAATTGAAATATGCTACTGTTCCAAAAGGAATGTCTGTCAGCGGATGGGATGATGACGAAGACGATTTGGTAGAAGAAGACAGTAACCCAACAGGTATTTTATTAAATAAAAGCAGTTGATATTTGGCTCCCAATCATATTTAATTTTTAGCAACTTTGGACCGATATATACTTTGGGCTGTAAATGCAAATAATATTGAAGAAACTACGAAAATCTTGAATTTGGATGGTAAAGCTGTGTTCGCCAAGGATGACGACGGTTACACTCCTCTACATAGGTAACAGATTTTTTTAAGGTATTTTACGCTGCTTATTACTTTTTTAAGGACATGCTATAATAATTTTATTGGCATCACGAAACTCTTACTTCAATATAATGCTGATATAAATGCAAAAACTCAACTTGGATGGACACCATTACATTCTGCGTGCAAATGGAATAATGCAGACTGCGTTTCAATATTGTTGCAACATAATGCAGATGTTAATGTACAATCTGAAGGACTCCAAACCCCCTTGCATATTGCAGCCACTGTATCCAGTTGTAGAAGCACTGCGTTATTGTTGTTAATGGATGTTAATATTAATAACGACTTACTTAACAATTCGGAAGATACGGCACAACAGATTGCAAAACGAAGCGGTATGACGTATCCAATATTTGAAATGGGAAATCCTGCATATAGAGTAGAAACTGGTTTTATTGAGTAGTATTAAATATAAAAATAAATTTACAAATAAAAACTATTTTGCCAATTCGGTACAAAGAAAATACCGTCTTTTATTCTACTTCTGAAACTAAAACTTCATGTCTACAAGTGAACGCATTTTCATCCACTTATGAAAATGTACAAGGCATTCTGATCACGAAACAAGAATTGGTATTGAAGTCTGCCCATATCCAATATTTATTTATGTTACGCATGTAAATAAGAACTCTAATATGTAAAGGTAGTAAGCCCGGCCATAAAAAGAGTGAAAGGTATTTCGCAAAACATTTGTATTAAATAATTTTAATATGCGAACAAAAACGTCTTAGTAAAATGAGATTCTTTAAACAGGTTAACCTTGAACCTGAATATCGAGCTACATCGGCGACCACACCACATCAATGAACCACTTATTAGATTAACTTTGAATAAATACTGCAATAACAAATTTTAATAACACTAATTAATTAATTTGAATATCATCACTTTTTAAACTTCGAGATAACAATATAAAAAAACAAGAAGTTTATGTGTAATTTGTTTATTGGTTGAATCAAGCAATTGAGCTTGCATTAGATGCGATACGCGGCCACAAGTCCGCACATTCTTTTGCAACAGGACCAGTTATTGCAGAACCTTTCATTTCGCCTTTGTTATTTACAATGACGCCTGCATTGTCCTCGAAATATATAAAAACACCATCCCTCCTTCTAAAGGGTTTTCGTTGACGAATTACCACAGCAGGCATAACCTAAAAATATGTCCATAGAAATTTAAAGTCAAATAGATATACATAATTAATTTATATATGAATATGAAACTGTCAATAATAAATATAGTATTCATAATACCACATTTCGATCATATGGCGATGCTATGTAGTTAGGAATGAATGCTCTTTATTTATTTATTTCAAATTAATCTCTCTAAATATGTTTACCTTTTTCCGTAACTCAGGTTTGCCTTTTTTAACCGTAGCAACAAACATGTCACCAACGCCAGCAGCTGGGAGGCGGTTTAAACGACCGCGAATTCCATGAACAGCAATCACATACAAATTTTTAGCACCTGGCGAAAGAAATATTAAAAATTGTCAAATGCTATTATTAATAGATATATACCGGTGTTATCAGCACAATTCATTACGGCGCCAACAGGCAAACCAAGAGATATGCGGAATTTTCCACCAGCGGTACCTCCACGACCTACATAATTAGATAAAAATATATTTATCACAATCTCATCCACTTTTAATTTATAACACAAAAAATTAAATTTAGATCCAGTTAACAATTTAAGTTTGGCGATTATTTGAGATTATTTCTACCTCTTTTAGACATTTTGGAGCTGGCCTTTGTGAAGACGGAAATTAAAAGAACAGTCACAAGGAATGCAAAAAACGATTACTACATTTATAAACGAATAACCAATAAAATTTATAAAATAATTAGGCAGCCCATACTTAGTATGTGTTTCTTCAAACTGGCATGATAAAAACATTTTTGCACAAGAACAGAAACCTTTGATATGGCGTTTACACTAGCCTGAAATGACTGATTTAAATCAAAAATCAAAGATGAAAAGCAAATAGATGATTTCTGTATACAAAATCTCATATGCGCAAATGAGATCCACACTCGCGCAATGGATCTCATTTTGTATAAATCAGTTCCAAAAAATTTGAAGTGAGTGACATATGCAAATGAATACATTACACCTACCATAAATAAAATTTTTTATGGCATTTTGACAGTTTGAGACAGCTATTTTTGACATACTTACAAAAAAAGGTAAGCAAATATTTGGTAGTTGCATTTCTGTGAAAACAATGCACCTCTTTTTGGAACTTCTATTACCCAAACAGTACTTAATTTTTCAGTTTACATTGTAGGGCACAGGCCAAAAAACAAATGAACAGGCAGGTTGACAAATTATCTGTTTGAAATTAGCAAACACTTTCAAATGAAGTGCTGACAAATCAACATTTTCAAATGCTCGTATGTATGCATGTACACCAGATTTTCCTAACGAAACTTATTTAGACAGAGTCATGCTTTTTCCTGCTCTCAGTGTACATGATGGTTTTGGTTATGATTACAGTCAAGTAACGAATAGTAAGGAAGAATAGTAAGTTGCAAAATTTAAATGCTATTTTAGTACCGAGTATGATAAATATATTAAGTTGCAAATAAATAAAAAATGCGAACTGCTAAAGATATGAATTATGACATGTGTATTTCAACTTTTGAACATATAAAATATATAAGAAATGTTACATTATACCGAGAAGAATAATATGAAATAATTATAGTGAACTGAACTAAGTATAATGACTCGAAATAAGATAAGTATTCCACTTTTAAAAATTTAAGAGAACTTTTATTTAAATGAAGATGGTTTAACGAAATCTGCGATACACTTTGGCTCTTCTTACATATAAATACGTATCATAGTAATTACCTTTTTTTATATTACTTTATAAAAATAAAATCCGTTTTATTGTTTTTACCTTAGAAACTAAACTTTTCATTTTCTATAATTTTTTTAATAGTCTTACTTCAGTAGAAACATGTCTATTGTCTACTAATAGACATTTCATATGTAGTATTTGCTATTACATATGAAAAATGACTAGAATATCACCCTGATGCATCAAGTCAACCAAATATGATGTGTAATACCCTCTATACCCACCGAATACTCCATGTTTTAATATTATATGTTAGTGTTGTATACTTTGTGAGTAACCGGTATGTAAATTACATATAAAATAAATAAATATTATAAATGGTTTCCTAGCAAAAAACTATTTAAACCCACGTTATGTAGTGTATCTCGGCATGAGTAAAATTATTGTTGTTTTCAATGAAAATTAAAAAATTGAGAGTAAAAACAATATGTCGGTTCAAATTCCGGCATGAGGACCGGCGAATTTGTCTCTCGGCACTAATACAAAGCAGTGTTGTTCAGTAATAAATTTCAGAACTTATACTATGTTTACATTACGAACTTTAGTGAACGAACTTTGCTAAAGTTGATTCAGCGTTTACATCAAAGAAGATTTTATCTTTTATAGAATGGAAACTCCGCCCACCTCGATCAAAACTAAGAAAAATTGCTTAAGAAAATTCATTTTTTATAACATTTTTGTCACACGTATTAAATAAGTGTGATTAAACCACACTTATGCCACTTTTACGCTCTTTCATGCTCTTTCAGGGCTGCTGCATAACTTTTTTTCAACTACTTACTGTACAAGTGTTTATTTAAGCAGATTTATAAATACTCATAAATGAATTTAAGTATACATTACATATAATTTAAATATTATTAAATTAAATGGATTTATTTACAATAACATATAATTATGTAAAAAAATTTTTTAATTGTAATTGAGTATGTTACACAATCATTTATACATTTTTCTTAGCTATTTATATATTTTTGATGTGCGAAAATAGTTCAGAAGGGTTTCATATAATATGTTGAAAGCAATTAAAATCTATTTTAACTTGAAATTCAAAAAATATGTTTTGAAATTAAATTCAGTATAATATCATGTTAATAATGTTTTTCATTTAAATAGCTTTTTGGAATAAATTGGGTATATTATACAATGAAATTTAAAGTTATATGACATTATTATATACAATTTACAATTGCATGTAGCATAAAATTCACACATCTATGCAAATAAATTATATACTGAAAAATAGAAATAATTAATTTTTATAATAATTCAGTGTTAGATATATCAAAAGTCATATTATAATTTATTTTACTTATTTTCAGAAATAAATAACTGAGTATATAGCATTGTTCACTTCAAGAAATATAATATTCCAAAATTTATTTAATATATATTGGTTTTCGTTAGAAATTGTAGAAAATTATTTCGAAATTAAATAAATTTTTAAACAATCGCAATAAATACTAATTTTATTGCTTGCACGGCCACTCCATTATGGTGAATGCATTTTTAAAATAGAGCATTGCCTAAGAAATTTTCATTCTTATTAATTCGTAAAACGAATTTTATAGTCAGTACTGAATAAATAGTTGCGTGAGGGTGCGCACGCATGTCAACGAGCATGGTTCGATTGCTGCCTACAAAATTTCATTTTATGATTTCGTAAAACGAATTTTGTAGTCGTTGATGCGCAAGGGTGTGTGCGCACATCGTTAATTTTTAATAAACATTTTGTGTTAATGAATTAAATATTATAATTTGTTTTTATTTTATGTATTATTAGTTTTGGGGAAATTTTCTTAATACTTATACAAAAAGTTGTGTTGCAAAATAATTGCTTCATACTTTTTTGATGTTTTCAAAAATTTTAGTTTTTAAAAACATTTCAACATTCTTTTACTGCAAATAAATTCAAACAACATGAAATTAATTATTATAGTATTCTTTTTTAGAGACACATCTAACACACACATTCGTTATCTTTTATGTATTTAAAAAATATACACTTAACTCATTTATTTATATATAAATTTAATTTTTATTATAAAATACACTTGATACAATTTATACAATTCTCAAACGGTTATAGTTAGACAAATAAGTAAATATGGAATAAACATGTTTATAATAAACTTAATATTAAAAATGTAGCATCTTAAAATACTTAAATACAGTAGTTGTAAAACATATAAAAAAACAATAGTGATGGTATTTTTTATTATTATTTGCACAGTACTGTATATTAATAGACCAATACGAAAACTTGCCAAAGAAATATTTCATACTTCAAATATTTCACAGATCTCACAGATCCTTCATCATCGGTTGCTGGAAATTTGTGTAACGTCTTTTAAGTGGCACAGCCTCTAACACAATGTCTTGCCATCTACAAAACATTAATTTATTAATTATATGCACTAGTATTTTTAAAACATAATTATTATTATTTACTTACTTTATTATTTCAAAAAAATTTATAATTAAATCACCTTGATCATTTTTTGCTTTATACTTTTTCTAATATTGGGCGCAAATTAGTTTTACTACTTTTTAACAATCAATTGCCCGGTAATTTGTTTTTAAATATAGCGAAGTGCATTCAAATTTTTTGTCAAGAAATCAAAACAGAGAACCAAAATTATGCTCCCTGTTGCATTCATTGCCCATAAAATTTTTCTTAAGAGTAACTTAAGGTTTGTTATGTAGGCCTAGGTAAAGGATACGTATTGTTAGTGAAGAAAAAAAAAAAAAGAAAAGAATAGTTTGATTTTACCTGGGTTGTCCCACGCTGTCCAAGAGCACCTTGCAGGTATAGGACGCAGTATCCCCTTCAGTATTCCTCTCGCCAGCAGTAGAAAATCTGTTTTTATATTATAAAATCTGTTTTATATTTTTATTTTACGTTAATCACTAATAAAAAAAATAAAGATAATAAAAATTAACATGTGCATTGCGCGCACATTCCAAGCAAAATAATTGAAAGCTTTTGATTCTATTATTGTCTTTTGTTTTGGTTTGTAAGATCGCGGCGAAAGCTCATACACATTCCGAACTTGAAAGTTTTAGTGCTGCCAATAGGGCAGAGCATTTAAATTAGGAGTTTTATTGTGTTAAATATTCGGAATGTAGAAAAAGAAAAAAAAAGAAAACCAAAACAAACAAAATGTTAGGAGAACGGAAGGTTCTGCTACCCCGCAAATTTTTGGTAACTGAAAAAAAAATTTAAAAAAAAGGCCAGTTACAAGTATTAGCGGTGGTATAAAATTGGGAAGCGGAGCTGAAAAAAGGATCAGTTTTGGCGAATCTAGATGGTGAAAGGTTGTGTTAACAATCAGAAGACTAACAAGAATTTTAAATATTATATATATAATTTTGGCGAAAAGTTTTTTTTTGTTTGTGAAAACTAATGATATTGTTTGAAAGAATACTGATATAGTTAGATCAGTTTGTTTTTTTTTTTAAATTCAACATTGTGAACAAGAACGATATTCTATAAAAATTAGAATATAAAAGTTACTGCAAAAGTAGCAGTTTTGTTGAAATAAAGTCTGTAAGAGTGACTACGTATTGTGAACAAGAACGAAATTATATAAAAATTAAAATATAAAAGTTATTACCAAAAGTAGCAGTTTTGTGTATATAAAGTATTTAACATTTGGCTACCTAGAATTCCAAACTGTGAACAGTAAAATGTGGTGAAAGTTGACCTAGAATAGGGAGTACAGTAAAGAATTGCTGAGCACCGCAAACAGACAGCTATATTAACGGAGGGCAAAAGGATAAAAGAACCAACTGTATAAGTAGCGGCATTATCAGGTATTTCAACATCAGTTCTATTGAGAAAACATTGAGGTCGCAGATTGTAAATTCGCTGATATTTTATAAATTATTAAAAGAAGAAATTATATAAAAATATGGAATTATATCTATTTGAACTTAAGTTTTACTTGTAAAAATCATTAATTTTTTTATATATCCGTATTTTCTTTTAATTTTTTTTGAATTTTTTTTCTATTACATTACAATAATTATTACATTACAATATAATAATATTTATAGTGAATTTAAAAAAAAAAAAAAAAAAAATCAATTTTTGTATCTTTTAGTTTCTTTATTATTTTTAGTTTCTTTGAATTTTTTTATTGTTTTTAATTAATACATGAATAATGAATACATAAATCAAGTTATTGTGAACATAAATTTTTCAAAAGACAGAAAATCTCTTTAAGCACATTAATAGTTGCTTTGCAATATAGACACGGATTCATGTGTTTTACATAAACTCTCTCTATTTAATTTTTTTTATGCAGCTAGGTAACTGGAGCGCGCGAGGTGACGGTATTTCAGCGGGGCTAGTAAGTACCTGGTATAAACTCAATTAAAAAAAAAAATAATAATAAACGCAGGTTGATAGTAAAAAAAAAAAAAAAATTGATGTGCATTAGAGATATTTTTATCTAATTTGATTTAGATATGTACTTAATTTCAATTATATTTATAAGTATACATATAAGTATATAACAATAGATGATGGTTAAAAATATTAGTTTTTTTTTATGATGTATGAATAAATTTTATTTCATTTGTCAGTATATATATATATTTTTTTTTGTTTTCTCTCTTTTTGTTATTATTACTTTATAATAAACAGATAAATAAAAGAAAAAAGAGGAAAGATTTAAATTTAAACCAGAAAACTTTTGTTTTTGATTACACTTATACAAATTAATATATTCTTATGTGAGTGGAACTGTATTCGGCTAATAGCAATAGCCTAATTATGATTTAGACTCCAACTGTTAGCTCTAGAGGTGTGCTTCAGGTAGATCAAGGGGGCCTAGCAAAAATAAAATCAGTTAAGTAAAGAGAGGCACAGTAAACCACGGACGTGCCTATTGATCAATATAGAAGTATGGCTACTGTCAATGAATGTATTGAGGGACCAATGCCGCAGGTTAGCTATGAGGAGCATCACTGCATTGTGAAAGAAATGATACAAATGATGCGTGCTCTGGACGTGAGTCCTGGAGAAGCCGGACGTTCTCCCAATAATGACACACCTGCGGCCTGTGTAATAATTTCAAATGGAAAAAAACAATGCCCATCTTCTACGATGAATGTTTTTTTAAATTTAAGAAACCAAAAATATAAAAGAAAAAAAAAAAAACATTATGTCTGGGTGGTTAGGTATTGTCTGTTGTTTTTTTGTCAGTAGTATGAAGTGATGGAAAGACCAATTGAGTTAAATTGAAACAAAAAGGATAGAAAAGAAGAAAAAAAAACAAACAAAAAAAAAATTGAATTATAAAGAATTAGGATTATATATGCAAGTTTTGAAATTGAAAGATATATATTAGTTTTAGTAATAGTTATTAATCTACCTAGTTATAGTAAGTGAATAGAAGAATGTATATAGAATATATATATACCTATGAAGAAGATATAGTTTATTTTTTTGTTACGAAAATGGATGGAAGTAAGTCATGACATGTTTTTTTTTTGTTCGATGTCAGCAGTAGGATTTGAGTAGCCAAGAACCCCACCCCTAAACCGGCGAGCATACCGGGCTTGCCACCATGTCATGCAGGGCACTTAAATACTATAACAAACCATCTGGGCTGACACAACAGGTTCTTATTCGGAGCAAGTTAAGATCCGTATTCGGAGCGAATAAGGACCTAAATTTGCTCAATTTGGAAATAAATGTACGTTTTGAGATGGTATTAGTGCAATTTTTGAGAGTGTGTTTGTTATTTTCTGTTGTGCTCATTTAAGTTTCCGTTCTATATAAAATCTTCTTTGCTTTTAATGATCTTTAAAAATATTTTGAAATTCTTGGAAACTAGGAATTAAATTCTAGTAAATTCTGAACTGCCTTTTGTCATAATCTTTACTAAATCTTCAATATTTAAGTGCAGAATTTAACTCATTGCCGCTAAAAATTTTCTATAGAGTACGCTATTTATTTAGTTTAGAACCGAATTCGGTCCGAAAACGGTTCTAGGGAATGTAAAGTTGAAAATATTTGTGTGATTTGTGTGCAATTTTTGAGAATAAATTTATTATTTTGTTCCGTTCACAATAAAGTTTCCATTCTTTTCATGTTCCTATATCCATTCAATTCCTGTCTTAAAAAGTTATTATTAGGTTGGTTCTGTTGTGTTTTGTTGTTATTATTGTTACAGTTTTTACTTCAATTCAGTTTTTAATAATTGGCATTGGCATCGTAAAATCAAGCAAATAATTATTTTTGATCTGAATAAGATTAAGTTTCGCAATGGAACTGTCACAGTTAGAGGAAACAAAAATTGTAATTAAGTCGCTTCTTAAATGCCATCAGCATGAAGTTACTGTAGGCAAGCTAAGTCAAGACTTTTACAAAAGTGAAGGATATCAAATACCCTTTGCAAAACTAGGTTATTCAAGTTTAGAGACTTT
Source organism: Teleopsis dalmanni (assembly GCF_002237135.1). Classification (NCBI taxonomy): domain Eukaryota; kingdom Metazoa; phylum Arthropoda; class Insecta; order Diptera; family Diopsidae; genus Teleopsis; species Teleopsis dalmanni. The sequence goes on along the minus strand of NC_051847.1, from coordinate 108,101,234 downwards.
TTTGCGATCTCTCGGTAATCTAGTAGAGGTATAAGAATTTTACATATTTGATATAAACAACTGATATTAAATGATTTCAAGGTTTGTGGAAAAGGTTACAGTGCAACTTTAAAGTTAATTCAAAATGAAAACCTTGCTCTAAACTCTGTAAGCTTGGCCAGTAATGCTAGTAATAGGGAGTTAACTGCAGATATTTTTACTGAAATTCAGGATGAAAAACCTACAGTGAACTTACGCAGAAAATCAGAAGATGATGTTGACTTGCCTCCCAATTGCATGAAAGATTTTAAGGTTTGTAATTTAGTTTCAAGTATCCTATTGAAATGTACTTTTGACGTTAAATTTAATTCTGAATTAAAATACAGTTAATAAGATTTATTTTAAACTTTAAGTCACTCATATAAAGAAACCCTTTTAAGTACGCATTCTATAAACACTTATTATGCACAATTGTCCAAACTACTATAAAACAAAATGTTCAATTGTTTGTGTCAGAAATTACCAGAACCTTCAACAACTTTTAAGAGAGGTCCCATTAATCGAACTATTGTATAAGAGAAATCATGTAACGGGATACTGTGACGATTGTTAAAACAGATAAGACGCAATAGATATAGAAGCTACTTTACTTATGATTTGTGTCTCCACTTGGTATGTTTCTAATGAGAAATTTCCCCTTTATCTTCAAATGTCCACAGTAATAGAAGAAGTTGAAAGGCGTAACATGTACAGTGAAGAACATAATTTTTGGCACAGCAGGCGTATTGAAATTCAACACTGTTTTAATATGATATTAAATTTATTTTATTTTATTATATTATTTCTTATATTTAATTTAATATTTAAAAGCCAAAAAAATGAGTACAATTGTTGTTGTTTCCAATCCAAATTTTAAATTGGAGAATGAGAGAAAAAACAATATGGCTGTTCAAACTCAGTCATGAGAGCCGGCGTATTTGTGCCCCGGCACTAAGTTAAACCAGTGTTTAGTAATAAATTTCAAAATTTGCGCCTTTTAGGAGCAAATTACTACAGTTCTAATACGTTTTGGGAATAAAATCGCAGTAAGCAAAATAGCCTTTTTTGTAAACCGCTAATAATATAATTATTACACTTTCTGATTTTAAAGAAACGGATAAGTACTGTTAACAATTATTATAAGATAATATAATAATAAATTAACATTATTACAGCGTCTATAAGTTTTTTCTTGCTACAAGTTGAAAGTAAGCATACCTAAATTTCCTTTTAAATTTAGACACATCCAAGAAGTAATAAATATACAAAATTGACAATACTGATGTATTGTCTGATTACTGATACTGATTCTGGCATAGCCAGAAAGAGCGAATTTTGCCGTGCATAACATGGCCCTTAGTCTGAACAAAATTATTAGCACACTTAGGTTTTAATGAACTCTTAACACAATTTCATCAATCTGATAACTTCTTTCTGGAAAAAACATGTTATTCCTATATTGTAGTTACCATAAATGTTTTTTAAATTTGTTTTTTTATATTTGCAAAAAGTTTGGCAATAATTTGGTTATCACTGTATGTATTTCGCCTTCAGGTTCACCCGAAGTTACTCGCCAGGGAATTAGTCCAACTTCAAGAACATGGTTTCGACTGAAAAGATTTCAGTTGAATATTTTAATTATTTTAAAATTTTAAGTCAATAGAATCAAACAGCGATCTGATATCCTCCTAAAATGAAGATACTCAGTATTATTTGGTGTTTTAAGTCAGTGCAAATAACTGGGAGTTATTAAAAATAAATTATTAAAGACAAAAAATCACTGTGATGTAAATAAATGTATTGTGCATTGCTTTAATGTTTACATATATATATTTAGGCTTTATATAAATTTTAGCATGGCTTGGGGTTTGTTGTTTTATAATTTATTTGAAGACAATAATACCATCTAATTGAGAAAGCTTTCTCTAAGCTTTCGAAGCCTATATATGTAAACGACAGATATCAGTGTCGTATATTTCCATCCTATTAAAGTGATACCACAGACTAAAATAATTCGTAAAGGGACCCAATAAAATTTTTGATTCTCTGCGCAGCAAAAGTTTATTGCTTAATATTTCTATTGCTGGGATAATAAATCGTAGGCTTACACTATTGAACCAGTGATCTGCAAATTTATTTTCTTCATATTTCTTGACAACGTAATTGAATGAATTTTTTGTGAGTCCCCAAAAAGTTATAAGATCAATTGAGGGCACATCTCTCTTAGCTAGAGACAAATTGCAATGAAACTTTTCATTGCTATCATATTTTGGGACTCAGTTTATCATTACAGTATTGAAATTCTCTAACATATTGAGAATTCTTAGACAATTTTTGCTATTTTTGATGTTATCGCAGTCTGGTGGAGTATGCGAAAGTGGATTCTTAACATTCTTTTCATATTCTTCGATAACATTCTCTCGAATATATTGCAATATATTGTAAAAGGTTACTAAAAGAGAAAATGCACAAGTCAAAGTAGAGTACTTATCGCTTGACAAGATAGACGGGCGGGGGTGAAGCACAACACCCGTTTATTGAAGGATTAGCCCCCAAAATAAGATGGAATAGCTACGTCTTTAGCGTAGCTACTGGGGTAGATATTTCTCTTCGCAACTTGTGGGAACAAAATGGATTTAAATGAAAATTTAATAAATCTAAGCAGGTCGAAGTGGTTGACGCTGATAAGGTGGACAATGAGGCCTCACAGGCCGATCTGATAACCGTAGCTTCAGATACTACGACGCATCGCAGTCATGTAACCACTGAAATGGTGAACGAAGAAGCCCCTGATCTCGACTTAGCAATGACTGATCTCGACTTAGCCGAGCGTATCCTTCTGAATAAAAGGGAGAAGCAAAAGCGAAGAAGACAAAGGCAAAAGGCTGCAAAAGTCACAAGATCGGTTGAACAACTAGCCGATCGCTTTAGCGAACTATGTGGAGTCATCGCTGGAGAATGAACACCTGGCAAAGGGGCATAAGGGTGGTTGCCCTGATACTCCGACAGTTCAACTCCTTCAACTAAGATAATAGTCAAGCTAAATCGGCGGTCAAAGACCCAACTAAAACACCGGGGGAGTACCTCACCAGGTACTCAACCGACACGCATTGGTTGGTAAAAGGACTGTTGGTAGGCGTGGTGCACAACCTTTAACGGCTGATAACGGCTGACGCAAATCGGACTTGGGATAAGGAAAAGCGGACAACCCATACAGGGTGTCAACTAACCAAAACTTATAGGTCAGAAGGCTGGGGTCAAACAAGGTGGAAAACCAGCAGCGGTTGCTAGCCAAGTGGAGTCGCAAACTAGGATGGCGGATCAACTGCCTAGCACCAGAAAGACTGCAAAAAAGCAGAACTCTTACAAGCGGGCAGTAAGAGGTGCAAACGATGGCAATGCTCATAAGAAGTCCAACATCCAGGCAGTCAGGACAGATCTCAATATGGGTATAATTGATTTAAGAGTCGAAGGACCTCTGGGCGAGAACCATTAAGTTGCTTTCAAAGCACCTTTGTTGAACACCGTGGAGCCGCTAGATGATGGAATAGGTGACATTGGGTTTATAGTAATGCTTGCCTTGAGGATGGTTACATTACCATTAAATGTAAAAACCAGCAATCCATGGCTAGTCAGCACGGTAACTAAGTTGGAACGCCTTTGGAGATTATTCTTATTTGTCTACGACTCTACTGTAGGCAGGGAAAGTATTCTCAGCAGACCACAGAAGCAAAACGGCTGTGTTAAAGACACTTCGAAATGGAAGGTCACTAACTTAAGTAAGTTTGACGATGCAGGCAATGCTGGCGTTATGCTTATACTGTGGTGCTCTAAAGAAGACGCTGAGGCGATTCAGACCGCAGGGAGTAGGATCTACTATTGATTCAAGAGCCCTGGAATGTTTAAAACGCAATTAAGAAACTCGGTACATCATGTCACGCTGTACTTTTCACAGATAGGTGGAGAAATAAGGGCATGCATTATGATGCATAATGGAAGGGGATAATCTACATCCAATTGCCTCATCTATGCTTACCAGACTTTACTACGGTAAAAGTAGAGAGCGATGCAAACACCTTATTGTGGCATTGACCGGACTGCCATCACACGCTACTGAACTACCCCCAGGGGAGTATTGCAGAACGAAAAGCATAGAAATCGTCATGAAATGCGATGCGAACGCACGCAACATTGTGTGGGGTAACAGCAATAGTAACAACATTTCAACAGTATTGCTTTCAAATAATTCAAATACAGAAAGTGCGAGTGTTTAAATCTAAAATTTGCAAAATGACATCCTCATACTTAGATGCTTAAAATTCCCCTGCTTTTGTTTGAGCTTAGAAGTGTATTTTAAATTACTTCAATCTTTAATATCAATACAAAATAAAACAACAAATTGCGTCAAACGAATAAAAGCCAAAAATGAGTGTTCAGCCTTCTCCCCCTGAGCACGAACTAAACAAGTTATTGAGGGAGTAAGTATACAAACAAATAAAGTCACTAATTTGTGGCCGTCTTCTTCTGCACGCAAAAGTGATCTTCTCATAGCGCATGCACATCAAAAACTTTTTCATCGAGTGCTAAATGTGGATCTTCATTGCTAAATTCTCCATCAACAAATGTTTCACAGCAATGACATGTATCAGAAAAAAAAGAAAAATGTTTGTAATCAAAAATTACCAAATTGAACAACAAATACTTACGAACACTTGAACAACCTTTAAAGTGCTTCCAAACAAGACAGCGGCAATAAAATTCAGAGAGGAATAAATAGATACATTCTTATTACAAAGAGGAGACGCAGCCCTATGACAAAACCAACTAGTCAAGTAACAAAACAAACAAAATTAGTTCAAAACCATTCCTCCTTAAATAAAAGGAGGCTCCTTTAAAAGGACATTTTAACGGAGATAACATACATTATGGGCGATAAACATTTCTACGTGATTACACTCTTGAAAAGAAATGTAAATAGAACTAATACTCATAAAAAAGACTTATTTAAATAAAGAAAAACTATACACTTCTCTGATTTCAATAACAAAAGCTATTACACCTATTAGTTAAAAAGTAGCAAAGCTTTAAATGTGGTAATTAAAGATGTAGAATATTTCGTACCGGAATCCGATATAAAAGTGACCTTGATAGAAGCGGAATGTGAAACAAAGTCCATCTTTAATATTAAAAATAAAGATAATATACCTCAACCAATATATAAATGTAAAAAAATCTCGCTACAGGAGAAGTATACCCAATTTACAATCTTCGTTATCTTTTACATCGAAGGATAACAGTAGAAGAACCTTTTAAAAGAAAAGATCAAAAACAGTGCACTAACTGCCAACAATTTGGCCATACTCGAGCCTATTGCACCTTACCCAGTGTATATGTAATATGTGAAAATCTACACAAATCTTCCATATGTTCAAAACCTAAAGAAGATGCGTGTGAAAAAAATACAGCAATTGCGTTAAAAATCACACAGCAAACTATAGTGGTTGCACTGTCTTTTTTTGTAGTTAAACAGAGAACAATTCCCAAAAATCAATTAAATACTGTGCCACCCAAAAATTACTACCAAGGACAAATAAGCAATCCAGAAGTAACAATCTCTCAAGGCAAAAGTTATTCAAATGTATTAATAGAAAATGTTCAACTACTTGCGCAACCGGCAGTGGGTAATTTAGAAGAAACGCTAAAATAACTGATCCAAAGTCTTAATTTTTTTTGTTTGGTATGCAAAGCATGATGCAAGCAAAAATATTAAACCATAAATAATCACCGCAAATCCATTAGTTGAACTGCCATCAGATCACTCACCAACAATAATAATAATACAAAGTCAACAGAACAGAGCTATCCAAACGCAGAGTCTAACGAAAAATATGAACTATTTAAAATTTCGTAAATATGTTTATTGTCATATACGACAACATGTTTCGTTAAAAGTGATTAATGAAATTGATGCCTGTACTAACCAATTTTCTCAATGGGTAATCTAAATGGGTGCTAAAGTGGCTTCGATAAGAATTGGAAAAAGAACCCAAGAAATTGGTTTGCTTGACACCTAATGATCAAACGGACTATTCACTTAGAAAGGCAAAAAAGTACCTCAAACAGTCTATCCAGCAAGAATCTACTCTCAGATGCTGAGTAGGCATGAAGTGACTCTGAGAAAGGGGACATATTTGTAAAACACTTGGAAAATGTGTTTCCTCCAAATGATGCTTCAAAAACTACTTCTTTACCTATATCCTATATTACATATATTACAAACCTATATCCATCGAGCAGTTCACTTATCTTTGAACTATAACATATCACCAAAATTATAAAAGATCTCAATGCGAAAAAGGCAGCAGGACCTGATAAAGTCTTATTTGCAATGGTGAAACAGTTACCACAATGAGCATTTAGGCATTTATTCACAGGCATTTATTTAACCTTATCTTATGGACAGGGTATTATCCTGTATTGCTTTGGAAAATGTCACAAATAACAAAACCAAAGTAGAATCCTACAGACCAATTAGCGTCCTTCTAGTATTATCAAACTATTTGAAAAGCTGCTAATTATGAAAATAATGCCAATATTCTTAACAAAGTAATTTCGGAACATCAGACCTAAACATAGTACAACTGAACAAGTGCATCGTATTATATCCTTCGTAAGAAACTCATTTAAAAATAAATAATACTGCACTTTCATATTTATGGATGTAGATGGCACGAAGACTTAATGTATACAATTACTACTCTTATGCCAGCTAACACTCAACTTTAGCAAAAGAACTTTTAGTTTAAGATATAAAAATTTTATTTCAGAACATTGTCCTATCAAAGCTGGAGTTCCAAGGAAGTGTAATAGTTCCGCTACTACACCTACTGTATATAAGTAACATGTCATCTTCGGTAAACACCTTTACTGCAACATTTACTGACGACATAGCAATACTAAGTATACACAAAAACCCCGCAATACCATAACGCATGCTTCAATATCATGTTCATCAACTTAAGCAATGATTATCAGTATGGCGTATCAAATTCAATGAATAAAAATGTACCCATGTAACATTTGCTCTAAACCAG
>NC_051847.1:108077094-108094022 GCF_002237135.1 Teleopsis dalmanni | reverse complement strand
ATAGGTAGCAATGAAATTTAATAAGAATAAGGGTCATCCATTAAAAGAAAATGGATTTTTAATAATTTAATGCATTAAATTCAATTAAAAAATAAGTAAATTAACTGAATTCAAAAATATGAAATTTACAGGGTCATCAATTAAATATCAAAAAATGGATTTTTAATTCAATGTAAGAAATTTACAAGGCCATCAGTTAAAAAATATGTGATTTTAATAAATAAATTTATTAAATTTAAAATATGACATGATTTTTGGGATTAAATTTTTTGTGAATTCCCTTTAATTTCAACAAACTTAAGGCCATTTGCCTTAATATCGTTCCTTCAAACTGAATTTTGGAAAAAACAAATTTCTACCTTATTTCCTTTTTGAAATCTATGAAAATATAATAATAATAAATTATATTTAATATTGCACAATATTTCCTGTTTTTTTAAATACGCACTACTAAACTTACACTTTTTGACAGAAAAATTCACTATTCACAGTTGGGGAATAGCAAAACCAAAGTGTAAACAAATTTTCACTTACACTTCAGTTTGCACAGTCGAGGAATAGACCCCCTGATATTATGTTTCAGCTTTTGACCTTTTGGAGTTTTAGCATAATTTCTGAAATTTGTCCATTATATATTCCTAGCAGATGGTTTTAGTGAGTTCAAGCCATATTTAATTATGATTCTTCAGCAAAATTAGTTATTGTTAAAAAGTATCAAATAAATTTTTCATGATTTTTTGTTGTAATACTCGTATAATATCGATTGAGTATTTTGTAAATTTTGCATGTATGTAGTTTAAAAAATATTCCGGTTGTTTAAATTTTTTGTGACTGCATCTCCATACTTAGTATTTTTTGATCACAGTTTTTCATTTTTTTTCTGTTATATTCCGCCCTCACATGAATCTTCGCAAGATTCACTAATGTGACAAGCGGCCTGACTGGACGAGTCAGAATTGTAGGCAGCATAATAGTGTTTAATTATTAGGTCGAAGACGACATGACGCTTCGGCAATATAATAGGGCGTCGAGATTTAAGATGCAGATATATGGCTTCGTCCAGGCAACCACTGGCACGAATGATTTCTCCGTTGTCTACATATGGCGTTAATTTGTATAGCTTGCATTTTTTTGGAAAGAGATTGTTAAAGCTTGAGTAGGCTCTTCTCCTCCGAAAAACAATTTTCGGCCTTATTGATTTCGCTAGGTAATAACGGTGGCAACGACTGCATATTATTTTATAGACAGTGGATCCCGTTTTCTACGGAATATTTGAACAGCTCTCAGGGAGCAAGCAACAGAACGTTTGTGACGATACGTTTTTACCGGGGTAATACTCAGACGTTGGTCCTGGTTCGTTATAATAAATTTATAAATAAAAAGAGACAGTGTTTTATTTTTAAACTTTATTTATTATGATGTTTCCTTAAATGAAACAATGTTTAGTTGCTTTATATTTATATTGAAATTGCGTTGTAACTTATTATATAGTATCAATGATAGGCAGTAATGGTTATTAGTTATAGACGTTTTCATATATAGACGTGTCCATGCCTATATAGGGCTTAGTACACAATGTAAACGTGTTCACGCTTACTCAAGGATTTAATAGTAAGAATATAATATGTATTTACGCTTATCTAGGAATTTAATAGCAACGATATAAACGTGTTCACGCTTATCTACAATGCCGTGGGAAGGATATAAACGTGTTCAAGCTTATCTAAGAATTTAATAGCAACGAAATAAACGTGTTCACGCTCATCTACAGTGCCGTGGGAAGGATATAGACGTGTACACGCTTATCTAAGGATTTATTAGCTGGATATGAACGTGTTCATGCTTATATATATAGATTTAGTCGCAAAATATTAACGTGTTCACGGTGCGGTAGGAAAAATAAAATTCGATATATATAATATATATGTATATATATTATTTTCTTTTATACTTAGCTCCATTGATGTACCAGTCCACTTGTGATGACTTCACGAGTTTATTCCTAAGTGCTTCTTTGTGCTCCTGATTTCTTTGAACACTGAACACTAAGTCCCTCTGCGTGCGTGTGATGTCTTCGAGCGTCGATCACTAACTCATTTGTCTAAGTAAATGCGTCGTCTTATATACGCATTCGACCATGTAGCGCGAAGCTTAGTTTACAGCTCGTTTACATTTTTGTAGTTCTTTTAATAATATACGCGCGCATCAATTTTTGCATAAAATTCTTTGCACAAAAGCTCTTTTGACGTTTCTTGTGTTGTGCATTTGTTTTGTTTTGAAACGTATTTACCTTAGTGTCGGTAGTTCGAGCTTTTAATATTTATATTTATATATTAAAATAAATGTTAAAATATTAAAAAAAAATAAAAAAATATATAAAATAAATAAATAAGGTACGGGTATTATTTATTTATTTAAATATATTTTTTATTCCTTGTGAATATATTTTTAAGTATTTTTAACTTGATTCATGTGGTGCAGTTGCTTGAATGTGGTAAGTTGTTTACATTAAATATATTAAATAATAATTAACCAATTCTTATTTCAGATAACTACTCCACACTGGTTACATGTAGGTTGAAAATCGGCAAAAATTTCCATCCTTACACGTTTAAGTCTTAAAAAGGAACTGAAGCGGTTAAATTTTATCAAGGTTTCACTAGCCTGATATTGTAGTAGTATCGGTGTCGTGATCTCTTCTTCTGGCGTGTCAGTATGAAACGAGAATGTAGCAATTGGCCAGTTCTTTAGTTCTTGACGTAAGAAGGTGGCCCTTTTAGCCAAATATTGTCATTGTTTATTTTAGGCACCCCTTTGGCTCGTTTTGCAGCGTCAGAAGTATTTATCTCCTTTGGCACCCATCTCCATTGGTCTTCTTTCGTTGAGGCCAATATTTCAGCAATAGCAGCGTTGATAATCGAGTAAACAAAGCCCGCAGCCTGCTGTTCCAACCTTGGCATGGATAGGAGTTTCTGTGGTGCTGTGCGACATTCACCACAGACAAAAACTACATCGACAACATATTAATTTTCAATTCGTAGATACGCGGCTGCAGCAAATCCAACTTCACTGACATTCATAAATATATAGATATGGATCTCTTTGACAATGTTGAGATGTCGCGAGTAACATATTGGTACAAAGCAATTGGCTATTCTGGCAAATTCGTCCCACCACAGAAACTATTTTTGAGATAATGCAGATGGTAACAAGTCCTCACAATTCATTTTGGCCTTTCAGGTTTCTTGCAATAATACTTTTGCAACAAGTAAAAAATTCGCTAGGATGCCGTATGGATCAAATATAGCCATAACAATTCCAAAAAGTTCTCGCTTTGATGGAACCCTTTTACCTTCGATAACTTCTTTAGCTATGCGATGAAATTTTGATAAGAATTGAAAAGAATCAATTGTCACGTCCCAATACATTCTCAAGATTTTCTCAGTTTGGCTTTGCTGATACAAACAGATGGCCTCTGCACTTTCACCTACATTCATGAATTCCTGTACACCTAACGAATTTGATGAAAAATTACGAACTTCAAAGCTGGCCTTTGCATTAATTTGCACCTCTTGTTGACAAATTTGTAGAGCGTGCTCTTGTTATGTATTTATGCTCTTGACTATGTATTTACTTTCTCTCTTTATTAAGAACGTTAAAACAAAAACAAAACATTCGTAACGCCACTGTTGTTGTTTCTGTGACTGCTGTTGCTGAAATTGGTGTTGTTGTTGATGTTGGTGCTGCTGTTGTTGTTGTCGTTGCTTTTGCTGTTGATGTTGCTGGGTCTATTGTTGCTGAAGTTGCTGCGATTAATGATATTGCTAGTTGTTGTTGTCTTAAGATTTTAAGTGGGATACCTCTAGCTTCAAGCAACTAGCTTCAAAATAGATGAAGGTGAGATATGGGTTGGTGTTAAGTTCTGCCGACTGGTCAATAAGTATTCTTATAGTGTTTATGTGATCTATGCATGACAGAGCAGAGCAAAACCCTACTTGATTATGTCGAAGTAGGCTATTAAGTGGCGCAATAATGCGGTTTAAAATTATCTTCGTGAATATTTTGTTTTTTGTAGGTAGGAAAGATATACCTCTTTAATTAGAGCAATTCTCTAATTCTCCTTTTTTAGGGATCTTGACTATGATCTTTCCATCCTTTGGAACCCACCGTGTTCCATACCTCGACAAACAGGGGATGTAAATACTTCTACAAGCAAGTTGTCGTTTTCCGATGCTTTGTCTGATCTTAGAGATAGAATTGCTTCGTATATTTCTCCTCCTATATTTCTTTGGTCTGCATTCTATGGATTTATTAGAGTTGCGCCGTCTAACCCCTTGTAACTGTTCACTGTTTTCATTGTTTTCGGCATGTATTATATTAAGCGTTCTTTCGAAGTATCTTTTCCTTCTGTGCCTTCTGTTCGTCGACGTCACAATGCATCCGTTTTTATTTTCAACAGGTACTATATTGAAGTCTTTCTTACCAGCTATATCACGATTTATCTTGACCACCTCTTTAAGATCTCCTTTCTCTGAGGCAACTTGGGCTGCTACATTTAGCTTATTATACTAGTTCTGCTTATCATGCTTTGCCTGACGTTTTATTTGCTTCGAGAGCCGCTTGTTTCGGTTTTGTAACTCCACTTTATGGATTTTCCTTATTATTTTATTTTAACATTTATTTTAACATTTATTCTGCTTTCGATAAGATCCCAAAATTCTTAAGATAATCGTTCCTTTCTTTCAGATCTAGCATGCCCTAATAATTCTACACACGAGTCGTTTACAGTCTTTTTCAAGTCCTTCCACATTAAATCAACATTACTGGTGTTTTCAGTTAAAGCATAAGCTATTTGATTTTTAAATGTAGTTTCAGTGTCATCGCATTGATGTTTAATCATGTTAAATTACGCCGAATTGTGTATTGTTGCCGATGTTTTGAATATAACCGCAGACTAATTTCAGCCATTGTAGTGGTCTGCCCCAATCTCTGCGCCTCGTTTGTTTTGTACATCGCATAGTATATTGCACCATTTTCGTGATACACATCGTTGTCATACCATCCGGAGATTACCAGGTAATGACTTCTTTTATGAGGAAATGTAGAGCCAACAATTTTCAGCTCATCATCAAGCATAGCTGTAAGAGCTCGCTGTTTTTATTACAGTTGTTTAACGTCGATCCTATTTGATCATTAAAATCTCTTGTTAGAATTATTATACCTCTCGTGCACACACCTTGTGGTGTACTTTCAAGCATACTGTAAAACCGCTCCTTTTCCTCCTACTCAGTTTCTTCAGTGGTTACATAACATTGTACCACAGTTAAGTTTTATTTTATTCTAAAGCGCACAGTTTTTAAGCGTTCAGAGATTGCTTTGGTTTTCACCAAATTTTCATTTCTATCCGAAGCTGCACTTGTGACTACTCGAATCATTTAGAAGTCAAATACAGTGACTGATTAGAGCAAAGTATCCTATTAAGGTGGTGGGTTTGCATCCTTACATAAAAGTTGTTAGATCCCGTGCCCTCGAACCTGCCCCAGTCTTTATGTGGCAATTGGTATTCACCCCAAGAAATAGATGTTGTGGAACAGTTATACCGCTGAACACTCGGTCGCCATTGTTTCATATGTTTAAAACAGGGATCACCACGAGAAGGTTGAGAACGACATTTGTGTAGAGGGGCTTTTTGAGAAGCATGCATACAACTTGGTGCAAATAGTGATATACTGCCATAATCAGAGAACGTAACAGTTATCATAAAAAAAATAACAATCATCTTATAACTATTATCTTTCGCATTTCAAAATAAAACTCAAAAAATAACAATTACCTTTGCTATATATTATATTCATCAAAAATAATTATTCTATGTTTATTTTATTTTTTCGCGCAGAAATAACTCTTAAAATTCTGCATTTTATTTTAAAACGCACAAATAGCTGTTATTTTTGCATCTTAAATATAAAAATCATGAATAACTCGCACTGGCCTGCCGAATATTTTTAAAACGAAAATATAAACTGCATTTATCATTAAAGGTAGTTGTTTTTGTAATTTCATACAAAATGTATTAAAGAGTTGGTGCAGGTAAAGATTTAGTTTAATTTTTTATTTTTGTACACAAAACAATACAAAAACAAAGACCTAAAGTAACTCTTTACATCATTAAAGAACTTGCAACAAGAGAGGTTACACTCTATTGCAATAGAGACGAATAGTGAGTACACAAAATTTACAAATGTACAAATTGTTTCATATTCGAACTATTCAATTGTCCTTAAATTATAGTTTCACTAAATTTTGTCGTTGTTGTAAGTTATTCAAAAAAAATATGCAATTATATTTTAAAGAAATAGTATACATGTTATATACATATACGTGTATATATTTAAATTTTATTTTATAAAAGTTAATATTACAATTTTTAATGAACTTATTAAAAAATTTATAGTAAATTCGAATTATTGTATTTAACAGGCCGTCTCATGCGCCTGCCGCGTGTATTTCGTTGGTTTGGATATTCATGCATTGTGTTAGAAGTTAGTTCATGACTTCGTTGTTTTGGAGAAATATTTTCGGAATGACCAGGAGAATCTTTAATGAAATATATGGGATAAATTATCTAATACACAACTTTTAAGTAAAATATTTGTTTGTAATACCTTGCCAAGTAATTTGAGTAGGTCTGCCTCGTTTATTTCCTCTTTTCCGTCTCCTGGAAAACCCTTTAGTACTTTTAGATGTAGAAGCCTCTACTTCACGACTTTCCTTCTAGTAGTGATTTGTATTTTTACAAAAACTATTAATAATTATTTTGAAAACAGTTATTAACCTCAATATCTTCAACAGCTTGCTTTTCCCCTTCATTATCCTTATTTTCTTCTTTTTGCGCAAATTCTTCAGATATGTATTCTTCTTCAACTGCTATTCCTTCATTCACTGCTTCAGCCTCATTCATTTTTCCGTCCTTTTCATCGGAATGTGCAGTAGATTCAGTGTAACCAAATTGAGAGCGTTGCGGAGAACTCACAATTTCAGAAGCACTAAAATATTAAATAATTGCGTTTGTAAATATAAATGATACGAAATATATAGCTATACATATTTAGAAATTGCAATTAATATACCATTAATGTATTTGATAATATTTATTATATCATGACCAAACGATTTTGAATATAGTGTTTATACATGCTAATTGATCAAATACTTTATTGTTGTTTAAAATAAATTTTATTTTAAATTTTATTTTATATGATTTCTTTATATTTTTCCCCACGAACTCTAGAATGATAGGTTAGGTTAGGTTAGGTTACTGGGGCCGTCCGAAGACTCATTTAGACCATGAGGTCCATTGTGATACCCTAAGAATTTGACACCTGTCCCTATAACCACTTGGTATTGGCTACAAAGCCATTGACACGAGCTATGGAAATAGAATCTAGCTCTCTTAATGAATAGAAAAAGTGCGACCCTAAATAGGATAGTCTATATCTTGCGAAGGCAGGACACTGTAGCAGAAGGTGTGAATGATACTCTCTAGAATGATACTCTGGATTTGATTTCGGAAGTCAAAAAAGTAAACAAAATCACTGAAGTTGTTGGTGATAGTTGGAGATTGCTATCACCATATAAAGAAGACACTGAAGCTAGTCATATTTTTTTATTGTTGCCAATATTAATGAGTTCTAATTCATAGCGAAAATTTTGTAAGGTCATTGCAGATCTACTAAGGTAATCTCGTAAAGGGTTGACGTAGTGCTGTAATATTTGCAGAAATCATGTAGGTGAGTAGCGAAGTACACATGTGGCTTTAACTACTTAGAAATGAAAGCAGCCAGATCGGTCTACAACATTCATCACTTTTTTTTTAAATTGTTAAAGCTATGGATGTCCCTCATTTTATGCAAGAATTGATTAAACTGAATCTACAAATGGAGTCGCGTTCTTTAAGAAGGAGTAAAGGGGGGAATCTAAAACTATATTAAAAACTTTTTATTTCTTCGATTGTTTGTAGAGAACAGTAACACATTACCGAAGTTGCATTCATATTTTATTCATATTATATTAATATCATATTATATATTACGGTTTCATATTACCATCAATATCGTCTTTGTTGAATGGTATTATAATTAAGATGGTTATGTAATCTAAGCTAGGTAGTCACCTTGTCGTGGTGTAGGAACTTATTGTGGACTGAAGCATGTCATATGAAAGTCATGACATGATGATTTTTCATGTGGCATGATTCTGCACACAAACTAAGAACTGCCGCCAACGCACAGGTTGAAAGTAGGTATCTACGATTCCTGATCAGTCGTTGAGGCTAGCTAGTGGACTTTAATGGACACTTGCTTATTGGTCAGTCCTCTAGGAAAGTGCGGCTATCTATCAGACCAATGACTCGCCTTCAGTACGGTCAAATCTCTGCTGTTTGTAGGTCGCCGATAGTCGGGCGGGGGAGAAGGAAAACTTCCTAGGGCAGGGTCTGTACATATTCTAGGCTCCCAAAGCTAGGTCTTGATAGCCTGGAGTATGAACATACCTACGCCCCAAACAAACCCCCTAAACTCACAGTGAACAGCTGTGCTGGTGAACTTGCTTGACGGGGTAGAGTCAAGCTTAATAGCGAACTCCGTACCAGGCCTGGCAAACCTACGGAAATGGAATGTCTATTTCTTCGGAACAGGACAGAGATCTTCTTGAGTCTGGTCCAACTGAAAAAACTTAAACGAGGGTAAAGCTATCCGGCGCTGGACGCAAAAGGCTGAAGGGTTTACTTGCCAAGGGCATCCTGCTCGAAACAGCAAGGTCCTTGGCAGTAAAGCCGGCCACCGCGACTAACGAAGGGCAGGCAACACCAAAAAGATCGCGAACGGACAGCTATTCACCAACATTGAGCTCAAAACCGACAAAGCGGGTTGCATTACAGGGCAAAAAAGTTGATAACAAATCGACAGTGCCTGCAACTGCTTTGCCGATTTTCAGCGGGATGAAGGAAGTAGAGACCTCACACGGGGGCAAACCTGGTCCCAGTAAAGAGGTGGCAACGGTATCTGTGAGGCAGGCTGAACAGAGTGCTTCTTCCGAAGACTCTTGTTCAAAGCCTACTCTAGCAGAGACTGTTCGCTCTAAGAAGATCGGTATACTACCGCACAACTTTCCCGAGAGCATTTGCTCCAATAAGGAAATTGGCAAGGTGCAGAAATGCATCCTCGACAAGATGTATGAGACTTGTCGAGCTCCAGAAAACCATAAAGGTTACACAACTGAATATTCATCACAGTAAAGCAGCATCAGCAATGATCCTACGACACTTTGACGAAGAAAAGTTGGATATACTATTGATTCAAGAGTCCTAGATTGTTCAAAACACTATTAAGGGACTCGGTACATCAGTTGTCATGCTGTTTTTTCCACAGACAGCTGGAAAAATAAGGACATGCATTATGGTGAGAAAGGGGATACACTGCATCCAATAGCCTCATCTATGCTCACCAGATCTTACTACGGTAAGAGTAGGGAGTGATGCAAACACCTTTATCATGGCGTCAGCCTATCTTCCATATGACTCTACTGAGTCGCCTCGCGGTCAGGAGGTAATCAGATTGATGGAGTATTGTAGGACGAAAAGGCTAGAAATTGTCATAGGATACGACACGAACGCACACAACATTGTGTGGGGTAGCAGCGATAGTAACAACAGAGGGGAATCTCTCCTTGAATTTGTTGAAAAATACAATCTGATGATTGTAAAAAGGGGGTTAGAACCTATCTTCGTTGACGCATGTAGGTCAGAAGTTATTGACTTAACGCTGTGCTCAGGCGCAATGACGCAGAAAATTGAGAAATGGAGGGTCGCTGACAGGCTAACAATGTCGGATCATCGGGCTATACATTTTACAATACTCTGTCATCCAAAACGCACTAAAAGTCAGAGGCTAATAAGAGTTCCTGAGAATACGGATCAGGTAGCGTACTTGACGTTGTTGAAGGAATTATTACAAACAGGCCGCTGAGGAAACTCAAGACTACATGGAATGTAGAGACAGAAGTCAAAGCAATTACTGCTGCGATGATTAATGCATTCGAAAATGCTTGCCCCCAAACCAACATTGCAGAAAAGTCGTCGACACCCTGGTGGAGTCAGGACTTTGATGTAATAAAAAATGAGACAAGGAAAGCCTTTAATAAATACATGAGGGAGAAGAACTCAGTATCATGGAATCTGTACAAGGCCAAAAAGCGTGAATTTAAGAAAGCAACCGAAAACGGGAATTGTGGCGGAATATCTGTTCGAGCATGAAGGGGACCTCTGAAGTAAGTCGGTTACAAAAGATGGTCACCAAAGACCTGGTCTCAAGACTTGATTTAATCCGAAAGAAGGATAGTACAATAACGGAGACCGCTGGAGAGTCATTGAGTACTCTCATGGAGATCCATTTCCCAGGAAGTTTCAAATTTGATGATCACTGGCCTTCTCCTAAAAGGGGAATGAACAAAGAGGAAAGTATTGAAGCAGAAAGGATAGTGACTATAAATGCAGTTAGGAATGCCATCTTGACAATCGCTCCATTTAAATCACTGGGGTTAGATGGCATATTTCCAGTACTCCTGCGATGGGGAATTGACCTGTTCGCAGTTAAGCTCACGGAGATTAGGACGTCACTGGCAACAAGGTACGTCCCTAAGGCTTGGAGAAAGTCAAGGGTGACCTTTCTTTCAAAGCCAGGAAAGAAGGATTACACAGAAGCAAAGTCATTCAGGCCAGTTAGCCTTACCTCTTTCATGCTTAAAGCTATGGAAAAGGTAATAGTGGACTATCTGGAAGGCACCACGCTAATGAAATATCCTTTAAGCATATGTCAACATGCCTATAGGGCGGGGAGATCCACAGTGACTGCCCTGCACGAGGTCGTGAGGACAGCTGAGAGAGAGCTAACTTTAGGAAGCATTTCGATGGCCATCATGATGGACATCGAAGGAGCCTTTGACAAAGCTTTGAAAAATTAAAATCTGACCGAGAAGTCGGCTCACTCATTATTCAATGGATAGATTTCATGCTAAGGCAAAGAGCAGTAAACTACAAAATGGAAGACATAGACTGAGGCAGAGCAGTCAGTGACTGCCCACAGGGAGGGGTGCTTTCACCACTTCTGCGGAACGTGACCATAGACTCTCTACTTCAACAGCTTGACTTCAAAGGCATACAAACAATTGGGTATGCGAACGATATAGCACTGATGGTGAACGGCAAGTTCCCAGACACCATTAGAAACGTAATGAGAGGTGCTCTCAAATGCGTCGAAAAATGGTTTAAGGAACAAGACCTGACCATGAATGCGACGAAGTCAGACACTATCCTCTTCACGACGAAGAGAAATCTGTCTATGGAGCCCTTACAACTTATCGATAATAACATTCGCATATCAAAGTCGGTGAAGTATCTAGGTGTCATCCTAGATAATAAACTGACTTGGAATGAACATGTGGATGAAAAGATAAGAAAAGCGAAGAGAGCCCTATTTCAATGTAAGAGTGGTGTAAAGCCACCCAAAAGACAATAAAAGTGAAGTTTGATAGGGTTCAGCGACTAGCCTGTGTGGGAATAACAGGCGCTATGCGCACTACACCAACACCGGCGTTAGAGGCAATGCTAGGTTTGCTTCCGTTGGATTTACATATAAAGAAAACGGCGGCACTGGCAGCAATTCGCATAAACCGGAGCTCCACGTGGAACAACTTCGGAAAATTGGTGGGTCATCGGAAAACTCTTGACCTCGTCCAGACCACGGTCAAGGAAACACAGATGCCATTGGAGACTATGAGGAAAGCTTCTGGGACAGAAGTGTCCTATAGAACACTAACAAGCGACGCCCTTCTACATGATGAATGTAAAAGGAATGACATATGTATATTTACCGATGGCTCCTTGATGGATGGCAGAGCTGGTGCTGGGGTTTATTCGGAAGAACTAAATCTAACGTGCACTCTACATCTAGGAATATATGTCTCCGTCTATCAGGCGGAACTTATTACATGCTCTGGATCACCTATTGGATTGTCAGGTGTATCAGAAAAAGATTCTGATAGCGCTGGACAATCAAGCAGTTATCAAAAGCATGCAAAAGACATACATAGCTAACAGTTTAGTTCAAGAATGTGTAACGAAGCTCATGGAATGTGCTCATGGAAATGAGGTGACGATCATGTGGGTTAAAGGACATATCGGTATTGAACAAAACGAGAAGGCAGATGAACTTGCAAAGCAAGGATCAAGCCATAATTTCTGTGGCCCAGAGCCCAGAATACCACTAAGTTACAACATGACGGCAACCTATGTCTATAAGTGGATAACCTCACTTCATCTTAATAGATGGAGAGAGTTGAGCACTTGCAGACAGACCAAACTCATGTTGCCAAAACCGTGGGCCAGGGAAGCGATAAAAGTGCTTAGCTATTCTCGGAGCACTCTAAGCTGACTAACCTCACTAATTACTGGACATGGCAACTTCAAGTATCACCTCAAAAAGATAATTCTTGCTGAGGAAGACACTTGCAGACTATGTCTAGAAGAAAAGGAAACAGCGGTGCATATATTGTGCCAATGCCCAGCACTGGCAAGTAGGAGGAAGACTGTCTTGGGACACCATTGGGTTGGTAATGACTTGGCAAGAAACCTCAAGCTTAATGAGCTGCTTGCATTAACAAAAGATGTTGTTATGCGAACGGAAGCCAGCTTTAACTCAACAACAACATTCGAGAATCGAAGGACGAAAAAGGACACAAGTAGTTTCGTGGTCTACTTCGACTAATCCTTCACTTTAGTGGGACCACTTGTTGGACAGTGCACTGTCCCAACGTCCCACCATATATGTGTCGAGCTCCTGGGGTGAAGCCTCATTTCGCCGGTTACAGCCTAAAGCCCGGATGGTTTACCATTAACTGCCTGGACGACGAGACTGTAACTTGGTCTAAAGAGACAATCCCAGCCTTGAAGCAGTGGGAAGGAGCTTAGCTGAAGGTAGTGGCTCAGCCTCCTGGGAAAGTGACCGTATTCTGGCGGGTACTCCACAGGCTCAATAAGGGTGACCTCGTCGAGATGGTGATTGCTCTGAATCCTATGTCGTTCGAAATGGTCGGAAAACTGGACAATAAAGTCTTCTATGGACTTAGTAGTGCCATGCTGAGACCAAGACTTAAAGGAAACAGAGCAAAGGTAGTGGTTGAGGATGAGCAACCATTAACATCTGCGACTCGTGCTCAGTCAAGCAACCAGAAGCCGAAAACGGGTCTCAACTCCGAGGGACCACCATTGAGAGGGGGCAGAATCCGTGCCCAGGGCCGAAAACCTTCTGCTCTCTCTGGTCGTCTCAGGAAATGGGAAAGGAAAGACCCGGAGGCCGCGGAATTGCTGCGTGGTCCCGACTTTCTCCTATTAACAAAAACCGAAAATCAGCATTTCTTACCGACAAGCTGATCTTAGTTACTGCTATTGGGCAAGCTGCAAACGACGCTGCCTACTTTTAGACATGCCTTATGTTGGAATATAAATCAGAACGTTCTTCATAGGTTGAGCCTTTCGACTCACAACACAGCAGCTCACAAAAGACTGCCGTATCCGAAACCTACAGTGGGTAATGTGCCGCGACGCCAACGCACACTATACAATATGAAGAAGCACGGACACCAATACACGAGGTGAGTCACTTTTTGATTATATCACAACTAACAATTTATTGGTAGTAAATAAAGGTAACGAACCTACTTTTATAAATGCGATAAGGGAAGAGGTACTAGATCTCACTTTAGCAAGCGCATTTATATCTAATAACATTTCAAATTGGAGGGTGTTGGAGGAAAACTCCTTATCAGATCACCGATATATACGCTTTGATTTGGAAGGGGAAGTTGAAGACACTTTCGAAATAAGAAATGTTAGGTATACCAACTGGTCTCTATATAACTTCTATTTAGAACAAAACATTAGTTGTCTTGGGAATAGGATTACTAATTGGCAGGAACTAAATCTTGAGGTTAACAAACTAGAAAATATTATTACAGGGGCTTTTGAAAATAGCTGCGAACTTGTCAAAAAGAAACGTTCTAGGAACGTCCCATGGTGGAATAGGGAATTGGATATTTTGCGCAAAAAAGCCCGCCAGCTTCTTAATAGAGCCAAATCCAGCGGAGACTAGGCATCTTATAAGAGTGCCTTAACGGCTTACAATAAGGAATTTAGGAAATGAAAGAGGGAATCATGGAGAAGGCACTGCGAGGGGATTGAAACTCTTCCTGCGGTTGCGAGACTGCAGAAATCTCTAAACAAAGACCATTCAAATAACCTCTCTACATTAAAGAAGGCTGACGGAAGCTTTACGAAAAGTCTGGAAGAAACGGGACAGCTTTTGCTGGACACTCATTTTCCAGGCTGTGCCATGTATACTGAGACTAAGGAAACCATCGAGGATACTTGTTTCTTGTTGGTTACACGAAGAGATCTTTCACTGGCCCGTAAAATCTTTAGTCAATAAAATTAAAAGGGCTATTTCTACTTTCAGCCCGTTTAAATCATCTAGTATCGATAATATACAACCGTGTCTTCTTCAAAAAGGCGTTGATATATTAGCACCGATATTAATAAACGTATTTAGAATAATTCTAGAACTAGGCGTAATACTTAAACATTGGACGAAGGCTAGTGTAGTTTTCATACCGAAAGCAGGTAAAAAGGCGGACCACACGCTAAAAGCTTTTCGGCCCATTAGCCTTACTTTTTTCCTGCGTAAAGCAATGGAGAAGATTCTAGATCAATACATCAGGGAAGTCTACATTAAAGCTTCACCTCTACATATTGAACAGTATGCTTATCAGTCAGGCAAATCGACCGAGACCGCTATACATAGTCTGACGAGTAAAATTGAGAAGGCTTTAGACGGTAAGGAAATAGCTCTCTGCACATCGGTTGACATTACAGGAGCTTTTGATAATGCAACATTCAGATCAATTGAGGAAGAAATGATCAGGAAAGGAATACATAGACTGATTATAACATGGAATCTCAATATGCTGAAAAATAGGACGATAATCTTTGAAATGGGGACGAAGAGATTAACTGTCAAACCAACCAAAGGATGTCCTCAAGGAGGCGTTCTATCGCCACTCCTATGGCTATTGGTCATTGACGAACTCTTACAGTTTCTTGGTGACCTCGGATATGAAGTTCAGGGCTTTGCAGATTATCTAGTCATCATGGTTAGAGGTAAATTTGACTCCACTATATCCGATCGTATGCAACTAGATCTTGACATCACTCAAGAATGGTGTCAAGAGAAAGGACTCTCGATTATCCGAATAAAACAAACATAGTACCCTACTATCTGAGGAAATGATATATCTAGGAGTAATTCTAGATAAAACCCTTACTTGGAAAAACCATTTATCATATGTGACTAGCAAAGCTCTAAGAGCAACTTATGCATGCCAAAGACTGTATGGTAAAACATGGGATCTGCGACCAAAATTGATGGCTTGGTCGTATAAGACCGTAATAGTACCAATGATCACCAATGCTTCTTTGACATGGTGGCCAAAGGTAAATCAGACGAAGGCTAAGATGACTCTCAATAAGATTCATCGAACAGCCTGTCTAAGCGTAACGGGGGCAATGAGAACGTGCCCCACAGAAGCCCTAGCAATGTTTACTGGGCTCACTCCATTACACATCACAGTTAAAAGGACTGCGACCAGTGCCGCACTAAGGCTTCCTTATCTAGGTAATCTTAAAGAGGGCAATCTGACAGGACACCCAAAGATTCTAGATGAAGTCTGGAATTCTCCGTGCCTTAAGGTCTTTGACAAGATGAATAGAAAATTAGCCTTCTCCAGGGAATTCGAAGTGGTCATTAGTGACAGATCAACTTGGAGAAATATTGAAATTAACTTAAAGCAGGACTTTCAATTATGGTAAACTGATGGGTCAAAAATGGAAAATGGCAGTACAGGAGCAGGAGTTATGGGATTAAACTTCCGCAAAGCAATAGTAATGGGAAAAACTGCTTCCATTTTTCAGGCAGAGGTCCATGCCTTAGAGGTATGTGCAAGAGAATGCATACGTACCAACATATGCATTCTGTCAGACAACCAAGCAGCTCTAAAATCTTTAGAAAAATCCTTATTCTAATCAAAGCTGGTCTGGGAATGCTTTCAACTTCTCAACACCGTAGCATCGAGGAACTATGTTACTCTTATGTGGATACCGGGACACGAAGGGCATGATGGCAATGATATAGCAGACTTATTAGCAAAGAAGGGTGCATGTACTCCTTTCATTTGTCCAGAGCCCTTCTGCGGGGTAACAAATAGCTTTACAAATAACTTATTATGTGAACGGGAGAAACAATATCTACTTGAACGCTTGAGAGCCCAAACAAGCATGCGACAGTCAAAAAAATTTATTGATCCTTAACATATCGAAGTTGATGCTATCATCAACCTTAGCAGAAACGATATCAAAATCTACACTGAACTTCTTACAGTACAATGTAGACTTAATTACCACATGAAGATTATAGGTGCGGTAGAAAGTGATTCCTGTCGACTCTGTCATGAGGAGAAGGAAACATCAGAACATGTTCTATGTAACTGCCCAGCGGCGGCAAGACGTATACTCAATTACCTTGGTAGCGGGATCCTGGTCCCAAATCAAATAGGTAAAATTACGCCCACTGCAATTATAAGATTTATAAATAGTCTAAAATTGTCCTAGTTGGGCCTATAGGCGCACAATCAATCTTTTAGGTCGGAGTAAACAAATAGTCTATTTTAAATAATAATAATAATAATCTAAGCTTACTGCTATGTTAATACTGTAATATGATGTGACGAATTGTTAGTGGATAACGAGAATGACATTAGGTAAA
>NC_051847.1:108020943-108076994 GCF_002237135.1 Teleopsis dalmanni | reverse complement strand
ACAATTGGTTTTAGTTTCCTTCCATATCTCGAAAATTTGGTTGTTTCCACCAGGTGGTCTGAGGAACCACGTTGCTCTGCATCTGATCATGACTTGTAGCTTCCGGTATGCGTTGTGAGACATCAGGGTTTTCCTGAGAGCTTTCTTTCAGTTCAATTATCGGGGAACTTGGGATTTTTCCTTTTGCAGTATGAAGATGAATACTATTCCGGCGATATTTTTTACCATCCGGCATTTCAACTATAACGGAACGAGGGTTTGGGGTTACTTCGATTACCTTAGCCGGGTTCCATGCACGATGACCGAAATGCATTTTCACGTTGTCTCCCATTTTAAGTGCTTGACGTAGAACCGCTATTCTATCTGCGTAGCGTTTTTGATTTTCGCGTAACTCTCTAAGTTCTTTCGTAACACCTGGAACAATGTTCGGCTTTAGATTAGATATATCGCTTGGCAGTATTGTTCTCGTTTGACGGCTTAATAAACGTTGGCTTGGCGATTTTAATATGTCGTTTCGAGAAGTATTGCGCGGCAACAACATTGCCAAATATGGATGACTTACATCAGACCAACATCTTTTTAGTACGCCTTTCACCGTCTGTACATTTCGCTCTGCAAAACCATTTGATTGTGGATAGTGGGGTGAAGAAACTCTGTGTTGGAATCTAAAGTTTGTTTTAAATTCGTTAAAGAAATGACTCGTAAACTGTGGTGCTCCATCTGATTCAAGAATCTCGGGTATATCATGAACTGAAAACCACTGACGTAGCAGTAAGATAACTTCAGCTGACGTTGCTGATTTCAGTATTTTGAAATCAGTGAAACCCGAATAATGATCGGCGATCAGCAAAAAATCGTCGCCTTTAAACTTAAATATGTCTGTTGAAACGAGTTGAAAGGGATATTCTGGGATACCCCTTAATATTAACGGCTCCTTTTGATTCGCACGTTGGGTCTGCTGGCATATTGCACATATTTCAACATAATTTTTTGTGACGACTGTTAAACCATTCCAGAAAAATGTTTGACGCAGACGCTTTAGCATTGTTGAAATCCCAACATGCCCGGTATAAGCTTCTGTGATTATAGAATTTTTCATATTATTTGGTAGTATAATTTTGTTACCCTTCATTAGCAATCCATATTCAAATGTAATTTCCTCAGGCCATTTTTTTATTATTGCTTTTTTTTAGTGCTTGTAACTCTGTATCTGCAGCCGTTGCTTTATCACAAATAACATGAATAAGATAAACTTCATCATGATTAACTTCGTCTGAGTCTGCTTCACAGTTTCGACTTAGAATATTTGCTATTGTTAGCATTGTACCTTTGACATATCTTATTTTTGGTGAATATTGTAGTATGTCATATAATATACCTTGGAGACGTAATGGAGCAGTTTGGATCGGGTTATTGAAAATTGTTTCTAACGGTTTTTGATCTGTTCCGATCATAAGTTCCTTTCCATATACATAGCAATGAAATTTTTGACATCCGAAACGGATCGCCCATGCTTCCTTGCTTATTTGTGGTTGTTTTTGTTACGATTCTGTGAATGCTTTTGTGGCGTAACCAATTGGCTTTCCATCTTACAATAGGCATGCGCACATTAATTTGCTGCTGGCATCCACTGATAGTTTTACCGGCTTATTAACGTTATAGAATGCCAGTATAGAATGGGTATTCGTCAGAACTTTTTTTATGTTATCAACAGCTTTTGAGTGTTCATGCTTCCAGGCTGCATTTTTATGTATAAGAGAACGTAGTTCTGTAAGCTCTGATAAATTGTTAATTTACCGAGATATATCACCATTCCCAGTAATTGCTGTAGCTGTTTAACATTTGTAGGTGTTTTCAGTTGGCATATTGCTTTTACCCTATCATCATCCGCTGAATAACCATTTTGAGTAAAAATGTGACCTAAAAACTTTATTGCAGTTTTCTCGTATTCACATTTTTCCTTATTCAACGTGAAACCTGCATCAGTTAATCGATTCACTAATTCTTTGGTTGTGTTTTGCAGTTCTTTCAATGTTGGAGCATGTATAAAAATATCGTCCATGGCTATTTCGCATTTGTTCAAACTTTTTCGACTTACATCCTACTTCGAAATGCCCTTCTTTTCCACATTTTTTACATTTCTTTTTGTATGCTGGGCAGCTTTTTGGTCCATGTGTTCTCTTACAACGTTTGCAATCAAATTTATTATTACTTTTATTGATTTTATTAATTTAGTGTCAGAATTTGTTCATTATTTAATTCGCTAATTTGTTTGCCGGCTCTTTCTGCAGTTTGGCAAATTGTTATAGCTTTTTCTAATGACATTTCCTCTTCCACCTATAGTTTTTGTCTTGTGTCATCCGAATAAGTGCCCAGAACTATTTGATCCGTTAGAAATTCCTCATCATTATTATAGTTGCATTTGCAAACTTGTTCGCGCAATTTTTGCAAGAAATCGTCAAAGGCTTCGGATTCTTGCTTAATACGATGAAATTGGCAGCGTTCATATATTTTAGTGCGTGTTGGAATAAAATGGTGTTTTTTATTACCTCCTGGTTTCCCCTACGTGGTAGGCACCTTGACGTGGTGTAGGGGCTTAGCTACAGGCAAGCTTGCTGACTTTGGGTCTCCTGCTCATTGTCTATGCAATGGTCAGAAGACCTTTTTGTCGGTCTGGCTTGTGGGTACAACAAAGAACTACCAGTAGTTGTGTTGTCCTGTAGTTTATGTGCATGTATGTGTGTCTTTGTCTCTATGTATGCATGTATGTTCTTTGTGTTTTTAGAATGAATGGAAGTGTGTAGGTCCACTAGGTGTCTGGGGACCAGGGTTTATGACGAACCAAGACCGTCCATACGTGGTGCAGAGCCACATATTATGGCGGATCTAGAGAGGAAAACTCGATAAAACCCGCAATCCTGGGTGTATGAACGACCGTGCCCAAGGATGAATGGCACTGCGTAAGTGTGTCTTAGAACGGTGGACTCCGGATACCTGGCGACCTCCGGTTTCAATTCAGCCTTTCTGAAGTAAAGGGGGCTATGCTTCGGACGACCTCCCTTTCCCCTACACTCGTGGGAACATTTATGGATTCTTTAAACAAATTAAATAAACAAAAAACTAACAAGGAACTAGGTACCAGTTCCGAAGACGAGCTCCTGGCATCAAGCCAAGAAAACGAGCGAGTCGAAACCGCCATACTACCCAAAGTAGGCAGTAGCAGCCGCACTGCGCCTACTTCGCACATAACAGTAAAATCGGCAGACAAGCGCGCCAGCCATAGTGCGCCTGCCGAGAAATCAAAAAAGTCTGAGGCAAAGATCAGACGTCAAAGGTACCAGAAGGCCATGTTCATTCTCGGCAAGATTGCTAAAAATGAAGCTGAAGGTAAAGAACAGGCGTTTGACCGTACAGACAAAGTACGATATCAGAAGGTGGTCGATGAGTATAACGAATACCAGGCCACCCTATCAAAACCCGCAAAGGCAATGAAGAGGGATCGGTCTCAGGACGAGACGGCCCATACTTCAAAAAGCAAGGTAGCGAGAACGAGTTATACTAGTAAACCGTCAACGAGTGCAAAAAGGGCATATAACGAAGTAGCAAGGGATGAGCTACAGGTGGCGCTCATTGATGATATTACCGGGAATGGAAAAAAGGTGCTGGAGAAATGGGGCGAGATTGAGCCCAAGCTGGCTGAAATGGTGATGGAACACCTTCTAACAAATCTAGACGCCCCCACACCAGGCTTTGATTCATCAGAAGTGGTTCGTGGTTGCAGGGTCTTCAAATGTGATGACCAGCTATCTAAAGTATTTCTTGGCAACTGCATTGCTAAGGTAAGTGATGCATGGGAAGGTTTAAGGCTAAAGCTTATCCCAGCCAACGATATCCCTAGAAGACCAAGGGCCCGCATTTGGCTGCCAATTATGAAGATGGAGCATGAGAAAGTTCTCCAGCTGCTACAACGGCAGAACCAAAATGTGCCAATGAATGACTGGGTAGTCATCAAGGACGAGGGCACACAAAAAACCAATATGACGCTTCTTCTGGCGATAAACGAGGAATCCGTGAAGCCATTGGAAGAAATGGACTGTAAGCTGAGGTTTGGCGTACGGTACACCAAAATAAAAATATTCCGCCCAACAGGCAATGATGATGATGGCAAGGAGTTAGAGGATGCTAACAAAATGCTTGACGGTATGAAGCTTCAGGAAGAAGCCTCAGAAACCTCGTAAGCCTGCACGAATGCTGAAAGTAGCACAAATTAACCTTCAGCATTCGAAAATCGCATCGGACAATCTCGCCATCTTTCTCATAGAGGAGGATGTCGATGTCAGCATTGTGCAAGAGCCATGGGTCAGAGGTAAGGACATCATGGGGCTAATGCTGAAAAATTATAACAATTTATATATTAGGAACAATGGTAAGCCAAGATCATGTATCCTAGTAAAAAAAATGTATTAATGCCTTTTTATGTCCACAGTATAGCGATAAAGATCTAACAGTCGTAAGGATCGAAATGCCAGGTGGACAAAATTTTATTGTGGCTTCTGCTTACATGGCACATGATAGAGATGCTCCTCCGGAAGAGGTAGTCGCGCTAGTAAACAGAAGCACATCAAAAGATATTCCCACGTTAATTGGAACTGTGACGCCAATGGCGGGATACTGCTTTGGGGCAGTTCGGAAACCATGAAGCGTGGTACCTTTTTGTTTTCTTCGAACCTTTTAATTGAACAGTAGGTTTAAACGAGCCTACTGTTTCTACTTCAGTTTCACAGGTGAGGATCGGGAGAAGTGCGTAGATAAAAACACTCTATCCGAAATCCAAGATATTATAGTATTGGCGGCGCGACCTGCCAGCAGCGCGGAAGGTATAAAGAAATCTTCGGATTCATAGTTGGTCGCTCTATCTCAACTTAAACATCAAACCAAATCATATCATCCCCTTTAGAAACCCGAAGAAGATAAAATGAGATATTTTTACAAGGGTAACTAAGGTGGAACTTAATAAAGTAAGACAAATTAAGATAGACTCTACTAGTAAGTTAGACGAGAGGATATATAATCTTGAGGCAGCTTTTAATATAGCTTACAAGAAATCTTGTCCAACAAGTAGAAGCAAAAAATCTTTTCCACCTTGGTGGAATTCAGAATTAAGTGATCTCAGGCAGAGAACACGAAAACAGTTTAACGAAAGCTATAAGGACAATAGTTGGCATGAATATAGGGAATGCCTTAAAGCTTACAAGAAAGCTATCAGGAAGGCCAAAAGTAATGGCTGGAAGGAATTTTGTAAGTCAATTGAATCAACCTCATCCTCTGCTAGGCTCAGCAAGGTTTTATCCAAGGAAAGTGCAAATCCTTCTTATCTCAAGAAAGAGGACGGCACATGGACTGAAACCTCTGCTGAGACACTAAGATTACTATTAGACACTCATTTCCCAAACTGTAACGATGATGCTAGAGAAAACGGTTCAATCACCTTGGCAAGCACATCATCACAGATGACTGAAGAAATAGTCACAGCGGAAAAAATTAGGTATTCAATTAACAGCTTCTGTCCCTATAAATCGCCAGGTCTGGACGATATTTTCCCTATTATGTTGCAAAAACTACAAGACTTAGTGGTTCCATGGTTAGGGGAAATTTACAAAGCATGTCTTAAATATAGTTATGTACCACTTAGTTGGAGACAGGTTAAAGTAGTCTTTATACCCAAGGCAGGCAAAATCGGACATGAGTCCGCTAAAGATTACAGGCCGATTAGCCTAACTTCATTCTTACTAAAAACAATGGAGAGGGTAATAGAGCTCCACCTAAGACAAAAGGTAGAACGCTTTCCAATCTCTAAATCCCAGCATGCTTACCTCAAGGGTAGATCTACGGAAACAGCTCTGCATGAGGTTATTCGTACTGTGGAAAAATCGATTCATTTTAAGCAATACTCGTTGGCAACCTTCTTAGATATTGAAGGAGCTTTTAACAATGTAAGCAATAAAGCTATTCATGACTCACTTTCCAGAATAGGTTTAGAGGAAGAGCTTAAAAATTGGATAATTACTATGCTTAAAACAAGGATTATTCAATCAAAGCTAGGCAGCATAACACAAACGAAGCACGTCAGCAGGGGTACGCCACAAGGAGGGGTTATTTCACCATTACTGTGGCTGCTGGTCGTGGATAATATTCTTAATATTCTAGATAAGATAGGTGTGAAAGCAGTAGCGTACGCGGATGACGTAGTTATTCTAGTGTCAGGTATGTTCCCTAACATAATTAGCGACATTATGGAAAGGGCCTTGGTTAAGATAAGTACCTGGGCCACAGGTTGTGGACTAGGTATTAACCCAGGAAAAACTGAAATGATGCTGTTTACTACTAAAACCAAAATACCAGCTTTCAGGTTGCCTTCACTAAACGGGCAACAGTTAAAACTATCGGAAAAAGCCAAACATCTAGGAATTCTGTTGGATAGTAAGTTAAACTGGAAACACAATGTCGATCTTCGTATCAAGAAGGCATGTGTAGCTTTCTATTCTTGCAAGAGGATGTTTGGCAAAAAATGGGGGATTCGTCCCGAAATTACCCACTGGATGTACACGGCAATTGTACGACCAATTCTCACATATGGTGCTGTCGTATGGTGGCCGACTCTAAACAAGAGCTATAATATCGACAAACTTAACAGAATTCAGAGGACGGCATGTGTAGGCATCACAGGAGCTTTTAGGACAACTCCTTCAGACGCCCTAAATGTGATGCTGCATTTGCTACCTATTGATCTTCACATTAAAAACATGGTTTGTAATAGCGCTGTAAGACTGAAAGTAACAGGCGTATGGTTAGAACGAACATATGGACATAGTCGGATTCTAGGTACAGTGCCAAATTGTCTGTATAGGATGACATCGGATTATCTGAATCCGTGTATAGACTTCGAAAGGAACTTCCAGACAATATTCCCTTCAAGAAATGAGTGGAAAAGGAAAAATTTCGAAGCAAATTACGATATCTCAATATATACAGATGGCTCGAAAATGAGCGGTGGGGCAGGAGCACGAATCTTCGCACCATCTAAAAATATAAATATCTCTCTTAGGATACCTAATGAAGCTACGGTTTTTCAGGCTGAAATCCTAGCAATAAAAGAAGCCTGTCGGCAAATTGCAAGCCACATCGAGAACAGATGTAGTGTTGCTATTTTTATTGACAGCCAGGCAGCAATTAAAGCTCTTGAATCCTTTATAACAAAATCAAAAATAGTTAAAGAATGTAGAGAAGCAATCGACGAGCTAAACCGGTTGGCCGATATCACACTCATCTGGGTTCCTGGGCATAGGAACATCGTAGGGAATGAGAAAGCTGATAGTTTAGCCCGCTCTGGTGCCTCCCTAGATGCGTCACTGGCGGTATCAGTCTATATTACCCTGGAGACCA
Organism: Teleopsis dalmanni; assembly: GCF_002237135.1. Lineage (NCBI taxonomy): Eukaryota > Metazoa > Arthropoda > Insecta > Diptera > Diopsidae > Teleopsis > Teleopsis dalmanni. The sequence continues at coordinate 108,069,551 of NC_051847.1, read as the reverse complement.
TCAAAAGAAGTACCTTTCTTTACTTTCTGCAACTCGCCAATAACAGATGGAAAGCACTAAGGTCATGTGCAACTTCCAGGTTAACGTGGCCCACTTATAATAAAAATAAATCTCTGGAACTCATCAAAAAAGATCGCGTAAACACTGCAAGGCTTATTGCGGTTCTTACCGGTCATTGGTGGTTAGGAACTCACGCAGAGAAACTGCGTATTCCCCATAACTCTCACTGCAGAAGTTGTGGAAACCCGCGGGAGAAAGAAACAATAATACATTTTCTCTGTGAATGCCCAGCTCTAGCATCCAGAAGACATAGGTTCTTAGGAAAATACTTTTGTGATAGTTTATCAGACTGCTCAATGGTAAGGATGAAAGACCTGTTAAATTACCTAAATTCGGTGGGATGGATTTAGTCTCTACTCTTCTATACTAGGGTTCTTGCGAGGAATGTGGTAACAAAACGGCGAAAAATCGCTAATTGAGGTACATTTGAAGTTATCTTATGACCTGCCACTGCAACCAACCAACCAACCTCCTGGTTTGCTGCTTCTTCCACAGAAGGGCCCAAATTATTTATTAAACGCACAGCGTCCCTTCCAATTACGGTCTTGAAATTTGCTAATTGCATTTCTACCGTTTCTTTATTTATTTTTGCAGCAATGGTGTAGTTTTCGTACGCTTCTACCCATTCGCACCATTCTCGCGCCATGTCAAGTTCATTGTTTATTAACAGCGGCTTTGGTGGCTTTAGCATTTTGTTTCTTCTTCCCTTTTTTGTGTGTGTGTGTGGTTTTTTTACCGACGCATTGCTTTCTTAGCAAATCTTTTGTCACCTAATTAGTTTATTGGTTTATTTATTTAAAATAATTTACTGACGCGTTGCTTTTTTAGCAAATGTTTCGTCACTTAATTAGTTTATTAAAAATTTGTAATTACTTATTTTTCATGCACACGGGTTTCGGCACCATGTCACATCTACCGCACACCGAGGTTATGTTTTAAACTGACTGTCATGTTTTTATTGTGTATTGTTATTTCATTTTACAGGGTTGCCATGACAGTTGTGTTTACCTTGATTGTATAATCTTATTGTATTTTGTTACCGCAAAACGATAAGCCCAAATCTCTACTACAAAGCTATTGCCCATTTTCGCTGCTAACCTTCATTAGTAAGCTGTATGAGCATTTGCATACGACTCTCCTGTAATCTCGTTTAATCGTGGTTAAAACAACTCCTTGCACAATTGTGTGCCAGCTGTACACTTAGGGACCGATTTGACATTTGTAGTTTTACCATTGAATTTTAAGTGAGATTTAAGTGGTCAACAACGAGCACTTAAGGGTTATTTAAAAATCTGCTGACATTCGTAAAATTTAAAAATGTTTGAATTCAAAGCTAAATTAAATTTATTTTTGTAATTTTGATAATTTTGAGAACTATTTAATGGAGTAGGTTTGGGATTCTGATTGCGAAAGTGATTATAAAATTGATCAAAATTTGAATGTTATTTTAGTGTGCCGATCAAAACAAAGTACAGATCATCGTAATTACTTCCAATTATGTGACGCCAAGGACTTCCATGACCAAAATATCGAAGGCGATAGCTACAAAATAGAAATGTGTAAATTTGAGATGTTAAGAGACTCAGTCTCTTCTTGTCCTAAAATAATGGCGATAATCGTGAAACATTTGTTCCCAAAAAAGTGAGAATTTAGGATCGTAATGGCGATAAACGGTTATTTAAATTTAATAAAAAAATATTCCAATTTATTTAAAGTTTTATAGTGATCATGAGTTGTAGTATCATTCGTTTGTAAATAAAAATTCAGAATTTTGAATGAGTTTTCTACTTCATTCTTAGAAGGTTGATGAACAATAACAAACACCCATCGAACCCTTATCATTACTTTCCGTTCCGCTTAGAATCGGATCCACTAATTCAGAGCTAGAATGCTCCATAATATCGTCATCTGTAGGAAAACTTGATGTACAAATTTCATTGTCAAACTCAATATAATCGTTAAGAGAAGCATTGGAAGTTATTTTATTTACTTTAAACCACGCTGCCAGTGACTGGCATTTGCACAAAGAAATAACTTAAGAAAGAAAAAATTAAACATTTGTTTTGGAAAAAGTTACTTTTCCTAACAGCAAAATGCATTTATACTTGAAACAGAAGTTTCGACTTATGGAATGCACTTTCCCACATTACTATCGGCATGGAACAAAATTTTTGTTCGAGTTATAGAAGTTCAAGTTATGGAAGCTGAATTGTATGTAATTTGTTCTCTAAAACCTTGGTGCATTGTTTTTAGTTAGAGTTATAGAAGTTTGACTGTGTATTAAAACAAAATTAAGAATTGAAAAAATGAATTGATGCAAAAATGATTAAAATCGAGTAATAAACAAAAGAGTTATTAACAAAAATTACTTAATTTTGCAAAATCGTAGCGTTCATTTTTTATAATTTATATACCAAAATATTCTAGAATATATATATTTTTCAAAAAAATACCGTGCAACAATTAATTAAGTATTTTTTAGTATATTTAACTTCAGGAATTTATGAGTATGTTTTAAATATAATTTTTGTTAATAACTTTTATAAATACAGCCTTGTGTTTTCTAGCAATATTGCTAACTTGGCACTAGCCTCAGAAACTGCTTTAATTTTAGCAAATATCGTGGTGAGCAGAGGACCGGGTGGGCAAAATAGCATGACTGAGTGGTAAAAGTCCTCACGCATTGCTAACTTGGCACTAGCCTCAGAAACTGCTTTTATTTTAGCAAATATCGTGGTGAGCAGAGGACCGGGTGGGCAAAATAGCATGACCGAGTGGTAAAAGTCCTCACGCATCATTGTATAACATTAAGCCTTTTGTTTTTGTACTGTTTCGTTTCTTTTCTTTATCTTCCTTGATAGATGGTATCAATTATGGTATTAAGTACTTTATTTTTAATTAATATCTAGATAGTAAAATCTGATTCTTTCAATTTTGAATTATTTTCTTATGCGGTAAATTAAGTTTCGTTTAAAAAATAAACTGTTTTTCGCTCTTCATTGCTATACAGGAACTTTGAGGTTTATTTTTATTTGTTAATAAAATATGTTCTGTTTTTAGTTACTAAAATAGTTTACATGCGAGAAACATAAAACACATCTATTATTAACTTAAACAAACATTCTTGTACAAAAATTATCAATTGACTTATTGTATAATGCAATTAATAATAAAAAATTGTATTAACTGATATATGCTTAAATTCGTGTTTTTTTTTTTTTTGAATATATAGATAATATAATCACCTCTATTCTGAATACTCCTAGCGAATAAGTCTCTCTCTTGAATCGCTATTCCCTCGAATAGAACTTATGAATTTTTTGGGGGACAGCTGTTTTGGAAACAACAAACATTTCAAATATTTTTTGTTGAACCTTGGCAGCATTTGCATTTTATAATGGCAAAAAGTGTGGAAATGTGCAAAACAAAGAAAAGAATTACATATGATACTGAATATTTTATAAGTAAATAATAAAAAACTTATTTTAATTATTTATTTCAATTTTTAAATGTACATAATCTATTTTTTACTTATATACAATAAAACAAAATAAAATATCTTATTTAATAATTGGAATTACTAATGTTTTAACTGCAGTTAGAGTTCCTCTCCAAAAGTCGTATTTATTTTTATAATTAGGATAGAAACGCGTTTCAATTAATAAACTGTAATAATAGTTTATAATTGCACAGATGTTACAATAGAGAAGGAAGCAGTTTCATTTGCGCATAATTACAAAAAATTATATTAAACTTATTGAAGGAATCCCATTCATTCAGAATTTGAGTCTCTTTTATTATCTATTGTTTTAAATAACAATAGTTAATGCTTTAATTGGTGGAAAAAACCTATGTAGTTAAAATAAATAAATAAAAATGTACATATATTAATGTTAATTTTTTCTTGCCTAGAGTGACACGTCTTTATGACGAAAACTAATTAAAAGTTAGACGGATTCAAACAGCAAAGTAAGGACAAGGGCAAAAATTTATTTAATTTATTGAAATTTGGCTGATCTTACAACGCTGTTTCGAGTATTGCCAAGTACTCATCATCAGTGGTCTTAGGAAATAATCGAATTTTTATTAGTTTATAGTTCGTATATAATTTGTTTGGACTGCAACTGCCAGTATATATATTTAATTTGGTATAATACTTTTATTATAATAATAATTTTTATAAGTTTAAAAATATCTATAAAATAAAAATTTAAATATATTAAAATTATTATAATTTTTTTAATATTTATTCAAAAATCTGATCGTTATAAGTTACTTACATATTAAACTATACTCTTTTAACTTAATCTCCCGCAAAATTCGATTGGGAAAGATTTTGCAAAATATAGAAAAAACTTCCATTCCCATTTGATTCAGAATAAGTGAATTGGGAATAGGGAGCAAAGCCCCCATTCCCATATGATTCCGAATAGGGGAACTGAAAAAAGAGGATAAACTCCTATTCCCATCTGATTCAGAATAGGGGTGAATAAATATGCATATGGCATCATTAACTGATGACGATTTCGTTACAAAAATGTAGTCTTTATAAAATATGTAGTGATTTGTCTCCCAGTAAAACAAATAGATCTGAAGTAAAATTGTTAAACTCTGCTGTCAGTTTGTCATTTTTTTTTTCACTCTAAAGTGTATGTGAAATGTCCACTTATCCAGTTTTCTCATTCATGTACTAACTTAATCAGAGCTTTTAGACAAACTCTAATGCCACACTAGTCACTATTTTAATTTACTTCATTTACGAACTGAAGAAGTGCAAACAAAAATTTCTTGAGATTTTTATTCGAACTTCCACACTGAAATTATGACGAAAACCGGCTTAATTATGTGGAGTTCGTAAATACATACACTAATTACAAGTTTGTACTGCCGAAATGGTTTGTACACCACTGCAACATAATGTAATTTTTTTAATTATTAATCGACAAAAATCTACTTCATAAACAAACACCCAAATAAATTTAAACCTTATCGAAGTAATGGCTACCTCTCATGTATTGTATGCTGGTTGATGCCGTAAATTATTGCATCAGCTACATAGATACATTATGCGCGAACGGATTTAACTACTTAAAATATACGCATTTTAATGAATGTCATTTAAACCTTAATCTTTTTAATTAATTTACACGAATATTTCCAACCGAATCTAAAAAACAAAATATTTAAAGTTAATACACCGCCACAAAAATACCGCATAATTTACGGAATCCCTAATCACAAAAATACTTCTTAAAATCTATACATTGCATATATATAAATGCCCGTGCTTAAAGTACAGCATAAAAAATCTGAATTTAAAAGATAAACTCAGATTTGGTTCCAAGAAAATAATAACAAACTCCCAACTCTGATTAGACCTTCATAACTAAATTTAATATATTTTTTGGAACCTGATGTATACGTTTTTATTAAATATCAGCGCGTTTGTTTAACACTTAACCCAAAAACATTTTCTATTACATTTATGCTTATAGATAACAAAACAAGTTTTAATTAACATATTATTTTGAAAAATATAAATACTTATCACACCCTACACTGATGTTAAGTAAATGTGTGTAATCCAGTATTCGCATTCAAGTAAAGTTCACGTAATAATTTTTTATAACGTTTTTATTGTTACATTATTGTGAAGCACAAGAAATCAGATGGTTTAAGATCTTGGGCGTTCCTTCTTTTCCTTGTACAGCGCCAAAAGCGATACGTTAGCTACTTTAACAACTTTGAATCGAACACCGGGAATGTCACCAACAGCATGACCCTTACGACCGAAACCGGCAACTAAGACTTCGTCATTTTCTTCTATGTAGTTTAAACTACCATCACGAGGGACGAAAGCTGTAATTTTTTTTCCGTTTTTGATCAATTGAACGCGGACACACTTGCGAATAGCTGAATTTGGCTGTTTAGCTTCAACGCCTCTACGAAGGAAAATACACATTAATATAAAATTTACAACTCTCAATAAATATTTAACTGTTGCATCTGCCAAACCACGACTCACAGTATAATCCTGTGATTTGAATTCAAAACAACAAAAGCACAAAAATATACTGCGAACCATAGATCAGTTTTTAAATTAATTCAAAAAAAAAAAAAAAAATGTGTCTTACACTTTTTCAAGAACGATTCCCTTTGCATGTGAAGCTCCGCCGAAAGGATTGGCCTTCCATCTTGTACCTAAATGAGCCTTTTTGTAATCCTTGTCAGCCCAACGTTGGTCACGTCGATGATTAACATGTTTTCTAGCTGTTCTCAAACCTCTTGGCTTACCTTTATGAAAAAATAACAAAATAGCCTAACTATTAAAACCGCTACAACCATGATATTTTGAAAACAAAAATTAATACAAACTAAACAATTTATAAAGAAAGATTACACAGATATTATAAGATTAATTTTACTTTATACACGCAGTTACTACAAATTTTTCGAACACTGTAACGGAACGTAATAACTTCGCGAAAATATCATTATATAGTTTCATGTACCAAATAATAATGTTTTACATTATTTATCCACTAATTTTATTAACTAGTTTGTAAAAACTCTGCTTACCCATAATTTAACAAACTATCGCGAACAATGGCGGAAGTAAAAGAGCGAGGCGATGACATATTTTCTTAAATTATGAGTGTTACCAGTTTGACATTTACTTTGCTGCGTTCGGATTTTTTGCTACAAAGAACAATTACCAAGAAGAGAAACTCCGGAAGAGGAAAGTTTTATTATAACAAATTTTTATTGATACATGGAGTTTATGTCCTATAGCCTATTTACATTGCACAGTTAATTAAAATGAATCCCATTTATTCCAATTATAATAAAAATTGTTGCCTTAATATGTAAATTATAGTTCGTGACGTTTTTAAAAGTATCAATATTCTCATTTATAGAATGAATTGAATTAATTAATTAAATAGCTTGAATTATTTATTTTGTTGTTGTTGTGATTTGAGTTAATGCTATTGCGCACGAAATATTTATAGCTAATTATTTTCTTTATGTTTGATAGCATATTAATAGTATAATATTAACATAACACATATAAATTATATTTGCGGAAAGGTATTTAAAACTCATATTAGTAGTATTTTTTTTTTCAGAGTAGCAAAAAATATTTGCAGCTTACGAGAGAAAACATGGGATGCAAAAATAATGCTCTTTTAACATTTTAAATTTTTGGTGCAACCAAAATCAGTCTATTGGGGAATAGTTGAAAATTTCCAGCCATCCACTAAAAACTTGTAAGCATTTCATTAACTAATATATATAAATACATAAATAAATAAATTAATAAAAATGTTAGATAAAAATAATAACCATTACCGTTCTAATATTCATTTTGTTTTCTTTTATTTACATTAATTAATTAATTTCAAGTGTTCACATTTTTTATATTTCATACTGCACACAACACAACAAAGAACATATGTCAAAAATAAGCATTTTTTTAAAAGTGATGCCAATTTATTTCAACCAAACATTAAGTCTCCTGATTTTGTATACCTCTGAAAAAAAAATTTCAGCTATTATGTAATATAATTTTTTTATAATAGTAAAACGATTGAGTTTAAAGAATATCAACCTTTAAACTCAATGCTTCCACTATTGATTTGAATATTGTATTTTATATCACACATTAGGCTGCGGTTACATTGCATGCGGATTTTTATTCCGTGTTCGTACATATGTTTTCTAATGCGAACACCTTGCAGGTTACGGTTACATTGCTTGCGAAAATTTTGTTTATCAAATATTCGCAAAATTAAAATATTGAATCAAAATCGTGTGCGCACAAAAAAAAAATTACTCCGTAACTTTCGGTGTTTTCTAAGTGAAAAACATAAAAAGGGATAATAAACTTATTGCAAAGTGACAGTGACTCTGAAAAAAAATTTATAAATGAATAAATAAAATATTATTATATTCATTTTTTTTTTCTAAAAGAATTTTGGCTATCTTTCCGGATACGTCACAGTATATAAAACATCATCTAGAGGCATATTCACCAACTTAAGTTCCAGAGATGACGCTGCACGGTTTTTTAACAATTCTTTGAGCTCTTGATCAGTTTTTTGCGCTTCTGCCAATTTACGGTAGTCAAGTGGTCGTCTGATTCGGTCACCACACTTTCCATTCGGGATAAAGCGTTTGCAACTGTTTTTTTGATTGTCTGTTTTGTGCTGAATATCTATTGTCAGCTGCCCGATGAAATCTTAATGACGAAGTTGACATTCGGACGCTTTAGTATAGTGCAGTTCCTGCCTTCAATCATATACCTGAAGCAGTTAACCGTATGTATAACCATATATATCGCAAGGAGCTTGCGTTCATACCTACTATATTTTTTTTCTGCACCTCTGTCAGCCATTTAGAATAGAATCTCAATGGTTGCATTTGTCTCTTTACTAGCTGTTGCAAATTTGATCCTACTGCGATGTTACTAGCGTCTACATTTAGCACTAATTTTGCGTTTGGAGCCGGGTGAGCTAACATTGCAGCATTTGCTAGTTCGTTTTTACAAACTTTAAAAGTTTTTTCGGCTTCTGCTGTCCACACAACTGGAGATTTATTGTACTTCTTATTACCTGTTATTAACCTCTCTTAAGCGCATCTCATGCTTTTCCTCATCAGCTGATGCCACGCATATGTCGTCTATGTATGTTACTATGTAATCTACGTTTTTTAACACGTCATTCATAAATTTTTGAAACGTTTGTGCGGTGTTGCATAGACCAAAAGTCATTACGTTAAATTCATATGAACTGAATGGGGTTATTATTGTTATTATTATTCGGCGATTGGAATTAGGTTGTATGCTCTTTCAAGTTTAATAGTTGAAACAATTTTTTTATTGTGTAATATGCGGGTGAAGTTGTGTATGTGGGGAATCAGTCTGGCAGTGTTATGGAATTGAGTTTTCTGTAGTCTCCACACGGTCGTCGTTTACCATCCTTTTTCGCTGCTAAATATAATGGGCTTGCCCAGTTGCCGCCACTTGGTCTGCAAATCCCTTGTTTTATCATAAATTCGACCTCCTTCTTCGCTATTTCTTTATTTTATCGCCGGGGTTTCACAAATACTGGTTGTCCTCTTGTGACAATTTGATGCTGGATCAATGTGACTTTCCGTGCTTTTTTATTTAACGTAGCTGGTTCCGTTATTTCTTTATAGTATTTTAGCATGTTGTGTACTGCGTCAACAGTATTTGGTTATTGCAGTGCACCTTTTTCTTTGTACCCCCTATCTGGAGACCTGTGATGCCTTCGCAAATTCTTTTATTTTTAAGATCCACTATCAGACTAAAGTTATTAAGAAAATCTGCTCTAATTATTGGGTAATTCACTTCTGCAATTAGGAACTCCCATTGGAACTGTCTACGCAACCCTAAATTGACTTGCATTAATTTTGTTCCATATGTGTTAATTTTCGTTCCGTTCGGCGTATATAGGCAGTACTGCTTGGGAGTTGTGTTGGCGGCTTGCATCTTTTTTGGTAGTATTGAAACTTTTGCCCGGTGTCTATAAGGTAGCTTAAATTTGCATCTTTATCTTTGAAGAATAGACCATTTGCCACTTCATCTGTCGTCGGGGATAAAGTGGGATTAACTTTAATTCTTATATTTTTAAGTTATTTTTAATTTTAATATAAATTAAAAATATGAATCACGATAATTTCTCGATAACTTCAATCTTTGACCTATCATCGGAATATTCCCCTACCCAATTCAATTATTTTGTAATAACAGCTAGAGAATCTGAAAATCATATAATATATAATAATAAAACCAATTAGAATATTTTCCGTGAGTACATTAGTCATGAACCAATACTTAATATATAGATAGAAATGACATAGATAGTAATATTACACACTTAAACGAAATAATTCTGCTACCAACAGATCGTGCGACACCAAAAGTAACCAAACGCTCAAATGACAACAAAATTTCTGAGTCTACTTTGTCTTTTATAAAAGAGAAATCCACAAAAGATGGCAATCTTCAAGATCAGATAATGACAAATGAAAACTTAACAAAATCTCAAAACTTATTAAAAACTTGCTAAAAGAAACAGCTAACATCTCTATAGGAAACTACCTTAAAACTTGACACCTACTTTTGAAACGAACTATTTCCTCTGGAGAGCAAAAAAAAAATCTCCAGAAAAAACTTCCTCACACACACACAAATTAGCCTATTACCTTACTTACTTGTTTGGCCATTACAGACGTGAGTCGTCCTTGGCCGCGTTGAGTAGCCACCGCCTGCCAGTCTGATTAGTTGCTTGCTGTCGCCAGTTTGTAACTCCCCCAAATCGTTGGTCACCACAGAAGATGCGGACGTCCTCTACCACATTTTTCACCTGCGGATACCGAATCAAACACCTTTCTAGCCGAAGCACTTTTTTCTATTCGCACGACATGAGTAAGCCAACGAAGCCGCTGAATTTTATGCACTTAACATAGTAGATGAGAGGCACTGTTACCGTCTTCCCCACAGCTGAGACAATTTGATTGAAAGATAGCATACTTTCCGGTTAGCAAGAATGATTAGGGACCATATGCTTTCTGGTGAAACCTTCGATTTCGGTTTTGTTGGGATTTATTTAAGATATTAAGACCGTTTTGCAGAATATCTCTAAGATAGCATATTTTCTGGTGACTATTATCTCAATATCATCCGCATAAGCAATGGTTTCGCAGCCCTCTATCATCAGTTTTATTAGCACTTCATTCACCACTATGTTCCAGAGGATGGGGAAGAGTACTCCTCCTTGAAGAGCCAATCGTCGTTTCAATGAGTCTGTCACTTAGCAGCTGATTTATAAAGCCAGTGAGCGCATTATCAACACCTAGATAATGTGCTCACAAAAGCCCCTTCAATATCTACGAAGAAACCAAACAGAGTTCTTAAAGTTAAAAGGATTTTTCAGTTTTATATGTGAGACGTGATGTGAGGGAAACCATTTGTTGAGAATTTGCCTGTATTGAGCACCTATTTTGCACTAACTAAAACTGCCTGCAGTGAATAAGCCCACAAGCTGTCATGTGTGATGACGCCAGTTTTTTGCCGAAAGCCACAGAGAAGACACGCAGTATACAGCTGCAAAACAATTACGGGGTTTATATACTTAACAATACAGGTTTTATACAGGTTTTGAAAGTTTATAAATAAACGTTCTTGTAATTACTACGCGTTCGAATGTGGTGCTAAAAGTTGATATCATAATATTAAACAAAACAAATATATAAAATATATACAAAAAAAAAAAAATGCCAGTTGAAAGATCGCCACCAACATATGCAGAATGCGTCAAAAGTAAATCGGACCTTGCACACCAAATAGGCAAGCACAGAGGCAAGAAAAGCGTATGCGATCTGAGCTTTCGCCAGATTTTTCGCTCGGTGATATTATGCAGGCTATTTAACAAATGGCAGAAAAATTTGAATCAAATATTGCAGGCCTAAGTAGTAAGTTTGATTCGCAAATAGCTACGCAAGCATCAAAGAGTGACATATGCGAATTGAAGGAACAAGTGGGCAACGTGTCACTGAAAATGGAAAAATTGGAAAATGAAAACCAAAGGGTAAAACTAGAGATTGAAAAATTAAGAAACGATAGAGATGTGGGCAGGAGGGAAATTGGAAGACTTGGATGACAACATAAACATATCAGGAAAAAGGATGCATTTCGACAAAAATAAGAAACTAAAGTGCAAAGAAGGTGACGGTGTGGAGGAATTAAAACAATTATAACACAGATTATATTGAAAATATATTTAGAGAATACAATCTTCATTGGGTGCCTGCAACAAGAACAACAAATAGAGGTCGAGCCAGTGGAGAAAAATTGTATGGTGTACGAAAGCAATTGCAGTTTTGCGGTACTGTGGTGTACAAGCACATTATGAACTCAACAATAATCGAGATAATCACTAATAATCAAAAATTATGTTTAATCCCAATTTATCTAAATTGCAATAACAGGAAAAATGATTTCAATAACTTATGTGGTATAGTAGTGGAAGCTCAGAACGATAATATCATGATAACAGGTGACTTCAATGCACAAATAGGTGAAGAACAATATTTGAAATTTAGCCCGAGTATGCAGTGGTCTGAAGTATTGAACCACAGAGTAGCAATAGATACAGTTATATATAGAAATGGCAAACAATTACTAGAAATTTGCAGTTCATTTGGTGTCACCGTGTTAAATGGCCGCACTAAAGGCGACAGAGAGGGTACATTCACGTTTATCAGAGGTGAACGATAGATTATTGTTTTATGAAAGGAGTATGGTTAATAATAACTGAACAGTTTCAAATACGTGATATACTCTGATGATTAGCCACTAGAAATTATGGTAAATCTAGATGCTTCTAATTCAAATGAAATTAAAATGCAGTTGCTACCTAAACTGATATGGAAAGATAAATATATAGATCTGTACCAAGACAAGCTTAAGGAAACTCTTAATGCATGCGAAGGTAGTACATTTGCGTCGAACGAAGGAGATAACATTCTAAATAATTGTGTAAAACAAGCAGCAAAATCTTTTCAGGGTAATTTGGCGGTATGATTGAAACCGAATGGTATGATTTTGAATGTGACAGCAAGAACGAAATCATTTAAATGGCTACGAACAGTAAAAAAAGGTGGTGATATTTCAGCTTTAGAGAAATACAAAAATGTAAACAGAGAATACAAAAAGCTGTGTGATGAGAAAAGGAAGTTGTATTTTAATGAAAGGCAATGTCGATATCCTAAGCAGCTGATAGCAAATCATTTTGAAGTGGAATTAAAAAATAAATCGTGCAGATCACATAAAAGGAATTAAAGTGAACGCCGAAGCTTTGGTGGCTTATTTTAAAAAACAGTTAAATGGTAATACACCATAGTAAACCATTCTTTCAGTTATGCCCTACCGTATGTTATGTAATAAACGAAGCTTTATATGCTCCAATATAGATTGAAGAAGTCTATGCAGTGCTCCAGAATTTAAAAACTAACAAAGCCGCAGGTGAAAACCGAATTCCAGCTGAATTTTTAAAATATGCCACGCCACAGTTTATAGAGCGTATGGTTGAATCGTACAATTATATATTTAAAAATGCAGTCCCACCTGATAGTTTCAAAAAAGTCATAACATTTTCCCTATTTAAAAAAGGTGACCCAATTAATGTGGCAAATTATAGCATTTCTTAATACATCAGCTAAAGTATTTTCAATACTCCTGTAAGGGTTGATGTCCAATCTCAATTGAAATCAGGATATAGCCATGCTTAACAGTCACGTATTAACGCGTCTATTCCTAATGTGTGCCCAAACTGCAGCTCCACGCTCCATGACGTCGCCCATCTGTTTTCTTGCTCCAATGCACACACCAATTTAAGTCCAATTGATCTTTGGACTCGTCCTCTTGAAGTAGCTAGGTTTCTTCGGCTGGATCCTGGTTAGTTTCAAATTATTCCCACACCCTCTCCTTCCCTCATCCCAGTACTCAATCCCACCTATCCACTCCTTTACCCATGTATTCGTCTTGCAATCTTTTCATGTTATCTGCTTTCAGGTCCCGGCGGGTTACAACAACAACAACAACCCTCCTGTATAATAGAATTAAAAATTGGGTAGATGAAAACAACATATTAAGCGAATTTCAAGCTGGATTTCGAAAAGATTACTCCATGGTAGATAATATTTTCGTCCTCACTAGTGTAGCGCAAGAATTTATTGCAAAAAACACGAAGTTATATGTTTTTCATTTAGATCTTAAAGCTGCTTTCGATGCAATACAAAGAAACGTACTATTTTACAAACTTAGCCAGTTGGGTCTTTCAACAAAAATCTTGAAAATACTGCAAAATCTGTACTGCAATAACGAGTCAACAGTATGGGACGGAAGATGTACTTGGAGATGGTTCCAAACGTGTACCGGAGTGAGACGGGGTTGTATCTTAAGCCTTATATTGTTTGCACTGTTCGTTGATGACTTAAGTAAATTTCTTCCTGGTGGTGTTATGATTGCAAACATGTGCATAAAAGTACTATTATATGCTGATGATACTGTGCTGTTTGCAGATTCTTCATTAATGTTACAAAATATAATAGATGAATTAAATATATATTGCAACTTATGGGGACTATCTACAAACACAGACAAATCGAAAGTGATGATATTTAAGAAACATGCTAGAAGATTGAGGAATGACGAAAAATGGTAGCTTAACGATGAGAAATATGAAATATACCTCAAAATTTGATAACCACTTGAACGAGAAGTTAAAGGAAGCTAAATTGGCTATTAATTGTACCTGGAAAAATGTCTTGGGAAATCCGAAAGTGTCACTGCCCGTAAAATACAAAGTTTTTGAAGCCACAGTTAAATCAGTTCTAAATCATGCAGCGCAAATCTGGAGTGTGGATAAATATGATGTAGTAGAAAAATTGCAGACATTTTATATAAAGAAAACATTTCGTCTGCTAAAAAATACCCCAAATTATATGGTGCATATAAAGATTGGTTTACCGACAAACATTGAAATTCCATTTTGATTACATCAATCGTATTAGGAATTTGCCAGGCAATCGGATTCAAAAAACATTAGTACAGTACCTAATAAATGAAAAAAGATTATTTTTTGAAAAATGGTCGGATCTGGCATCCGACTTAAATGTGACTAATGATTTGAGTATGCATGATAACTGGAAACTGTGGCAGAAAAATATGATAATGAAATTAAGTATTGAAGAACGTAGAAATTTTGTAGAAATAAATGAAATAATGAAATAAAGAACAGTGTTGTGTGTAACAGTGCCAATATTGAATTTATAGAACACGAGTCTAGCGTGAAAATGGCAGAGAGAAGCCATAATAAAATAATATATGACTTGTCACATTTTCACGGCCAACTGCAGGAGTGGCCACTTTTATACGCCAATTACAACGACACTACAAAGATGTTTAATTACAGTAACAGGAAAATTTGATGCGGCTGCAAAAATACCTTGTTGGTGCAGCACGTGAAGCTATTGTGTCAATGACAATATATCCAGCCAATGTGCCTATTGCTATTGAAGAGCTTCAGTTTCGATTTGGAAAATCAGACTTGATTGTGAAAGACCAATTTGTAAAACTGCAAGAGCTACCGTCGTTCGAAGAGTCCAAATTAGAGAAAATTATACAATTTTCGACAAAAATTCGAAACACGGTTTCAGTGATAAAAGCTGCCAATTGTGGCCATTATTTGTGTTACATAACTATTATGGAAGCATTGGTTCGTTAGATACCGCCGAGCAAGCAGTATGAGTGGTTTCAACAGACAAAATCTCTGAAAACACTTCCAACTATTCAGAAGATTCTTCCGATTGGCTTGGTTCTATCGTGAGGGTCGTATGCCTGCTGTAACGACACTTACTTGAGTTCGTTTCGATTTGCTAGGATGTCCTCAGTCTCACCAGGATCGTTACAATAAATTTTTTTTATAACCAAAATATTCAGAAACACGCTTAGGTTTTATATATTTTTTTTGTATTTTATTATTTAGTATAATTAAATAAAATAAGTGAATAAATATTGTAAAAGTTTAGATTAATTTTATAAATAAGTGATTAAATCAAAGGGTAGATTGAAGAACGCTGGTCATCTCTTCCAAATTATCTAAAGCTGCGTACTGATACGAATTCAGGTTGACTTTGGTTGACTCAGGTATTTTCTAAAGGAAAAATGTTTTTTATGTATGATTAGTATCGATATTTCTTGATATAGAAGTATCCTTGTATATATATGTCTTAGAGATTCTATGCCAAGTCTCCTGCATAAGAAAATGTGCGTCTTATATACAGAATAGTCCGAGCTTTTGTGTTGCGCCTTAATTTTGTTTACAGCTGATCTCGCATTATTCTTTTTTACTTTGCGGTTTATTGATTTTCTATTTCATATTGTGTGCGGTACTCCGCATGTGCACTTAACTTCTCTTTGAGCTTCTCTTACGGCGAATAATATGGGGGTTCTTGTTTCTTATTTCGGTATTCTGCTGATTTGATTTGTTTTTCTTCATTATTTTCGTAAAACGTGTAGTTTCTTTGGTGTTTTATTTATTTATAGATTTTATTTTATTTAAAATGTGCTAAATTGATAAAATATATAAAAAAAAGAAAATGGTGTGTATATATTTTCTTGAATTAATATCTATTTTATTTTCTTAATTTTCATTTCAAATATTATATTTCAATTACAATTTAGATAACCTAACCACAATTTTAACGGGTAATGCAGAGACGAGTATTAATAAGTGAACATAATATTACTACTATATATAAATAAATTTTAATCCACATACGAAATCATGGCAGTGATGAGAATTTAGACCGCCTAATAGACGAATATTTTGATATAGAAAATTTCGGTGTGCACAATACTCAACAATTGCTCGAGTCAGAGAACAATAGAAGAGCCAGAAAAATACTAGAATTTACTACGCGTAAAATTGGCAGTTGCTATGAGACAGGTAGAAGACATCAGCGTCAAGCCTACCTGACAGTTTGGAGAAGGCGAGCATCTGTTTCAAAAATATGGAGAAAAAAATGAATAGCTGTTCACAATTTGCCCAGCGATATCGAACAGATATGAATAACTTTTTTGCCAAGGGTTATGCTAGAATTTTAACGAATGATGAGGGGCGAAAATGTATACTTCCTGTAAGAAACTTACCACACTTTGCTGGTAAAAACGTGCATAAACCAGACAAGTCTGCATAGTGTTTGATGCTGCCGCTATAGCGAATGGAGTTTTACTCAACTCACAACTACTTAAAGGTTCGGAAAAATCAAAGACACTACTTGATATCTTGTTTAAGTTTTGACAAGGTGAAATAGGAGTAACCGCAGATATAAAGGAGATGTTCTCCTAAATAAAAATACGAGCAAAAGACTAACATGGTCAACGATTCTTATGGCGCATCAAAGCCGATGACTCTAAAGTTCATCATTATGTCATGATCTCTATGATTTTTGGCGTTGTATTTCCCCATGTTATGCGGAGTATATCAAAAACAAAAAATCCAAACATTTCCACGACGAGTATCCTGAAACAGTCGATATAATTATCAATTAACATTATGTAGATGATTTAGTTTGTGTGACGCTATCAAAATATGCTAACAAGTTGTCAACATAAATCGCCAAGCGGTTTTTGCGCTCAGCAATTTTGTGTCCAATTCAAAATATGTTAAGCAGACTATGAATTCGAATGTCAATCAAATAGCTATAACAAGCCATATTGTGAGAATGGAACCATCATCGTCAAGAAAAAAAATGCTAGGAATGCAGTGGAATACGCACCTAGGAATGCTAGGAATGCAGATGTATTCGAGTATCAACCAAATTCCATCGTGTACCAAATGATGTTTTTAAAGGAATATGTCCACCTACAAAAAGAGAACTTTTACTATTACAATGGCCGTGTTTCATCCTAATGGGTTTATTGCCGACTTCCTTTTACAGCCGTAACTTTTTATGCAACGAGTATAGAAATGTCAAGTAGAATGACACGAGCCTATAACGAAGTCAATTTTTGAACTTTAACCACCCTGGTGGTCAGAGTTTGAAAAGCTGAAATATCTTAAAATTGATATCAAAAAAGATATCAAAATAAGCTTCATATTAGGAAAAACAAGAACGGCGCCGAAAAGTCTTATGTACAATCCCACGACTTGAACTACAAGCCGCTGTGCTTGGTATACTCATTAGCAAAACCATTTTAAAAGTGCACAATATTCACATCCCAAAAGTCACCTACTGGACCGATAGCCGAACTGTACTGCATTGAATACATGCTTCAGAAAGGAAGAAACCGCTCTTAGGACATCGCATTGCAGAATTAATTGCCTATAACCAACCAAAGCAGTGGCGCTGGGTGGCAACTAACGAAAACATTGCCGACGGAGCGACCAGATTGCGAACCAAATTTAAGCCAAATGACCGATGGTTGTGTGGTTTTGAATTTTTGAAAAAACATGAATCCGAATGGCCTTGCTATAGCATCAAGCTGCCAAATTCTATAGAAGAATTAATCTAATTTTAATCTAATTTTAATAAATTTTCGTCTTATTCAAAGTTAAAGCGACATATGGCATAGGTATTAAGAGCCTTCGAGAAGCTAGCGCGACATTGGTTACTAACATTGACAATTAAGGAGCCTTCACTGAGAAGTGAAAATTATGCCCCGAATGTTGAGAGACGCTTTTGCGAAGTTATGCCGAAACAGAAGCCGCCATTCTTATCATTGACTGTAGATGTTCTGCGTAAACCCGAATTGGAGATATACCTCAATGTTCAAACTGTCAAAAATTTGGACACACATAAAATTTCTGCACCGTCACCGGTTTGTATTAAATGTGCAGGAAATCATAGAACCGCCATTTGTCCAACAAAAGGAAATACTGAAAACATAAGCTGTGTCTTATGCGGAGAAAAGCATACAGCCAATTACAACGGATGTTAGGTGTACAAGTCACTTAGAATAAAACGATATCCAATCATGAGAGAAAAAGTAACACCCGTCCAAACAAGTCATCAACAACCTTCTAACACAACAAACAATGCAACTACTCCAAACACAAATGTCAACATGCCACAAACATTATCATATGCCCAAGTTACGCGCCAAACACCTGTTAAATGTAACTCTTACTCTTACTCAGAACTCGCAGAGTTAAAAGAAATGATGAAAACATTGATAACACGAATGTCAGGAATGATGAACATTTTAACGGCGTTGGTCACAAAAATCAATGGGTAAGTACAATGGCTTGAAAATAGTAGCATGGAATGCAAACGGTGTAAGTAGACATGTCAATGAATTGAAAACTTTCTGTATTCAAATTCGATCGACATACTGTTAACCTCAGAAACGCATTTCACTTAAAAAAGCTATGTAAAAATAGATAATTACACAATATTTCAAACCGACCATCCCGACGGAAAAGGACACGGTGGAACTACCATCTTCATAAAAAACTGTATAGTTAGCTCTGAATCAGAAAATCATAGAACAGAACAAATACAAGCGACCACAATTATGATTGAAGATTCTCATAGTCTATTAAAATTGGCTGCCGTATTTAAATTTCTTCAAATCTCTTGGTCAAAGATTTATAGTCAGTGGGGATTTCAACGCAAAAAATTCACTATAGAGATCACGTTTAACAAACGCAAAGGTTAAAAATCTTTACACTGTACTGAGTGAATATAAAGCAAAATTTATAAGTACTGGTGAACCAACCTACTGGCCTAGTGACCCAAGAAAGCAAGCTGATTTGATTGACTTCTTTATAACAAAAACATAAATGTAAATAACCTTTCCATTCATTCCAGTCTTGAGTTGTCCTGTGACTACTTATCGATAGTACTAGTTTACAATAATACTTATAATTATAAAACGTGTTGGGATACATATCGCAAGCTAATAGAAGAACAATTAGTTATATAATTGTAATTAGTTATAGTTAAAAAATAATGCAATAATTAGTTTCAATACACTACTATTATCTGCAGCATCTGCATCTACACCAATAACTAAAACCAAAAATGTAATACATGTCCCGAATCACATCAAACATAAAATAGAACAAAAAAGAAAGTTGAGAAAAATCTGGCAAGTATCTAGAGCTCCACAAATAAGGACAAAGTTGAACAAATTAACAAAAGAGCTGAAAGAATTATTAGAGGTTGAAAGACAAACAAAGAGTAGTAATCGTGCTATACTCCATTGCAAACCGCTTAAAAAGAACTTAACATATGGGCACGCATAAATCAAGAAAAAGCAACTGTTCTCGCTGAGTATTTTAAAAGCACATTTACAAACTCTAAAAATAATATAAACCATGCACTACCCAAGAACCTGACCCAGAAGAATGTTAAAGTTATGAAGATAACAATTGCTGAAATAAAAACCATCATCGCCGTTAACATCAACCCAAAATAATCACCAGGCTATGATAAGATATATAGTATATTCCTTCTAGAATTACCTGTAATAGCTATCATTTACATTAGAAACATCTTTAACTGCATGATCAGCAATAAGATTTTCCCTTCTGTTTGGAAAGTAGCGAAGGTAGCGAAGGATCAGCTTATTACCCATCCTATCCAAACTATTTGAAAATCTTCTTTTCTCCCGACTGGAACCAATAATACATGAAAACAACCTATTGCCAAATCTGCAATTTAGATTTCGTAAAAAGCATTCTACAATTCACCAAATACATCGGGTGACTAGCAAAATTGTTAAAGCATTCGACAGCGTTTAGCACGAAGGATTGCTTTACAAATTATCAAGAATATTGCCGGCCGAATTTTATTTACAATTGAAGAGCTAACTTAAAGATAGATATTTCTTTGTGCAATATCAAAACGACACATCTAACATGATAAAAATAGAAACCGGTGTCTCTCAAGGGAGTGTATTAATCGCGATCCTATATATATTATACAGGGTAGACATTCCTAAGCCAAAAAGTGGAGAAATACTAACTGTAACGTAACTTGGGGGATAAAGATAAACGCCGAAAAAACTGTCCAAGTTATCTTGCTTTTCTGTAAGAAAGCCAAATACTTGGGCATGATATTAGCCCAAATGCTGACTTGGAAGGAGCACATAATTCAGAAGAAAAGGAAACTCGTCAAAGATTTGCAGATCTATATTGGCTTCTTGGTAAAAATTCCAGTCTGTCAATAGATAACAAACTACTAATTTACAAAACTGTTATTGTTCCGATTTGAAATTTGAAATATAAGGAACCACCTGCAAGACTAATATAAATACTATCCAAAGGCTGCAATCAAAAATCCTGCGAGCGATAGTAGATGCTGGATGGTACATCAGAAACGACGATATTCACAAAGACCTGAATATCCCTACTATACATGAAACAATTCAAAAAAGCAGTGCTAATATTTCTGTCAAAATTTGTATGAAATATATCATTATCAATAACATGTTGTCTTAAATGATGATTTAAGATAACTCAAACTTCCAAATTTTCATTTGTTGAAAATATTACTAGATATCTATGTTAAAAGTATCTATGTTTTTTTTTATAAATAAAAAAAAAGAAAAAAAAGATATTTCAAATTGTTCAAAAAGAGAATTTCGCGAACGAAATCGACCAGATACATAAAAGTAAGCCCATTCAAAAGAATAACCCCATTTATAAATTGCAGCCATATCTGGACGAGCACGAACTATTACGTTTACATAGACGTCTTGATAAAGCTACGTGACTACCGCTGGATTTCCGATGCTCGATCTTGATGTCACACGGTCATACCTTCACAGAATTAATTGTACGCCATTTTCATGAACAACTTTATCACCAAAATATAGCTGTGGCTATAAATGAAATTTGTCAACGTTTTTGGGTGTCACAAATCAAAAAGGTTATAAAAAAACGTTCAACGTAAATGCCCAACCTGCCAAATAGAGGGAACTAAACGATAATTACCTGAAGATCGCGTCACACCATTTATACGCCCATTCACATATACCTGTTTAGTCCTGTTAGTGCCGCCATTGGTCGCCGACAAGAAAAAAGATTGGTTGCAATTTTTACCTCCCTTATGACAATAGCCGCCCACTTGGAGATTGTTGAAAACGTGTCAACAGAATATTATTCATACGTAGTATAGAATATAGGAAGATTGTAACTTAAATTTCACCCACTGACCTATACTATGGATAGTCTTCAAAAGTACAGCAGATTCAATTTTGAGACCAGAATCAGTTATTGGAACTACTAAAGGTTAAACTAAATTAATTAGTAGCGATCGATGAAAACATTTTGAGAATAGATCATCTTGAAACATACTCTCGGTTACATAAGGTCTATATCTGAGACATGCTCGCCGTTGCCTGTACACAATTAATTTATAGTTATATAGTTACAGTAAACCTTACAGAAAGTGGCTGTTTGATTATATTTTTCTATTCTTTTGGGAGAACTGTGTAAATACAAAAAAATAATAAATAATAAATATTATAAAATTAATTTAATTAAATTTTTAATTTGTTAAAAGATCTTCAAAGTCACAACACATGAAAGGCAGTATTACGATCTTTTAAGCACATCAGGCGGTAGTACGCGTTTAACTGTAAGTCTAACAAGGTAAATACTTTAAATATTTAATTAAAGTATTAAGTTTAATAAATATAAATATTACAGGTAAGGCTTCATCACATTTCACTTTATTTAAATATGTAATCGAGGCTATGTTACGTATCCCAACTTCAGACTTATTAGCAGGAATGACGTTTTAGTCATATTGCTTGCATCTTTGCCATACGCACAAAGAAAACTAACGAAACTATCAAAAAACTATACTAAAATAACTATTATCAAGTTAAAAACAAATCCAGAAGAATTTAATATCAATACTACACCCAAACTACATTATCAAACCTTAAAAATTATTATTTGTATACGATAAATATTCAAATATTTTAATTTTAAATTAAAATAAAAAACAACTCTTCGTAAAGCAATACTGCTGCATTTGATAAATATACCTATAACATTAAAAGAACTAGAAACCATTTGTATAATCGTCTATAAATGATAATAAAATATTATTTTTATATTTAACATTATGTTTAATTTAATTAATTATTTTTAAATTAACTAATTATTGAAAAGAGGCATATAATTAGAAATACAATTAATTAATTAAACGGAGTTGGAAACACAACTGAGTCTATTATGGAAGCAAAAAAACGTACACTTGCAGTTTTTCTAGATATAAAACAAGTCCTTTATAAAGCGTGGTATACACGACTGTCACTGTGGTTTGTATCTGAAAAACTTCTTACTGGTTCATGTATGGAACTATGATATCCCGTCTTTTCTTAATAGAATATAATTGAGGTTATAGAATATAATTATTGCTGATATAAATAGTGCTATTATACAGCAGATTGAAAAATTTACACACATTTTTTACTAAGTGCGTTCATATACCGTATACATAAACGTATAAAATTATACATTTGATAATTTTGTATGCTAAGATAAGTACCTCCACTAACTACAACAATTTAAATAAGGGTATATATAGGTATATACACTTAGCAGAAAAACTCTGCGTGCAGAAAGTAAATTTTGTTTTAACATATAAAAAATTACTAAATAAATAAATTTTTTAAATCAATTTTATTTTTTATTAGTACTTTTATTTGTTATCTTCCTTTTAAGCTAAAACTTATTTCTAACAGATTAGTAGAAAAATTATAATAATTAAAAATGTGAAAAATCAGCGCTATCGGTGGCAGAAAAAGTCTGCGTACAAGAGTTTAAAAAGCATCGAAATATATTATTTTTTAAAAGATTTTATATTTTCAGTAACTTGTTGGATAACCTTTCCTTTTTATGACCTCCATAAGTCGTTTTGGTATCGAATTGACCAGCTTCGCAGTCTCATCGCTGCTTATTTTACCCCATTCCGCGTAGCTTACGTTCTTCAGCATTTCTTTGGAGGTTACATTGTATTCATGTATCCGACGCTCCAGTAAATCCTACAAATGTTCTATACGATTCAAATATGGCGATTATGATGACGTTTTGATTTGCTTGGCACATTTTAAAGCAACCAAAGCTTCACAACTTCGGCCGTGTGCTTTGGGTCGCTATCTTGTTGAAATAAATAATTATTCTGTAACCCCAACTTTTCGGCACTGCTCTTTAAATTGCATTTTAAAACATTTAAATAATCAACTTTATTCATTATAGACTCAATAAATTTCAATTTTTCCCACTCCATTACTCGCCATACACCCCCGCACTATTACTCCTCCACTACCATGTTTAATTGTTGGATACAAATCTTCATTATTAAAGGCTGTACCCAGGTTTCGCCATATAATCGTTCGACTTTTAACGCTAAAGAGACAAAATTTGCTTTCATCTGAAAAAATTATGCGTTTCCAATATTCTGGAGACTTATTTAAATACTCCCTTGCGAATGCTAAACGCTTCATTCTAATAGCTTTGGAGATAAGCGGCTTGCTTCGTGCAAACCGGCCATAGTAGTGGTATGTTTTTAATATTTTGTGTACAGTGTCCACATGAATTTGCTTCTGGAATGTCTGGTCAATATATTTATATAACAGAAGTCCAGTTAGTCGAGGATTATCTTTCACAGAATTAATAATGCTGCGAGTTTCTCTTGTTGACAGCTTGGATGGACGCCCAAATCGCAGCTTCGAGGTCAATAATCCTGTTTAGCTGTTGTTGTTTACTACTCTTTGGATAGAAGAATGTGACCGCTTAACGATTTGACCAATTTCGCGATACATTTTCATTTTTGTCCATAGATCAATAATAATACTGCTCTCACAGATAATAATTTCTTTTCCTTTATTTGTCATTAAAAATTTAATTACTTTTTAATCATTAAATTATAAAATAAGTGCGTGGGATTGTGTATAATGATATACTGGTTCAATAAAACATAAAGCTCGCCAAAGTTCTACTGTTAAAACTTCGGGAATTCCCCTTTATATGTTTTGTACGCAGACTTTTTCTGCCACCGATAGCGTTGATTTTTTACATTTTTAATTATTATAATTTTTCTACTAATCTGTTAGAAATAAGTTTTAGCTTAAAATGAAGATAACGAATTAAAGTACAAATAAAAAATAATATTAATTTAAAAAATCTATTTATTTAGTAACTTTTTATATGTTGAAACAAAATTTACTTTCTGTACGCAGAGTTTTTCTGCTAAGTGTATATTAAATAGTGTAAAATTTCTTTTTCATGTGATTAACAATATTGAATATGTTTTATTATAAAATCTGTTCAAAATTATTGGTTTGGTAATATTAAAGAATTAATACTTAATAAGTATAAATGCAGTTTTGTAAATATTATTACATTATAATAAATTTCTCTGGTTACTATCGCAAAAAAAAAGAAAGTAAAACTGATTTTATGACTTATATTTATGTTGTATAATTTGATGAATGCTTTCAGGTAATTGGGATACTTTACTATGCACTAGGCACCTATAATATTAAAGAGGTGCCTGTATATTAGATTCTTAAATTCAAAAATTGTATTTATTAATAATATTAAACAGTAACTAATTGGTTATGTATCAAGATCGCACCAGCTAAACAATAAAAGTATTACTGTGTGTTTTGTTTATTAAGAAACGCGAATAAATCATGTAGAAGTTAGGATTTTGAATTGAAGTTAAACTAGTAACCCTCAGCAATTAAAGTCGAAGTTATTGACAATATCTAGCGATTAGTATGCTAAATATGTGAAAGAAAATAATCTATAATAAATAAAACTTAATTTGAACTGTGAAACATGGTGGTTTGGGGATGTATGGTAGGTAATGGTGCCGGTAAACCTAATTTTATACAAAATATAAGGACATATTTGGGTATCTAAAAATTCTAAAAACAAATTGAAAAGAAAGTGCCAGAATGTTAGGGCTTGATACAATTTTTTGTTTCAGCAAACATTGTCCGGGATTGGCTGCTGTATCATGCTCCCAGGCAACTTTGAACAGCACTACAATCACCAGACATTAATCCCTTAGAATTACAGTGGGATTATTTGGAAAAGAAGATTCGCCACCCCACGATTTCTAGCAAGGATATGTTAAGTAACGTCATCAAAGAAGAATGGCAAAATATGGACACACAGGATACTGCAAATCTAGTTGACTCCATGCAAAGACAATTAAAAAAGGTTATTAAACGCAGAGGTTATCCCATAGGCTAGTAAATTTAAGATTTCTGTGAATTTTAATTGTTTTAATTTAAGTATTAAGAAGTGCACGCAGACTTTTTCTGATTCAAAAATTGTCGCTTTTGCATATAATTTTGTTTAATTTATTTTTTAGAAGAATAACTATTAGTTTTTTATGTTTGAAATTCATTGTTGTTTTTTTGGTTAAAATAAATCAGAAAACAAAAATCAATTTGAGTAAAAATTAAAAAAGTTATGCGAAAAATTTAAGAAAAACTTTGTGGGTAAGTGCAGAGTTTTTCTGCTATGTGTATAACAAAGAAGTGTTTATTGTTATTAAATATATTTTTATTTAAAAATTTTAATTTTTTTTTAAATGCAATAATCTATTATTTTGTATAACTGAAAATTTATATATAAAAATACTATAACAGAAAATGATATTAGTGCAAGTATGTATGTTTCTAAATACAGAAGTAAATGACAATTAAATAATTAACATTGTTCTTACTGATTTTTGCTTCAAGTGGAATATTAGCAGTAGATAACATGTTATTGTTAATAATATCTTTGAAGTATTGAATAGGCTGTACATTGTATTTTCTTTTTTTTATATTAAGTTATATTTCATTGTAGAGGACGAAAACAATAATTGGAGAGAAACAATTTTTTTTCATTTTTAATCATTTTCAGATTTCGCAACGATGTGAACCTGTTATAGGTTGACTTCATACAAAATCAACTTTGTATCAAATTTGTATTAAACCAACGTTCTTTTGACATGCTATATATGATCTTTTTATGTATTTTCACTAAAATCGAAGCAGTAAACACTGATAACATGCAGTGAGCGAAAATCTCAATCGGGCTTTCGACGACTTGTCTGATAATGAAATGTGTTGCCCGTACTGCGTACTGCGACATATGCTCGTGCAGTTCTCTGCCTTTTACTGTTGCTGCTTTTTCTTTATACTTTACTGTTTCCAATACCATTGAATCTCTAGCCAACACCAAAATTCTTCAGTAAACAGAAGGCATTCATGGGAAATGGTTGTGGTGGATTTTATAAAACCCGCTAGTACATCTTAAATCGATCGTTTGCTTTAAGTAGAATATTAGCAGTTTGAGATTCCAACATTTACTGCTACTGCATGTGATTAGTGCACGGTACATTTTTAACAAGAATTCGATGCAGATACACCACAACGTTTGAGGCAATTGGCTTTTTTGAATATAATCAAATTTTTTAGGAAATTCTGCAAACACATAGTGAAGTGAAAATAACAGTTAAAATATTAATCTTAATATAAAAATTAAATAAATTTAACATATAAAATTTGTGCTATTAAAATACTAAAACTCAAAAGGTGATACATTGCCGCATTAAATCGTTCTTCAGGTAAAATTGCTACTACTACACTCACAACACAAAATTTAAAAATGTTTAAATATTTAAATGTTATTCATGTGTGCAGTTATGTTTAATAGTATTTCATTGACTTGAATATATGCTCCATTAAAGATTATTTACTTTCGTAGATTGTACTATCTCAATGGGTTTTATATGATTTCTAATTCACGCGCATTTTCTTACGGTTAAAATAAACACCAAAACCAAAACCTTAAGAAAATACATATACCATATGTATATTTCTTATCGAATAACATTTTCAAGCCAGACGAATGCAATTACCAACTTGCAATAGTGTTTTTGACATCGAGTAAGGCCTCGTCCGTCTACAAATCCAATCGGGTCTAAATAAATTTCAATTGCAACATTCTTTCGTTATGTTGCTTGTAGCGTGGTTGACTTCTCGCCTCTCAATATATGTACATATTTAGTTTAATGCCTTATTTAAATTTAAAATACAAAATTCAAAATACAAAATATAAAATAACAAATTTTGCTGCAAGTGTGTAAAGCAGTTATATTTGTCAGAAACAGTTGAGCAGTTGCAGTATAATAAATAAGCTTAAAAGAAAATATATATATTATATATATATGTATTTATTTTTTATACTTTTTTATTTTTTTTATTGTTTTTATTTTTTTACTTTTTTGTTTGTTGCTGATTTTCTGTCGCTATAATGTTGTCGGGAATCTCAATGTTCGTTCATGTTCATTCCATTCACGAACCAGTCAGTTAAACAAGTATTTTCGTTTTAAAATTTATATTTGCTTATTACATAAACTCGTCAGCGTTTCAACGACTTATAACTTATACAGCAGACGTTTCTTGTTCTGCCATTTGCTGTGCATATTCCTTTAGTTAGCCGTAATCGAGACATATAAAATATAAACAACACCATGACTTTTTATGTGACGAAAATCCACAAAGACCAGTTCATTGTGATAAAATATTATAACAAAACAGACACAAATTCGTAAATTCGTATACATAACTAACTCATTCAAAGCCTAAGATAATCTGCAAATCTAGTCCAAATATCGTATTTAATCTTACTCATATGATCGAAGAGAATGTCTAATATATTTTAAGTATATTTGTAGATTTTCATAGCTATTTTGCCAATGTCGAAACCATGCAACAGTTGCATAGAACTTGCTTCTGCAGCATATGTCGGCAATTCCTACGTACATGTGCTTGTGGAACAAACACATGCGTTACATGCGTAAGCAGCACTCTTATTTATTTACTACATTTTCAGTAGACACAGAAGTAAATATGTAGTACGTAATACACACCAACATATATATGTATGTATATAGTTTAGTAACAAATCTGGTGTTAGTGCGTTAAATACAAAATACAAAATACAAAATACAAAATAACCCATTCATAGATAAGAAATAGAAATATACAAGGCAATGTGTGTTTCTAAATACTCACAAATACAAAAATATCTAATCCAATAAAGTGTAAACATAGAATAAAAAAACAAAAATAATTTTGAAAGTACTCGGTCATATTAATGTGCTTAACCTTTCTCAAATTTGATTCAAAGTGTTTTGTTGTAAAAGAAATAATCAAAAACTGGAACAAATAATAGTTAAAATATTGTCAGTGGAATCGATTTTGATTAAAATATTTATTATATTTATTCTTTAATCATTATACATTTTTTGAAACTGTATATAATTTTTATTTATTTTTATGTACAATATAAAATAGTTTTTTAAAATAAATATTTGTAATATAATTGACTATTTTCTTTTGAGAATTAATTGCGTCAGCATTGATGTGTTGTCATCATTTCATGTGATCGGAAGAATAGAAGCAGAGTTAATGTGTCCCCAAAGTTTACAAAATCTTGGTATCATTGGTATAAAGATAAGCTTCGAACAAAGAAGGTTTTATTTTAAACTTAATTAAACCTTAACTAAAGAGTCTCAAATGATGAACTAATTAAACGTAATTGATGGATTGATCAAAGATCAGATTAATATTCCTAAACTGTAAATCTCAAAAACATATCATTTTGATCGAATATTTAGGTATATTAAAACCTTATGATGGCGACTACACAAGGCGCAATATCGTTATGAGTACATCAATAACATATGACCAAATTGTTGGTCAACATATATCCATTATCTCTACAGGTTTGATCAAAACTGTGTATGAATTCATCAAACATTTATGGAATTGTAATCTTAAAAAATATTATTTTTTATCGAACATATAGGCATATGTTGCAGATTTATGTTGGTGAATACACAAAGCTCAATATCGCAACTTTTTGCGTGAGGCTATTTATTGGCAATTACATGCATCAAAAGGCAAACCAGTTTTTCTATTCACCTGATTTGATAACGTGCAGATTTAACCTTCTCAAAAAAAACGCATTTACCGATGAAAGAAAAGTGTTTTATGGAGGTAGAAGTCGTCAAAAATAAAATGTACCAACATTCTAAAGGCCATATCAATCGAAAATCATGCTCATTCGAATTATTTTGAAAAAAATGAAAAAAGATTTGTAAAAGTACTGCAAATGCAATATTCATTTTATGTATATATGCGTTTTTAACTTCATTCGTCAATAATCATCAATAGGAATTTCAGATTTATAACCTACTTATTAGAGATAACGTTTGGAAACTATATTTAATACGGTTCCTCGATGAGAAACGCATGTGGAAAAACCTCTTATTAGCAATAGTTTAGTAAATCCAAAACCGACTTCTTGATGACTAAGTACCACATATCACGATAGGTGGAGTTTTATCATTCGAAAAATGGAGAACCCTGCAATCAACACATTGTAGATAACAACAAAGAAGTACGTGAGTTTAAACTGTACAGAGTCTGGTTTTATTCTCTATTCTTCAATAATTAAAATATGTGGTGCGATACAATGAAGTTTCGTATACTAATTTGATATTGAATTAATTTGTTTAAACAATTTATAAAATCAATCAATAATTGTAACCATTAATATTGTTCATACTCGTATATTATTTTGGTTTTTGTTACATTTGTATTTATTATTATCTGCAATAAATATGTAAAAATATAAAACCATTTATACATTTTTCCAGAAACAATTGCAATTTTCTTATCGTGCTATAACGCAATATTTTGTCTAATTATATTAATATGGACTAGTTTGATACACTTCTTCGTTTGGTTCGTTCTTCTTATATATTAGAAGTATTGACGAAATTCGTAACATGTAATCTTATTTTTTTGAAATTCTTGATTGTACGCAAGAACAAGAAGTTGCATATGATCTATAAGCACTGAATACCCTTACTTTGTTACCCAAACTTGACATTTAGTCCCAATGTACTTTTGAAAGTGCTTCTCTATACAAATATACTTGAATCCTCATATTAGCTGATTTTATTTTAGTTTTCTTTACACCAATAATACTTGTGCAATAACGGATATTTTAATGTAAACAAATCAACTACTAATAAAACAAATCGTCTTAAAGCGACTACGGTCCGTTTTTCTAAATACGGAAAGTTGTACTTTATTTACTTCTAAAAAGCATTACTAATATTGCGATTTATGTTTTGTTTTTGTTTTTTGAAAAGACTGGTACCTTATCCAGCATTTTATTTTATTTATTTTAAATTTTATTTTTAACTTAAAAATGTACATAGTATTTGTTTATGTATTAATTACATTTATTATTAGGCGTTTTCTTTTGTAAGCATGTCACAAAAGAACTAAAAAAATAAGCACTACTAAATGGCAACTCTGGACAAAATGGAGAATTTGTTCGGCTTATATGGGCAATAAATGTGTAATAAAATTTAAAGTTAAAATTTCGAAAATTAATAATAATTCTTTGCAATTATTGATGAGAATATAACATTTAACAAATAACATAATCGATACTTTAGAATCAACCATCGATGCAACTACGACACCAAGTAAATGTGTTTTCATGCATTCCATGTTATAGGAAAGCCATCGTTGCTTTATTGATACCTAGCCATACTTTAAAGTATCATTTCGCACATTGATTCCTTAAAACTGACTAAAGCATCAATAAAACATCGATACTATTATAAACTGCTGGGATATAAAGGTAAAAGAATAAACAAAGTTTTCAGTATACCGTTTGATTACTTCCATGCGATTTTATCTTGATAGCACTAAACTGCTTTCACTGGTATTTACACAACTTCTGAGCCTTAATCACAATGTCGTTTATTCTTGAATAAGATATATACATGAAAAGAATACCAAATCAAAGAGGCGTTCCTAGCAACAATATGGTTGCAAATTTGCAAGACTCACAGTCTTCAACTTCCGATAACATTAATTCTAATAGATGGAGATGCTCATATATCACTTAAATTGGCTATAAGCACAAAATATTTCAAAATGGTGGTCTAAAGATGGCTTAAAGAATATACATGTCAAATCACACGTATGATATGTCAACAGTTTGAAAATAACATAATTGTGTGGTTTAATTCACTCCACATTATTTAATGTAATCACTGTACTGGCAGGCATACCACTCACGCTGTAGCCTACTAATGTGACCTGACATAGTCCAATATTTCAGTTAATTTTGTGAAAAGTCCAAAATTAAAGTTTGATTTACGTCGGCAGCTATCGGCCGTAGGCCATGATATAGCTAAGCCATGACTAGTAAATCAAACTGCGCTGCTAGCGTCAGCCAATCACAAACCAGTCGTCGTCGTCGTCGTCGTCAATATGTGTTATTATCTTTACCAACGCAAATTCAAATCTTAAGTGTTGATTTTTAGATTTTAAGTATCAAATTAATATTAATTAATTTACAATAATAATAATTACGTAAAATTTTAGTATAAAAGTTGTAAAAACTTTATAGAATTGTTAAATGTCATTTAATTGTGAAGAAGACAATAGTAATTCTACAACATCAAGTGTTTGCAGTTACACATATTCACCGGAACATGTCGATGTCGAAAAAAACATTGTTAAGAGAACCATTGATTTTGGACGATGCAACTCCGAATCATACAGGAAGCGAAAACGAGCAAGAGATCACTTGTGGACAACCTTTTCTGACGGAGATACAAGTTCTTCCGAACACACAAGAAGTGAAAACAACTATAATGAAGGAGACGAAGAAGAGGAAACGGGAAGAAAAAGAAGAGAAACCCTTGAAGAAAATAAAAGTGAATGCGGAAGAGGCGATCAAGAAAGCTCAAGTCTTATCAAGTCTTATCGATGTGAACACCAAATTTATTTGTTATAATAAATCAAAATTATCAGCAAAGCATCTATATCGAAAAATTGTATTCCCTCGTTTATATTAATTATTATATTATTCAAGTTGTCATTGACTTATTAATTAAGTAGAAATATCATATAAATCATATGGAGATGTTCGTTTGAATATATTATAATAAACATTACTTATAATATTGTTATCAATCCTTTTTATTTTATTTAACACACAAATTAGGTGTGACACAAAGCATTTCAATTTGATGAAAAACACTTAGCTCTGAAAAACAAATTAGGACTGGAGTATTATCTCTTTATGTTAGATGTGTTTAATGAAAACTCAAATATAATCCTGCATTTTATACGTTACATTGAATCATAATTCATATTTAAATAAACGCCATTTATCATAATAAATAGCGATATTTTAGTAATATTCATTTAGTACTTATTAATTTTAATTATCTTCTACGTCAAATAAGACTAATTCCAAACTATTTTGATAATAAAAATTTTTTATTTACTGCAATGGTAGTAGAAAAAGTTAAAGCCACATGAGTCTTCTGAAATATTAAATCCAATAAACTATAAATAAAACTTTATTTTAAATAAAAAGTCAAATAATAATAATTAGTTTTTCTTTTACATTTTATTTTGCAGTATATTTAGTTCTAGAAACATTTATATATATTTTTTTATTTTATTTTCTTTAAAATTATTTCATGCTTCTATGTAAAATCTTGTAAAAGTAAATCGAACCTATCTCGATAATAGTTCATTTTGTGCTAACATTGATAAATTGTACTTATTGCCGCCGTAAATCTCCTGTGATGTTTAACTTTTCCCATTCTCTTGTAGCTCTATAATTTTTATCTTTGCTGATGATACAGCGATTTCTTGAACTGATTTCATCGCTGTGAATATGCAATTAAACTTACAGGCGTCGTTAAACTTGTCAACACAGTATTTCACTAAGTGGAAAACCATTGCGAACAAGCAATTCACAGTGTTAATCGTTTGATGGTTCCAAAAGTACTCTTGTGTTTGATATATTGATTAATCTTTATTTCTATATAGTATTTGGACCATGGCATTAAGTGTTAAATATCTTATTATTAAAATGTCCTCTTTAGGATATATCACATCACTGCATCCTTTTGAAGTAATTTTAGATTATTTATCGATACATATCCGTTGTTCGATCACAACTTGATGGATGTTCGTTTTGAAAGCATCAAGAATTGAGTTTGGTCTATTTAAATACTATCCTTTGCGTTATCCTATAAACGAAAATTCATCGGTGATAAATCGTATGATCTGTGTGTTCACATCACCAAAACTTAACATTATACTTTCCGGAAGTTTTCGCAAACGGTACGTGTTGTATGGCATGAAAATTCTCTATTGAAGTTTATATTCATATTCATGTTTCCCTGAAAATCGGAATATTTGTCAAGAGAATACGTTTCAGATTACAGCTTTTGTGTCTCCGCAAATAATTTCGGTAAATTTCATAAGATTCATCTCTAGTTCTCTATTTTGTTTACATACTCTTTCTAGTTAAGTTTGGTAATCTCAAAAATGTCAGTTCGTGATGACGACAGTATTGGCTTTAAAATGACAAAATAATTAATATTGTTTTCGGTATCGAAGAGTATGTACGAAACCGAATATATATGTAATACATAGTATATACTCGTCATCCATTTGACTTTCCAATCTTTCCTTCATTGCAGTAAAAATGTGGCACCACTTTCAATATTGTATTTCCACATAACATAAGCCTCAAGGTTTTTTCTGAAGGCCAAATTAACATAAGTTAAAGAAAATTCGTGTGGTCTTACTTTAACGATTAGACACTAAGAACTAATTGTGATTAAGAAAATAACATATGTACATAGAAGTACTTACATAATATATATGTAGGTATATACGAAAAAAAATTATTAATGTTTCATAAATAAACATTAAAAATATGTTTGGTCAAATTAAATTCCACCAAAGTGTGGAAATATTTTATAAAATATATTTATTTTCGACTTTTTCGGTTTGTTATTAATACATGCTATATATATGTATATATTCAAATATAAATATCTTATTTATTATTGTTTGTTATAGTTGTTATATATTGTTTGTGTATGGAAAAATTCATAAATACTTTTAGTATCTTTAATCATGTATTTACCATACTTACGTTTTTCGTTGGATTCCTTTGTCAACTGCAGTTTAAAAATAGATTTAAACCAACCAAACCAAAGTAATATTAATATAGAGCATGGTGTTTTTTAAATTTTATTTTAATATTTTAATATGTAGTATATTGTTTATTTTATTTTCATTGAAATTGTATATATAAAGGTTTTCTACAGCAATTTTTTGCTTTTGTTAGTACTTTTAAAATTATTTTCATATTTTTATATAACATTTAAATTGGTTAGCTGGACGTGTGGCTATTGTTCATATAAATGTATACATTTTATTTTAATTCAGAAACAATTGCACACTAATTGTACGAGGAGTTTTCCTTTTCAGCTTCGTAAAAGTTTTTGATGGCGACATCAATTTCGAGAAAGAGTTTTGGGATAAATTTTTATTGGTTCATGGTACTTTCTGGATACCTTTTATACTTCAACGTTCACCAGAATTAGATGAGTACACCTAGTGTTTTAAATAAAGTTCAATTTGTTCGTTCATTGTATAACTGACATATTTGCGGTATTGTTGTAAGACCTTTATCTTTAATGACAATCACAGCTGAATGGTCCGATGAAAACTCTAAGCTGGTCTTGCACTGTTCATAAAGGAAACCTTTGGTAACAGAGAAATCAATAAGTTCAGGAATTTTTGCTGTATTTGATGGCTAGTATGTGTGATCTCCCGTAGAAAAGACTTAAAGTTTTAAGTGTCTCACTGCCTTATATAATTCACGTTCCTTTGTTGTGGTTACTTGTGATCCCCAGAATACATTTTTCGCATTGTAATTACAACCCGTTATAAATCGATTCCCTAATGTTGAAAAAAATTTTATGTAGATTTCTTTCTTTACATTATGTTTTGGTGGGCTGTATATGGCGGATATTAGAATCGGTCCGAGTGATTCCTCGATCTTAATATTTGTGACTGGAATTAAATCAGTGCTATTGTGAGTATATTCATAATGTTTAAATATTTTTTTAATTAATATTGCTGAGCCTCCATGAGCTTTCCCGTCAGGTGACTGGTAAAAGCAATAGAATAGAATTTAAAAAAGAAAAATTTTTTTGTGAAGTCAGTTTCTGAAACTAATAGTATATCTATGTTATTTATTTATATAAATAATCTGAGTTTAGTAGAATCTTGTGACAACCTATTGTCATTCCATAAGACGAGTTTTATAGGCAGTTTTTATAGGAAGTTTGTTTAGACACTTAGACTTAGAAAATTTCAAAGTTCGCTGTTTTCGGGTTGCTCTTCATGCTGATTAGTTGAAGATTTAATTTCAGCATTATGTTTTAAAAAAAATTTAAGTTGTGAAAAAATACTTGCTAGTAGTTTGAAATTATCTGGGTGGTTTCTTTAACAAACAACATATTTGACATCATTTGTTCTGGTTTTCCTTTTCACAGTTAGTTAAAAAGCAAATTTAATATTAATTTCATTTTAAAAATTTAAAAATAAAACAAAATATATAAAGGAAAAAAATAAGCCTTTATATTTATATATTAAATTATTTAATATATATTACATAATATATTTTAAAATATTGGTACCGACCTTAATTGTTTTGATTTATTTGTTGGGTTTTAGGCTTATATTATTAATTAATAATTAATTATTATTAATTTTTATATTATAATTGTGGCGACCCAGTAGGCTATGCGGGGGTACTGTGGCGACCCAGTAGGCTATGCTTTTATTGAATTTAAAAAGGAAAATTCAATTTTAAATATTTTGAAGTTTCTGTTTGAGATGGTGGAAAACGTTTCCATTTTTCTCTCGTGTAAAAAGTTTGATTAAAAGATTATTTACATCATAAATTTTGAGAGTTTTATTTATTAGCAAGGTTAATAGACCCTAGCTAAATAATAATTATTATATTATTAGTTATATTATTATTAATTAATAATTATTGTATTATTAAAATGAATTAAACATTTATTTCAATTTTAAACAACTTTAAAACCATTAATGTATTTATAACATATTAAAAAGTCATTTTGATATACTTTTTTTTGAATTTTTTGTATATAAATAAACGGTTAGATTTTGTTTATTATTTAAAAAAACGATCTGAAACGACCTTCAAAAAACAAACATTTGTCTTATAAAACCATATTTCGCATTTCAAATGCGAAATCATGTGAGATAATAATTTACCACAGTATGTCGTTGTGTTTACTCACCTTAAGTGAGTAACTGTCAAAAATTAAACAGGGTTTCGCTGCCGAATTCTTTTTTTACACCGAGGACAACCTCAAATAAGCGCACTTTTTTGTAAGTGTATTTTATTGACACACAAATACTTACAAGTAATATATCCATTTATATACAAAGTGTTCTTTATCAAAGCTATATGTATTTATATAAGAGAATTCTTGGACAAATAAACAGATAACATTGTATTGAAGTCTATTTTCACTATTTTCATACTTTTTTAATATAAAATACCTTTTTGTATTACTTTTTGTCTTGCATTTATTAACGTATTCTATTATAAAATTTTTTTTGGGATTTATATCAAAAACATCCATTTACCTATTAATTATTAAGCATAAATCTTCACTTTTTTTAAAAATTTATTGCTATTTTTTCTTATGATACATTAACTCGGATTTTGTAGTCATTAGTTTATAATACTAATTATTTATTGAATATATATTTATTTTTTATTTAATATATAATAATTGAAATATATTTTTATATATAATAAAAAAAAGTTAGTCATCATGGATTCCAAAATTAACAAAAATAAATCATAAAGATATATCATTAATTAAAATTTTTTTATATTCACATGACATATAATGAATCTTTTTAAATAGCAAATACATTGTTTTTGAACAACGCAAATTAAGTGCGACGTTGGCTAAGTAATCCACCACATGAGTCTGCGTTTTCAATTTAACAGGGTTCGGTGCACTTGTCTAAAAAATAATATACAGACAAATAAATATTTCTAAGACCACTGAAAAATGTTTAATCATGTTTGAAAAGGTTGTTACACTTTATTAC
This sequence comes from Teleopsis dalmanni, assembly GCF_002237135.1. Taxonomy (NCBI): domain Eukaryota; kingdom Metazoa; phylum Arthropoda; class Insecta; order Diptera; family Diopsidae; genus Teleopsis; species Teleopsis dalmanni. Next base: position 108,031,855 of record NC_051847.1, on the reverse strand, counting down.
AAAAAAAATTTCCAAATGCTATATTGTCTACCAGTATTATATTATATAAGATATAAAAAGCCTTTTTTTTAAATGTTTATTTAAATAATTTATTTATAATGTCTATATCGTAGCGTATTTATAATAAATCTAGCCGAAAAATTTTCGTTTGTTGCATTTATTGCGGCTATAACTCCTCTGCCTTTCGCTCTTACTTATCGCAGAATTGGGTAAATATTAAAGTGTCTTAACACTCTCTTTGCAGTCAGCCAGATATATCATCTCAAACATCACGTGTGAGATTCTAGAACTCACGTGTGAGATCTCAAAGAGAAACTTACATCTAGGTCCGGTATGCCGGTTTTATTATCCAATTATACGACATAAAAAAGTAATGTTTGAAGTGGATAGAATATGTTTTACATACCTAAAGAGCACTTTTATAAATATTGGAAGGCGAATTTAAAGCAACAGGAAATCAAGAATGACCAACAAATATATAGTATGTGGAAAGAAATCATATTTTTGTGAAGCAAGACTTGAAAACGTGTTTCATGTTTTCTTACGGGATGATAACATTCGTCCCCCGGTGAAAGCTCGGTACGATGGACTGTACAAAGTATTTAGTCGAGACGATAAGCTTATAACTGTATTATAACTATATGATGGAATTATTTATCTGTTTACGAAACCAACCCATTTTAAATATTTGGCTTCAATTATAAACTTTAGTCTCATTGTAAATATAATACTAATGCCACTAGTAATACTACTATTAAAAATAAATTAAATTAAAAAAATTAAAGTAAGAGAAATACGATTATTCTGTTGTTCACGTAGAACAAGTATTGAACAAAAGTATTGAATTGAATAAGATTTATACATGTAGATTAATAAAAATAAAAACATACGTAACAAACGCCATATCAATATTGCTTATTAGTTTAAGTAGACTTTGTGCAATTCCTAGTCTACAATTAAACACACAAAAAATATCACGCAACAAACAGATTATTTAAATTTTGATAAATTTCTACACTTCATTGAATTAACACAATTACTCTAAAGCTGTACTAAACCATTTACCTCATCAAATTCTAAGGATAAGAGTTTAGTTTGATAAAAGTCTGGGAGCAACTGATAAGTAATAATTGAAAAAATACTGCATAGTTACTAAAATGATTACTAATCTCAAAAATATTCTCGCAAACGATTGTTTTTAGTACTCCAATGTAATAAATATACTTTAATATGTTAACAGAATTATTAAATTCCAAAACAGTGGAAGAATCTAGAGTACTCTAGAGTAAAAGTATAGTAATAAAGTAAAGAATTATTATTGCAAATATTTGTTCCACCTTAACGTACAATCCCATTTAGTAGTTTTGAACAAATTTTAATACTTTAGGAGGCAGAACAAATTCTCTTAATACGTCATAAGGGGTCCACAAATATATTCAACATTTAAAAAATATTTTTTTTTTTGCTTAAGTTTATCTATATCAATTCATTGAATCAAATTAAATTATTACTGTTTGCCGAGACTGAAAAGAAACTAATAGAAGACCCAAATTGAACATTAAAATTCATTAACCATTTTCCCATATGGGCAGGGGCATACTGGACTAATTAAGATTGAAGTTTTATAGCACTTTCGAATATGCAATACTAAATATATGTAATTATTTTCCATTATATGTTGAACAAAGGTATTGAAAACAAAAATTTAATGTCATGTTTTTAATAATTTTCTTAAAAGTTCTTAAAAGATCATTTTATTAAACAATATTTTTATATATTTCAGAATAAATGGCCAACATTAAACAGCGCGAAGGATCAAAAGCTGTATCTGAAACACTTATTGAAGAAGGCGATGAAGCAGCTAATTTCGAAATTGACAATTCAACAGCCGAAGTTGTCGTTCCTCCTGATAGTGGTTGGGCATGGGTAGTAATGATAGCATCATTTCTTTGTTGTACTGTAGTAGATGGCATTGTTTTTTGTTCAGGACTTATACAGGATTATATTTTAAAAGATTTTGATGTATCTAAAGGATATGTTGCCTTTGTCTCCTCTTTGTTAAGCGGTTGCTACCTAATGGCTGGTCCATTTGTAAGTGCTTTAGCAAATCGATTTGGTTTTCGTCCAGTCACTATAGCTGGATCATTATTTGCTGCATTTTGTTTTGGATTATCTTACTATGCGACAAGTGTTGAATATCTTTTTTTAACTTATGGTGTACTTGGAGGAATTGGTTTTTGTATGGTTTACATTCCATCGGTTGTAATTATTGGATTTTATTTTGAAAAATGGCGTGCGTTGGCGACTGGTGTGGCTTTATGTGGTTCGGGTGTCGGTACATTTATATTTGCACCACTTACAAATAGTTTATTAGAAAATTATGGTTGGAAAAATACTCTTGCAATTCAAGGTTGTATTATCGTAAGCTGTGCCATTTTTGGGATAGCTTTTAGACCTATTCAACCAATAAGACTTGCAGTAACTGATAGTTCCATAGAAAATGTTGAGAAAAAAAATAATGGTCATGGGAACACTGTTGCTCCTCGATCTCCATTTCATGCAAATGCTTTCAGTAAGCCATTACCAGAAGGACGCTTTGCATATTCAATGCCAAATTCAGCACATAATACTTACATGGGTAACTCTCCAAAACATCATTATCCTACTGCTGCAGAAGTTTTTCGTGGTACCAATTTAGAGCGACGATTATCAAGCAATTCGACTAAAGGGACAGAACTAAAAACTTTAAGAAAATCACAGCCGACGACACCAAATGGAGAGCAACAATTTAACTTCAATCTGAATAAAGAACTTTCCACTGTTGGGGAAAATGAAGAAGAGACTGAAAACGAGAATCTTCTTGTAACCGAAACTAAACCTACAATAGTTCAGGCACGTCGTCATACTGTATCTGGCCGTCGACCAAATGAAATTAACAGAAAAAATGTATCAGGATCACATGATACAGTTCATAATACATCGCGACCAATGTATAGGGACGATATATTTTTTACAGGATCTTTAACAAGAATTCCCCAGTACCAATCACAAACCTCACTCGCATATCATATGTCAGTAACGAGATTACCAACAAAACAAGATATGCTTGAAGAGAGGCAGAAAGGATGTCATCTTTGTCCTGAAGCTGTGCGTCGTACACTTTCTACAATGCTTGATACTTCACTATTAAAATCGCCTTCCTTTATGCTTCTATCATTTAGTGGATTTTTAACAATGATGGGATTTTTTGTGCCATTCACGTTTTTAGTACGTCGTGCTAAAGATGCAAATATGGATGAAGAAGCTGCTTTGAGGGTTGTCTCAGGAATAGGTCTTATTAATACTATTGCTAGGATAATCTGTGGCACTTTGAGTTCATTTCCAAGCGTTAAACCCTTATGGCTAAATAATGTTGCTATTACCGCTGGCGGCTTAGCGACTATGCTTAGTGGTATCGTCATCAATAGTGCAACGCAATGGACATTTGCTGTATTCTTTGGTATATGCATTGCTTGTTTTTCTGCCTTACGTTCTTTGATTGCTGTCGAAATGATTGGTTTAGAAAAACTTACAAATGCTTTCGGATTTCTAATGTTATTTCAAGGTGTTGCCGCAACTATTGGTAGTCCTATCGCAGGTATGCATATTTTTTTTGGTCTTACGTTTCGACTAAATATAATAATTATGTATTGAAAACAAAATATACGTATCATTTTTTGCAATTCACAATTGCATAATTTCAAACACGAGCATACGTTATCAAATCAATAAAACCTTGAATGATATAGCAACGTGCTTCATACTAAAAAAAATTCTCAATGCCTAGACTATCGAACTATATTAACATTTAGAATGGCTATATAGAGTTATTAACGTATTCGCTAGCAAAATTAACACATTTATTAAAAAGTGATTAAATATATCTTTACTATAATTCAATCATTATATGTATACAGCAAATTTATAAAAGTAATCAAATTTAGATTCCTATCTAAATGTATAAGTTAAATAGAAAACTATTAAGTTATTGTTTTCATATGTGTGTTTTGGAGTGGTTCAATATAAAATAAAAAAGAAATGATTTTTTAAGTTTGATTTATGGCTTCAAGATATTACGTAAACATTTGTAAAATGAATAAAATTTTTGAAAATGTATAAAATTCATTAGTGTAAGAAAAATTTAATATTTTATATTTTTTTATTATATATTATAACTCACTAAAAACTGCATCATAACAGGGACGAAGATTTTGATCATACTGCATTATCTGCTTTTAATGCGCCCAGTTAAAATTCAGCGTATTTTATATTGCACCTTTCTTTTAACTGATATGGACACACAATCCTACTGTCATTTGTCTTTAATATTGAATTCACACAAGAGCTTGTTTATAATTTTAGCTGTCAAAAATTTTTATTTTGCATTGAAAGCAACAAAAATTGACAGCTGAAATCACAAATGTGACAGCTAAATTACAAACATTACAGCTAAAATTACAAACGAAACTCTCGTATGAATCCAGAATAAGTTCCCTGGATTTAATTTTGGTACAGAACTTACGAATTTCACACATTGCCAATCTGTATACATGAGCTCTGCTTGGTTGTGTGTGTAAAATAGTTATTTAGTTTAGTTAAAGAAGTAATTTAACTATTTTTTTACTTTTGTGAAATGATAAAATGTAACATAGTCTTTTAAATCATAGTGAAGTAATGAATTTAAATAAGTACTGGATAAATTCAATATTTATAAAAACTCTAGAATCATAAATAAAATATATAAAAAAATATTGCAACATTAGATTATGCAAATTTGACTAATTAAATAATATTGAAGAATTAATAAATAAATATTCTTTCAGGTGCTTAATATTTTTCATATGTTAAGCATTGTATACTATTATATATTTATTACAAAAAGCCTTTTCTTTTGTAAGCATATCACAAAAGAACTGCTTTTTTTTAAAATAACATATGAAACAATAGCACTGCTGGCTTATTTAGTCCAACATTTTTGAAATCGCTTAACTAATAAGCAGTTCAAATCGTATGGTTGCCAAGACTAAAAATTCATCTATTGTGAATGATTTTTGGAAGTACATACAAAATATCCAATTAATTGTTAACGAAAGATTTTCGTGATTCTTCGTATTTCGTGTCGTCACTGTACGTAAAAAATACGTTACTTTTTCTATTTATTATTTTACTGTTAAAAGGAATGAAATTTCATGTTTTATTACAATCATATAAAAAAAATATTCTTACCAATAATTGCAAAGAAAGAATTATTATTCATTTTGGAAATTTAAACTTTAAATTTTTTTATATGTTTTACATATATAAACCTAACAAAATCTCCATTTTGTTCTGAGTTGCTATCGAAAGTAGAGCTTATTTTATTTGTTATTTTGCGACATGCTTACAAAAGAAAAGGCGTAAAGCTGTAATTACTTACAATTATTATTTTTACTGTTTTGGTTTGGCAAGATTCTGATAAAAAACTCAATATATTAATATATGTTTTATATTTTTTCGTTAAACAATATTTGTTGTACGCAAGATGCGTAATGCTTCTACGCTTTATTGTGCGAAACTTGATTATTAGTGAGGCACTATTCGAAAGGATACTGGGATGTGTTAAGTAATAAGCTCGAATCGAACACCGTCACAGATGTGTTTGATAATGCTTTAAATTTCAGACCGTCACTGCGCTACCCAGTTTGGTATTAAGACAACTAACTTTCAGAATATAGTGCAGTAAAGGCTTAACGATGGATTGCTGAACAAGAGAATAACAGTTCTATAAGAGACGATAGATTCTTTCATTGTGTAACTTTCTTTACTTTATGAGATTAAGAATGGGAAAATCAAATAGAATTATATCTGGGGACTTGCATTTGAATTCAAGCTTATTAGAATGTAAAAATGATGTTAGTTTCAATATAATCAATTTTAATCGGAATTCGTTATTCCGAGGGCTTAATTTCATTACCGCAGAATATAAAATTTTTTCAAAGGAAGTGAATACTATTAAAATCAAATGTAATATGTTAGGGGTTTGGTGATACAGAAGAGATGATGTTGAACTCAGAAGGATCGAATATAGTAAAAACATTAGTGATAAGAGTATTGGACATATATATGTCTATGCGGACATGAAGTTTAAATGTAATTCCTCTCGACTTAATACAGTGGCAAACCGAATAGTAGAGTGTTTAAGATGTCAAGAATTTTACTACCCAAAAATATTTTGCGTCTTAATTTGTAGCAAGACGAGGAAATAAGGATTCTCAGTCTGGTTTCCACTTTGATGACTTAATTAGGTTTAATAAGCGTTAAGTTCCGAAATAGGGTACCTTTTGATAGTAAAGAAAAAAAATTTATATTAAAATAATTTGCACGTTGTTCATTTCAAAGCATAATCAAAAACTTTTTACTTCAGAATGGATTTTCTTCATATCCCGAAGAAAAGTTGTTTATAGCTCTAAATTATTAAGTTCTAGACATAACGTTTACATATGTTTCAGCGGATAACATGAAATTCTTAAATTATTGAATACCTGTAATTAGCTTGGTGGCCAAAAAGGTGTTATTGCAGCATTCACGTTTGGGGTGAAATTTGCCACAATGAAACTTATAAAAGGATTAATTGTATAGTTCAGCAGAATGGAAATTCTAGGCATAGTAAGAGTTTAAGGAATCCCGTTGCACTTAGGCTTTAGATAATATGCAACTAGATAATGAGTATAATTCTAATATACCATAACAAATTTGATTTAACTATTTCGAAAAGGGGTAATGGATAATTATGGTATGTACCGTCGATAGCTAATATCAATTTAAGATATTTTTCATCATATAAGCAAAGGAATTTTTTCAAGAATATGGAAACTATTATATTCTCAGCTGGTTTTAAGGCACAGTTCGAGATTTGTTACTTCTTAATATCTGCAATTGCATTTTTATCATGCGTTCAATAGATCCGCAACGGTTCTATTATTTGACAGTGTCATCTCGATGCCAAATCAAAGCAATATTAAGTGGATATAGAACATGGTGTTATTTGAGTTTATTATCTTAATATACTATTTATTCTATTTCATTAATATTAAAATCTTTATATAGTAGATTGGAAATTTGTTACCAATTTTTGAAAGCATTTAGTTTAGTTAGTTAGTAGTTTGGTTATGTTTGTTTTAACTTGAGCATTGATTATGAATGAGTGAAGTGGAGAGTTTACCTCGTATTTTGGTATGAATTAAATTTAGAACAGCCATTCAAAACCATCTTTTGCATTTTTTGCTGATCAACAACTTATTATTTTTATTACAAATATATGCACATAAATATATGCTCATAAAACTAAATATGAAAGTTTGGTAAAAAGTAAATTTATTTTTTTTTTTAAATTTAATTTAACAATTTAATTAAAAAGATTAATAATAAAGTTTAAAAAAAGTGTAAAGACGAAAAATTACTAAGTTACTTTGATAAATGAAGTTGAGAATTCTTTTAATATTTAATAAGGGCTTATATCATTTGAGTTTGTTGCTAATTAAATTGGTGATTGGGCAAGATCTTACGAAAATTTCCTGATCTTAACGATTTAAGCTTCCGTCAACTGGTAAACTGGAATTCAGATATTTCCAGATGAAACGAGAACTGCGTTAATCCGTTAAATAAAATTGTTGTTGACATTTTGAAGCATTAGCAGAACATAGATAGGAATTTATGGTTATGGTTATGCTAGAAGATACCCGTTGTAGTTTGTGATGCAACTATGGCAATCCGTAATATGTGATCAAATCCCATTTGTTAAGATAAAATTCTGAAATTATTTACAAGTAAAGAGTCTAAAATCAACATAACTTTATAGTTAAATCCAATTTTTCGATTACTTTTAAATGAATTTTTTTTCTAAAGTTTTTAGATTCTTGATAAAACTTAATTTTATAAGTTTCAAAAAATAAAAGGATATCTGTTTTCTATTGATATCAGTTATTTCTTGACCTATATACTCAACAGTTGCTGAAAGTGGTTATGAAATCAAATACAGTTATTACTGGTGGTCTGTTGAGCAATTGTATCATGTGAAATGACTCTAGCATTGACATTAATATAATCCATTGTGACAGTTGCATTTAAATATATCCAAATTTGCGATAGAAAGGACAGCACCTATCCGGAACTCAGTACTGCTTGAGAGCAGTTATGATGAGCATAACTTTATCGTTATTTATCAGAAAGTTAAGACCATGTGACTTTATTCATTATGAATATTGATCGTTATTCATTAACACGTGGATAGACTGGCACACATCAACTCGGATGCGTCATCTAAACGGAGTGACTTGTATTTATATTGGCTATATTTATTATTAATTGCTGGGTAAAAAACAAATATTAACTTTAGTACGGTGTAAATTTGCTGGGTACAGAATGCTTATCATAGTTGGCACCGCTAAAAATTACCGGTTACTTACAGTTTTTTGATTTGTGTTTTTGATCCAAAAGTTTTAAAGTGATTGTAAGCAGCTGCTTTTCTGTTCGTGTTTATAGCTCTTCAGTACATGATAACTTAAACTATTAAGTACTATTTATGTTTATCAATTTACATATTTAACAATTATTCATAAGTTCAATTCATTTATTTACAAAATGGCTTTTACTGATTTAAAGGTTTAATTTGCGCTGATTTCATGTTCGATAGGAGTTATTATTTAATCTTAAAATCTAATCTAATAATTTATTATACGTATAATAAATTTCTTCAAAAAGCTAAACGATCTTTTATGTCGGATAGTATTCCACAGTAAATTATATTTTTATTATGTTTTACTTTAGGCACGTTAAATAAGAAAAAATCAATAACGTCCGCATTATTACCAATATTTCTGTACTTATAAAAAAACGCTTCTCAGAATACAAAATATGAAAAAATTAATAAACTGAAATATTTATTTCAATTAGTTTTAAATAATTAAATTCAAATGAAAATATAGTTAAAGTAACGAATGATATATTTAAAACACAAAAATATAAGTCATATATTCTAGAATTTCTGTTTTATGTATTTGTTTTTGTAATAATTTTTTTACATGGAATGATTGAAGTGTGTTACTAAATTTTATTTTTGACTAAAAATACTTTATGAAAAACAAATCAAAATATGTGTATTTAATATTAAGGGCCTTCATTTTAAGGTGTAGATGTTTTTGGAACATCTACCAGAAAAAAAAATACAGCTCATGCACGGCGGCGACTCAATACTTTAGGAGCCGCCTTTCTCGAGGATATTGACCAATTACAGAACCTGAGACTAAATAGCATTTTAGGCTTTGCCAAAGGATCTAGGTGGTTTTAAACCCTGAGTTTTTCCTATATATACGGTAACAGAATGGGCCAATAGGCCTAATTGGATCCAATAGGGATCGCCGGTAAAACCTAATCTAGCCTTTACGAGTGTTCACTTCTTGGTATATATCTTTTTAAGCAATGACTGAATGTCCTTACAGTATAGTATAGTATACAGTAAATTTATTTTTCTTGTGTAATGTTAAAAATGGACACCCATCATGTGCACATTTACCAGATCTTGATTCTAATTAAGAGTACACGAAAAAACTTTAATTTAAAGTCAAATTATAGTTAAGCGGCCATTGATCATAATTATATAATGAATTAAAATTCAAAAAAACTTACAATAGATAAAGTATCGCATCTTATTAAACGTTTATTAAGATTTTATTTTTTAGTGGAGCCTTGAAGCCTTAATGAATTACACACAATAAATCCTTTTTTAGTTGGGTCGTTTTACATTAAAATACAGGGCAAATTGAAAAAAATTCTAAAAAAAGGATTTTTAGAAAAAATTTTTAATATTGTTATATTATACAAAGTGCATAACGCGATATAGTGCGTATCTCTTAAAAAGTTAATTTTTTTATAATAGTATAATTTCTTTTATATTTAAGAATGTATTACTTTTCTCTAATTTGTGAATAAATTGTTAGCTTAAAATAATTGTTTAAACTTATTGAATAAAAATGATTAAAACATAAATATATTTTATATTCTTTTAGGCGCACTGTACGACAACACTGGAAGTTACGATGTTTCGTTTTATTTTGCCGGCGGTCTCATTTTGCTCTCAGCCTTCTTATGTTATCCATTAACTTACGTTTCAAAATGGGAAAAAGCCCGTAACGAGAAAAAGCTTTCACAAACTGTTCCTACCGCTTAAGTCGGGGAAGTTAAAAAATAGTTCGAAATTACATATATAGTTCAGTCATATCTTGCTGTGTATATTGTATCATAATATTTTAAACATATTGATTTTTAGCAAACGTTTAAAGAATAATTTTAAGTTCAATAATTAAAGAAAAAAATTCATTTTTGGGACTTTTCAGTATAAAATATTGTCATTATCTAAAATGTGTGCCGTTTGTTATATATGTGTATATATGTAAATAACTTATTAACAAAATTTTTAACAAAGTTGTTTGCATATTATATCTACCCATTTCTAATCATACTATCTTAAGTAACCATATTGTTTTTATTAAAAATTTTCGACCTTAATTTTGTATTTTGAAACAAATTACTTTAACAAAAAGTGATTAAGTAAATTAGTTTATAAAAATATAAAATATGAGATTTTATATGTTTGTCCATAAAGACGTAAAACTAATAGAAATGTATGTCAATTAAAAACAGATTACAGCTATTATTCAAATTATTTCATAAACAAATGTAATTGTTTGATAAATAATATAGCATAATTTCGACTATCATAAATAAAAATATTTTAATTGTAAGAAATCTTTATTTCTAATATTTATTGATTAAAACTACACAAAATATGATCTTATAATAGTTATAATAGTTACTTGTTAAATAAATGTAAAGCGGT
>NC_051847.1:108000733-108020843 GCF_002237135.1 Teleopsis dalmanni | reverse complement strand
GACTGTGCTTATGAAGCACTACCTCAGTGTTATACTTTTTTATTTATTTATTTTCTGTTTGATTTATTTTTTTATATTTATATATTAATACTATTATTTTATATTTATAATTTAAATAATATACAGACTTACCATAATAAGACGATCACCTTGAGTTGCTTATAATTGTTTCTCAAAGTGTCAATGGGTTGAAGGTTATTGTTTTCATTATACTTATTTCCAGCTGATATATTCCAATTTGTCTGTCCGCTTCCCATCCCAATGACTTTTTTAATTCCCACTGAAATAAACTTTTGCGTTTGAGATTTAGATTTGGCAATTTCTTGAACAATAATAATAATAATAGCAGCCCGTAGTATTGCCATGACGGCATTCCTTTTGTCATATGAAAATGTAATCATCACTTCAGTTTGTTGCCAAACCAAGTCATTCAATTACTCCGGGTTCACTTCACCGCATTGGGGGAGTGTCAATTGGCTACAACCCGTTCTTATAGTAATGGGGGCTAGCGTTTATGTTGCACAAGCAGTTCAATCCACTTTCATAAGTAAAATCCACTCAAATGATGAGCATACGTTACACCCACACCAACAAGAAATTAATGCTGAAAACAATCAAAATTTTCGCCTAGGTTATGGACTTCTATTGTTGTTATTGTTACTGTGCTTATTGCTGTTGCTGTTGCTATTGCTATTGCTATTGCCGTTGCCGCTGTATGAATGCGTTTGTCTGTTTTCCATGTAACGATGTACATACGTCAAGTGAGTTCCCCACCCAATAAAATACATGTATCACCAGTATTTTACATCACACTGCTGTTTAAAAGTACTACCACGTTCAATCCATTGTAACTCTGGTGAAAGGATTTCACCTCTCCAACGCTATCCGATTGTTTGTAACTCATATTTAATTGTGCTACTTCGGTTCATTTTGCTCAATAGGCAGCAACAAATTAAAAGTGAACTTAGTGGTTTCACTGACATTAGCAGCCACGTCAACACCACCGGAGAGGGCCGCGCTGGCACTATATTTTGCATTTGACCGCATGAAACATTGTCAGGCACTAGTGTTCAGGGTGGAGGCAACTCCTGGTCATGGGGAGCGTGCTAACCTGCCGCTGTTGGTTACAAGATATTTTAAGTTTGCGGCCTCTTGAAATAAATTCATTGAATTAATACGCTTATTATCCTTTGTTAAGGTTAATGCGGAATTAACTTGTCGGCATATTGTGTGTAGAGTGTGTCAGTTTTTACGTGCGAGCAGCAATAATAAAACAGATTTGAGTGAAAACATTTTCTTTTGTTTACTCGTAAATCTGCTAAGTTTCGGTCGATTCAAGTGCATTGTGAAGAGTTCCAGCGTTTTCGCTGAGCCGCTGAGCCGCATAGACGCAGAGCCATAAAGGCGTAAGGACACGTACGGCACACGGTGGGCACCGTTTTTGTTGCAGACATCGTCACTGTAAAATATTCATTATGGCCTGTTTTAGTTGTTAATACACAAGTTGGTAGCTGGTCTCACCCAAACTACCGGGAATGTTTTGCACTGAATTATTGCTTTTATTCCGGGTGCATTTAATAATCTGCAATGTTTGCGAATTGTAGTTGGCAACTTTTCAAAATACTTGGAACTTCGAATCTACTAAGGGTGTTTAGTGGCTGCGTGTGTGTGTTCAGTGAAGTCTGTTTGTTGTGCTGCAAGTCAAAGAAGTTGCATTTGACATTTGACTATGAAAAGGAGAATGACAAGGTTTTGCATTTATGTCGTTAATTTATTTACAATTGCAATGCTCAAGTTGAGGAGAAAATGTGACATTTTGTATGCGGGCCAAAATACATGAAATGATTCTGTTGAGTAAAATTTAAGCTGGTTAAGCAGAGCAATCATAAGGATATGAAAATTTTTTAGATGGGATACAGGGTATAATAATCAAAATATACTTTTAAGAATTAATACATTTCACTTAAAAGATATATCAATTATTCATTCCAATCCAAGTAATATACAAGTTCGATAATAAAAAGACGTCCCTTTATAAAAAGATGTGCCTCCACAGTAATGGAAAGCTGATGTTGCTGGCGAATTACATGATATTACATCTCAACCTATATCATTATCTATCTATATGTGATATTAGATGAGAAATACAATAAACAATAAGCTTAGCTTTGCTATAAATTAAGAAGAGAATTTTATATCTGTAATTCCTACCTGCTTTTAATACCAACAACTTCACAACGAGAGGCATTCCAGCTTTCAATCGCAAGGCTATTAAAGCTATCCAGCAAATCAACAGAGGTCATTCGTCTTTGAAATCATTCTTAAGTGAAGTAAATATCTATAGTAATTAACATATTTTGTTTACATGTGAAGGAAAATGCATTTAGTTTTCTTAGACTGTTAACCATAAGAGAAAATGGATGTATAATCGGGAAAAGGGTCAGAACGGAAGTGTACTAGACGCATATATCGATTAAATATTTAAAATACAAAAATACGATTAAAAATTAATATCTAAGAAAGTAATACAAACTGGTTAAGAATAAGTACCCATATGCGATCACTGAGACATGAAGGCAAAAAGGTAAATTTATACGAATTCAGACTTAAGCTATGTAAATTGAGTGGGAAAAATATATATATTTGAGACATGAGAGAGTATCTTACTCTGGGTTAATAAATAAAAAGCATTGTGATTTTTCAGATCATCGGACCTGAAATCTCTTACAATCTCTTACAAACCAAGTACCACAATAAACCAACTTTCTAACCAAATAAGTTGATTCTTTTTGCTTTCATACTAAATAGAACACTGGATGCAAGTAATTACATAAACTTAGTGAAAGAGTTAGATATGAATAGTATCGAAGTAGATGGAATTAATAGAGTGAATGCTTTTGGCTAAATGCGAATCTTACGAGTGTGTAAAAATTTTGAAGCGAATCGAAGAACCTACTATATAAGATAGCTCGCTTACTAGTGACCTTCTTAAGGCAACTCAAACCACATGATATGATCATAACTTAGGCCAATGAGAAAAGTTCCTTTAGTCTACAAATACAAAAGTGCAGAAGTAGAGTTTTCTTTAAAAGTGATATTGACACATTAGATTATTTAAAAATACTTCTATTAATTGATGGTATAAAAAAAATTCGCCCCTTTTTTAATACATTTTTGAACAAACATTTTCTTTATTGAAAATTACTTTTAAACAAATATATATATTATTTATGATCAAGCCGTTTTTCAGTTAGCTACAAAATTCCATCAGTGTGGAGCTTCTGTGGTTTATCGACATAAACTTGGCCAAACGATTTGCAGTAGCTCATCGGTCGACTAATTTATTACCATTAAAAGAGTTTAACAGAGAACGAAACGAATGGTAGTCGGACGGTTCAAGATCCGGGGTAAACACTGAATACAACAAAACTTATCAACCAAATTTTTTCAATTTTTTCAGAGATATCAAAGATGTGTTTGGCCTGACATTGTTACAATGAAACATAACTTTTTTTCTGTTGGTGAATTTTTATAACTTTTCTTGGATTATTTCGTTCCAGTGGTCGAGTTGTGATCAGTCCCAAATTAACCTTTGCACCATGCTGGAGTAGCCCATAATAGTGGAGATTCACCTTTTTTATAACAAGAAACCATCACATACCCAGATGCACGAATATCAGCGCCATCTAGTGACAAGAAACAGCGAATGCCGTTTATATTACAATTAGTTTAATTATTATTTTTTTCATTATTGTAATATGCAAATTTGCTTTTTCTTTAAATAAAGTTCCGGTACACTGTATTTCATACCTGAATACAAACATAACCAAAGAGTTTCAGAGTTACATACTGAAAACTTTGAAGCAGTTTTGTTCGGTTTCCAATTATTTTCATCTTATTTTTTTTTTTCGTAAATATCCACACCCACTCCTCTCTTTCGCAAACCCAACTTAGCTCTGCATTAACTTAGAACTACTCATAAGTGTAGTATCCGAAGTACATTTCTTTACCTTCCAAGAAAGTCTTGGGAACAGTGTTGGAAAAGCTCCACTTAAACGCAAGCAAAGAAGAAGAAAAAGAAAGGAGAATAATTAAAGGTTAAAATATCGAACGAAATCATTAGAAAGCAGCACTTAACAGGTTTGCCATTGTATTGGCAAATGCAATTATTCGCGTTTGGTCTGTTACACTTTCGATACATGCAGTTTGACTCTAATGGAGTGCAGAACCCGCTATTGATACCTGCACGCCTGGATGCACTCATCGTTAATTGCCGGTGACTGTGGGCCGTTTGAGGCGGATTTCACTTCAATATATCCGAGCTGGCAACTATGCATGATTTGCGGGAGAAGTGCTTCATTAATTTTAGGCACCATTTTATGCTGCATTTACTTTTGTGCCGACGATATTGACAAAGCTAATAAATGCTTTGTGAGACAGCGAAATTGAACTTTCAACTGAAAAGAACAAATGAGAAAAAGGGAAAACAGAAATGGAAACGGAAACGGAAACAAACGATACGTCACGACAAACTGAAAAAATCATAAATAATTAAATAAACAAATGCTGCATTCTGGCAACGCTAAGACTTCGCCTCTGAATTGTGCTTGAGAAATGCTTAGAGCAGCTAAGAGCGACCTTTTGACTGCCACCAATCCTTTTGTACAACAACCAAGTCACGCTGTCAACAGTCGGCACTTCGCTTCCTCATGTGCCGCACTTGCAATGCCACTTGACTCAATCATTTTAATTATTTTCAAACTTTATTTGTTGCAGCGTGAAAACGTTCACAACAACAAAAATCAAAACAATTTGCCAAAAACGTTTTTGATTACGTTCTTGTTGTGAAATATTTTTAACAATGGCCAAAATAATGGCAAAGCGTCTATAAAGCCCAAGAAGAAAACACAATCGAGCAATGAGTTCCATTTGAGACGAGGCGTAGAGGCGACGAGGAGAGGAGGCGACGAGGTGAGGAGCCTAAAGGAGAAACAAAGCCAAAAGATTTTGAAGAAGCACACAAAGGAGCAAAGTGTGAACCTTAACTGCACTAATTACCCTTTGGCAACTGAAAGATACTTCGGAAAAATAATGAATTACAAGTTTGGTTCATTTCAAAAGTTGAAAGTTTGCAAATTAAGCCTAACTGCCTACGCTTAATCCTTTTTTCATTCCTCCAAAATGGAAAATATTAAATGCTGCAGACGACAAGGAGGATTTCCAACAAAATTGATTAGCCTGAAATAGCAGAGACCAGAGACCTCCTACGCAACCAATTTTAATCTAATATCTTTACTTTCTTAATATGTATCTTTATCAAAATGTCATGAAGTTCCGCATTATATGTATATCTATCTAACTCTCAAGTGCTCCAACTCTTATTCTTTTTATTTAATTTTTGCGACGAAATAAGAATTAACTGAAATGACAATATGAACTGCATTTCGAAATAGAGTGCTTGGTACACTGACATTAATTAGGAACCTCAGAAGTAGTTGACTGAAGTAGGCGACCATTAAGAGTAAGCACGAACTGACCATCATCCATCTTCGTATTTATTAAATTAGAAATGTTTAACTTAGAATTGTGGTGTTCGTAAGTGCAGTTAGTGTCGTGTTCATTGAGTACACATCATCAAATTAAATGAACTTCGATGCAGAATAGTATATCATTATATGACCTCATACCGATTTCTTTTTACTTCGCGCTAAAAAATCACACTGAATTTTCCGTTTCATACGACTTTTATTAAATCTCACTAATGATTATCAGTTAAAGCACTTATCATTTTTTAGTCATTTTTCTAACGCTAATCCGTTTTTACACTGTGTTTCACCAACTGCAGATTCTCTTTGATGAAGCACATACCACCACGATAAGCCCAAGTACAAGCGTCACTTCCCTGTGTGTTCTTATCAGCGCAATGTTCGATTTTGCCATGGACTGCATCGTTGTGATCGACATGTGCGTCTTTACCAGCAAGTTGATGATGGATTTTTTGCACATCGAAACCATGCACCGCATCGAAGAAACCAAACTGCTCGAAAACACATTTCATATAGCACCTGGTCACCTCATCATCGGGGTAGTTCCACACTTTATACTTTTCCACCAATTCAGCAGGCACATTTAGCGTAGTGGAGCAATGTTCACGAAATCTAACAAGATCGCTATGATCCCTGACAACGTAGTCCACATGTCCATGGTGATGAGCGGAGGCCTGTTGAAGAGATTAAGTAGAATATGAGCCACCTAAATGAAGATCCACCTAAATGGAAGTAAAGTGATTTTCCTTTACCAGAGCCGCGAACAGTAAAATCGCAATGAAAGCCTTCATTCTCGTCTGCTACTTGCAATGCACCGAAACCAGATGCAACTGTGCACTTTGCCGGTTTGTGTAGGTCTTTTTATAGGTCCACCGAAGCTACGAGTATGTTTTTGCAAAAATTAATTAATCACTCAGCCGCTGCACCGCAGAAACAATTGTCGCAATCAGTTGCAGTGTGGGCAGGAGCTGCTCGGCTCAGCTCAGTTCAACGGTTTATCACTGTTTGTATTGTCGCGCTGATTGCCAACAATTTCGTATTTTATTTTTAAATTAATTTAATTATATTTTTATTTAAATTTGAATTGAATAATTTTAAGAATTTTTGCTTTTCAGCAACAAAAATGTGTGTTTGATTGCAGCTTGGAACGATCAATTAATCTGAGATAATAGGTAAGTTGTGCTAATTTGATTTAGGGAAAGTACGCTTATCTGATGCCAGCATCATTCCTAGCAGTGATCCACTCTCTACTCTTTAGTAACACAGATTCCACAAAAATTATATTTCATTAACAATATTAACATTATAATTGTTAGCACTATACAGTGCTAGCCCTAGAAACATGTTTTTGATTTGATTTGAAACGAAGTTTATTCCTTCTGTTCTATATTCGAACAATTGAAACTTATTTTACAACATAAAAATTAAAAAACTGTACTGCAGTTTAGGATTAATCAACACTACAAAAAAATATCTGCCCGATATCATCATAAAAACATTGTCCATTGTATTAAAACAAAAAAGTGGTTTCTCGATCCAAAATGGCATTCTCTGCAAATACAGTTCCTTAAAACAACGGACGTTCATAAAAATTGTAGGCTTCTTAGGGCTTAAGTGGGTCGAATCTTCCACAAACTGGACGAGCACCTACGACTTAGGCCTTCCATTTAGGAAACAACGATTAAGAGAAATTTATCGCTATTATAACAACCCCGAAACGTACATCATCATTTCATTCTTACATAAAAATGATCACAAGAACATCTTAAGCATATGATGGTGGAGCATTCTTCTTAAATCTTCTTTATAACAATACTTTGAACTCTTTGTTGGAGTTATATTGCAGTGCCTATAAGGCTTTAACAAAGAGATGATTCATTGGGGCAGTACAAGATTCTAAATTAAAGAACCTCACCTCGCTCATCATCAAATCACTGAGATGATTTAGTAAGCTTCAAACTGTACTTAATGGTTTAGTTAATGGCACTGCAACGATTGTCCCAAAATTTAATTCTAGAATAATTCTAGAGAAAATTGTAGAGTTAGCGTTTGGCTTCTATTCTTCTTCGCAATAATGGCTACTGTCAAAATTATTTGAATAATGTTTTAGTAGAACTGCAAAAACTCATAGGTGTAGCTAAGTAGGGGCGCGACAAAGCAGAGTAAATGACCAGAAATGGTGGAATTTTAAAACAGAATAACGTTTTATTTATGTTCTAGCGGATTGTTGTCGTACGAAGCGACTGTTTAGAGGTGTCTAAGCTATTCAATTCAAAAATTCTGAATTACGTATTTTTTTAAATTAGCGTCTTTAAACACACACCTACGCTAATCTACATGTGATCGGCGGTGAATATCAAACGAAGACTAAAACTAGAAACAAAAACTGGTTGACTTACTAATATAGATGAGTAATTCAATATCAATTCAATTTCTTTTTTTAAAATTTAGTTTTTCTTTCACATTTAATTCAATTTTTATTTTTCGAACTTGAGACTTTAAAGCTTTATGGCGTACCATTTTTAGCAATAAATCTCTTACTGTGCTTCTGAAAATAAATATAAATAAATAAGTATAAATAAATTTTAACAAACAATTTCAACATCACCAAAGTCTTTTAATTATTATGATTATTTTATTTTCCTCCTCCTCCACAGGACTATAGCTACAGTTTTTCTTAAACGAACATTTTGCAAAGAATGGGATGAACTCATTCTGCATATTTATTTTAATCAAAAAGGTTTAATATTTAAATATATTTGCTTATAGTTACTTACGTTTATTTATTCAAATATTATCGTTTGGTATTATCTTTTCTACATTGCCTATTCCCCTCCAAAGCTATACATCTCTATTAAAATACATCACGGTTAGTAGTGTTACTACAACTGTCATATCAGACCAGCTCTTCCTACTGTTTGAAAGCTACTGCGTGCTTAAAGTTCGGAGATCGTATTATAGCAAAAAGAAAATACAATTATACGACCTTTAATAAAATTGCATGGAAATCAAAGACCGTATTGGCGTAAAAATACGGTCTGTGGTGTTTGTAACATTACGATCTTCGAACTGAATTTAATTAGATTTGCAGAAAAATGCGCTTGACAGCTTAATTTATTCCATTTACGTTGGTTTACGTTGGCATGGGTTATTGCTGTCTAAGTAAATGCCCCTATAAAGGGTTTTCGAAACAAGAGTAGAAATATTTCTTTATTGGTCTTCTCTTTCTGCAAGCAGTAGAAGAAAGAAAATGTTTGAACTTAAAGGGCTGACACACTTTCGGTCAAATGGCGGCATTTATCAACACAAAATCATGTGGCTATAATACCAGGTACCCACTGGAATCGCTTTTAAACATATTTGAACCCAGTATTCCTACTCTCTATTTGTTATTATGCAGGCCTTGCAAGCTATATTATTTTCGAATACAAATGATCTTGAATAAGTCTAAGTAGAGCTCACCTACCATTTCCATCGAAGGACCATTTCTGTCCAAATGCCACGTACACAGTTATTATGCACAGTCGATAGAAAATCTATACTTCCGCAACCATGAATGCCCTCTATATTCATGCCTTATTCATTGCATTTGTAAATATGGATATGGATAGTATAATCACGGAGGAGTCCAAAGTGAACAGGTTGTCTTGAAGAAAGGTGTTTGTAGCAAGACCATCTACACGAATTTATACATCTCGATATGGTGGGTCACGATTTTAACAAAAGGCATTTTTTGGAGAAATAAAAATTAATCAGCATTTTTGATATTCTCTCGGATATTGTGAATGATATATCCCGAGCTATTATATCAATAAGATGTTTTGTATGTCTAGCGCGGGATGACATCTTTTAGTTATGTTTCATATGTTTGTCGAACCTTACTCTGAGTCAGAAAAAAAAACTAAAGCTAGAACACTTAACTTTAACAATAATAAGAAACTTCTTCAAAAAATACTATCTATACGAAAAGACTATATACGATTAGAGACCTGCATGCATTTCAAAAAAATGCAAATTATATTCCGTATTATTATTATTCTATTTTTGCTTTGTTTTTATTTTTATTAGGATGAATACTTATGCTTTTATTAGGTTTGAGATTATTAATTTTGTTTTAAATTATTAGGTTAGGTGTTAATGCTGTAATAATTACTAAGTGATCTAGAAGTTTAAATAATTATTTACTAGAAAACCTTGATATAAACTTAATTTAATGCACTTTTACTCTTTATTAACTGCGAGGTTTCTTCATAACCCCTTTCTTCGCCTTGACTGGATTATTTTATTCCCCCTTCATCACAGTAAGCAATAACTGAACTCCGCTCTGCATACCTCCCCGAGGTGCCTGTAAGCATATATTTATTTAGTTCGTATATATATTTTTATTATTTCTATAACATCTTAGTATATATCTGCTAGCAACAGATGGCGCTGTTTAAGAGCCTATACATTTTTTATTATGAGAACTTTAAATAGAAATAATAAAAATAATATTTAAAGTAGAGAAACAGCATTGCTTTTTACTTGTTATTTAATATATATAAGTGTATATTTCATTTGACGAACACGACTTATATGATAAGCTGTCAATGAATGATGAATTTGAATTTCTTTCGAATAAAAATAAACTTTCCAAGAATATTATTTTTTTCTCTATGATAAGGTATGTTAATATTGAAATAATGCTGACACTCAATAAATTATTAATAAAACTTATTGTGCAATTCAAATAAATACTATAATTAATTAATTACGTTTGTGAAGCGTGAATAACCAAATGGAATTGCCTTCAATCCGATATGCCCCTAAAGGTGCTAACTGTGGCGATGTTAGTCTCTTAATTGGAGAATCGTTGAAGAAGAACACGAAGCGTTACATTAGAAATTCCAAACAATACTTGAACACAACAAAATAATTAAATAATAAAATAATTATTTAGTCAATGAGGTCACCTAATTGTCGGCAATTTGTTAAGCATACGGAAGTGAGGAAGTAAGTCTGGTGTACTAACGAGACCGATTGAAAAGTGTAGCAAACCGAAAGGAATCGTCAGAAGATTCAGCAAGAGTCACACAGACTTTGCTAGCAACGTGGAGAAACGTGAAAAACTGGTGTGGAACGTAGGCGAAGTGAAAGTCATTCACTAATAAATTGCAATTGCAAACATTCGACCAAACGTAACAACTCAACTTGAAGGTGTGAAATGAACTTCGCATTCAAAAACATACAAAATTTCTAAAGCCTAAAACGTTGTACGGAGCATTGAAAAAAGGTGGTTATGAATATGATGACGAAAGTCAAATGGATCCAGCAAAAGGGCACGAAACATTCTTACAATCATGAAACTCAACAATCGTGTTACTTAGAAAAAGACTTACAAGAGCTACTCATCTGCGTGATTAGTTAAGAACCTCACACAATTCACTGAAACATGCAAATTATCTGGGAGAGCAGAATAAGTAATTCTTTCAAATATTTCCATCATAAACTGATAATCAACTGAGTTTAGTCTAAATTATTGTCTATAGTTTATATTATAGACTAACCATGTGTACATATTTAGAAAAGCAGATCACAATTAAAAGGAAGTGAGGATACCTTTTTTATTTTTTCGACCAAAAATTCTTATTCCAAACAGAATTACAAGAGTTTTTAGAATTCTTTAAAAATAAAATAAATTGGAGTCAATACATTTTTTTTCAGTTATTTATTTGCATTTTACAGACCCACATCTCAATATAACCTCATCTGCCTATGAACTACTATGAACTACCATTGATCATTTCGCCTGGTCACCTGACATAATTACAATACATTTATCGCATATACCATTCAAAAAATAAAAAAGATTGAATAGATTTGGGTTGAATGGTTGAGAATGGGCTATGAGAATCGCTTTCAATATGCAAATGGAATGAACTACTTCACTCATTCAATCACAGTGCTGTTGCTGTGACGGACGTAGGGACCGCGGGAGGAGTTCAGAGCAAGCAAAACTTTAAATTGTCTCTATTGTTGCTTTTACAATTACAATCCAATAACTTTCAGCAAATAAACTAAAACCGAAACTTTTGTAAATGCTATTTACTACTCCGGACCATACAATTCCTTAAGCAATTACTTTGATTCGCTACGGAAACATTGAAAGTATTAGTAAGTGCGCTACTTGCAGAATTCTGGTGTGTTTAGTTTTAGGGAAATCAAAAATTCTGAATATAAAAAATGTGAATAACAATACAATGAGACATCACATGATATCTAGTATATGGCAAATAGATATTCTTTTGACTTACGCTTTCAATTAAAGACATAAATTAGGAATTAAGGAATGCCAGTTAGTATACTGAAAGCTAAATATACAATACACTATCTGTGTGTCGGTTTAAAATTGAAATGATATATCTTTGAATTTTAGTTATAACCTAATGACCCATACTTAAATTATACTTAAGTACCCAACTTTGCTGACTTAATTTAAGTATAAAGTCAGTTAAAAAAATTAAGTAACGAATGTATATAAAACTGGTTTTAAGTGTCTCTTTATTAACTTAGGAGATAAGAAGCAAAGAGCAGAGAATATATGAGAGAAAGAGGGAGAGAGGGAGTGAGGGAGAGAGAGATCTAAGCCAAAAACCAAAATATTGAAAAATTTGTAAGAATTCATGTCAGAGAGATCTGTTCTAATAGGGGAGTTTATTACCAATTATTTTAAGGACTCGAAGTACATGTGAATCAGTGAAAGAAACAAATATAAGCAGTTAAGACTGAATTTACAGATTGTGAACTGTCTGAATGGAGTATTCGAATGTTTATTAAAATGGAAGAAAATGATATTCAAAAAGTACTAGATAACTGAATGGAGATAGCTCAACACTAAAAAATGTTAACATTTCTGCATAAAACTTTCAAACGACTGAATGCCGATGATGTTGGTAATCATCTTTTTTTATTTTCCTTTATCAAAGGATTATTATTTAATTGAGGGAAATGTTTTAAATGTCAATGTAATAGCAGTAAAGAAACGTACTCATATTTGCTTTTGGGGAGGCTAATTTATAGTTACAGTTATAGCGTTTTAATGAAGAATAATGTTAATAATCATTCCTTGAATATCCATATTGGCAATGTAGAAAGAAAATTCTCTACAAACTTTCAATAATATCGAAATTTTGACATTTTTTACATGTTGGAAATCTTTCCAGTACACCAGCCTCAAACGATTCTCCCACTTCTTGATTATTTGTTTTGTACTGGCCCAGTTTAACCCACAAAAGGGTTGAGGGCCTATGAAAGCAATTTTTTCCGCAGATGTGTCTAGCTCATTAGCCTGTTCATTTCCCAAAACTCTCCTGTGACCCGGAACTCAGTAAAGGCTTCCCTTATTCCCTTATTCTAAATAATTAATGGATCGAAATAACCAAAATCTTTCATTATGTACTTTCATTATGTATAAACAATAGAATTGTTATATAATTTATATAACGTACTGTAGTTCCATGAACCAGCATGACTGACAGTTATTCTATCATAATTTTTATTTGAAAGAACCAAAACATCAAATTGCTTTTTCCATTGTGATTTATGTGCTCTAATCTGCTTATGAATGTTTTGTGCTGAGGCTTTCACTAAATGCCAAGACTTCAATTGTTGAACTTTCAAATCGGAGGAAAGAATCAAAACAATGACTTCAACAAACATTATTGGAAACAATAATAGGAACACACAATTTCCATTGTAGTTGCGTGAAGAAGCACAAATAATTGCTTTTGATTGATAAAATTATTCGATGAAAATACGGAATTGAACGATTGACGATTTGGTATTTCCCAATGTATCAGATCGGAGCACATTACTGCAAAGAAGTGGGGAAGTGAATTGAATGAGTTTCTTTATTCTAATGAATATGACTAATTAGTTAGCAAATAATTGGAGCACCCTCAAGTCTTCATAGTCAAATTCTAGAAGCATCGCATCCATCAAAATACAATGACTTAGAAACCTTTTTCTTCCGAATCGCACGATTTATAACTGCGCCAACTAACATCGCAGTCTTACTGTTGAATTGTAAATGTTTTTAACAACAACAGCAACAACAACAGCGTCAGCAGCAGCAGCAACAATTGCACGATAACAACAAGCAACAACAAGCAACAACATAGCAATACGGCAATACGGCAACAGAGGAACAGAGCAACGTCAGTGGCAATTGTAGCAAAGTGAGCACGAGTATAAAAGTTTGTGCTCCCATGCGATATGGTTCAATTCGCGGTCGCGCGATCTGTTGACTTGGTTTATTGGTGCGAAGTGGCTCAATTTGTTTGTTAACAATTTTTCAAGTGGATTAAAGTACACGGCTACACGGCTACGCGGCTACAGAGATAAGTACTTAGGCGAGCACATACAGACCCACTAACTTATTTGCATGCTCGATTTTGTACCACATTTTGAACGAGTAACCTTCAATCGAAAGACAGACCGAGACTCAAGCAGTCAGAAATACACACTGGCGCATGGACGTACGGACGGACGGACAAGTGTTCGCTAGAAATTGTGCAATTTAGAGCTCATAAATTTGCATTTTTGTTATTGTGTTGCTTGTATGCAAATCGAAAACGGTTAAAAAGTGCATTCGTCAAGTAAATAGAATAAATTAAGATTTTAATAAAAAAAAAAATTATTAAAAATCCAACTGAACTCATTTAAAAAAACATTAACGTTCGTCCTACAATTGTTTTGTATCGAAAAGTACCGATTGTGCATAATAAACTCCGGAAGGAGAAGTGAATAATTCAAAAACACAACCAAAACGGAACTCTTATAGACAACAACATGAATGCAAAGGTAATCCAAATATATAACACCAAATAAACACAAATAATAAATTTAAATCAAATTATGAAAAAAAAAATAATATGAAAAACAGAGCTTCTAAGAGTTCCGAGTACATCCACCTAACTTTTATTTGAATGACTTAAAGTATTATCTATATCATCATTCCTCACCTTTAAGTATATAAAGTATTCCCTACACGGAGTTAAAAACACATCTTATCCAGATGATAAAAAGTATTCCATACATAAAAAAATGTTCTACAGTTTAGGCAGTAATATTTCTATGAAGATCAAGTTTGATACACCACTCTCATTCTACCAAGAAATATAGAACGACACAAGTCACACAATTAAACAGAAATCAGTTATTCACGGCAACAACTGTCAAAGTTCCGTTCACCACTCTCCCTAAAGGTTCTACGTTTATCATAACTAAATTGGGCCATGTATTCATATTAGCGTCTAAACATATTGATTCACTTCTATGTGGTTGGATTTTTTCAAATTTTGCTCTCTTCCTCTAAATGCGTAGAACTGAAAAACAAAGCTTCTAAGAGTTCCGAGTACAACCACCTAACTTTTATTTGAATGACTTTAAGTATTATCTATATCTTCATTCTTCACCTTCTTTCGTAATGTACCAGAAACACTTATTTCAAATATTCATACCACAAAAAAACTATTTGAATTATTGTCAGAGATATATCTATATCTCTAGATTTGCGAAAATTTATTACTCAACACCGACCTCTAATCATGCAAAATACAAAAAAGTTATTCACTCTTAACGACTAAACTCGTCGGAATAGGAGACGTCCTATTTAATAGCTATCCACATGCAATCGTTAGAGATTTATACAACCTTCACAATGAGAAGAAAATAATTTTCTTTATTATTAAACCTCAATGTCCTTAAATTAAATCGATTTTTTACTATTGCAAAATGGTGGTAGACTAAACATATAGGGAGTGCGGATAGAAAAGAAATGTGTAAAGTTCTTTCTCAAATTTACAAAGACGGTTTCTCAATCACATGTTCTTAATAATTATTAAAATTAAGTAATTAAATTGAAAAAAATTCTCATTCAAATCAAACTTTTATCCTATATTCTTAATCTGTTAAGTTCAATGTCCAATGTTTGCTTCAGCAAAAAGATAATGCTTAATTTTCTTAAAACAATCGGGACTATTGTATCTATATATCCACTAAAATGCTCATATGCATTGCTTAAGGTTGTAATCCAAGACTAATAACTTTCTTAATCTTTACGATTCTTGAACCACATTAATGGAACAAATCAATCATATTCTTCTATCTTCGTATACATTGGAACCATTAGCTTCAAATTTCAACTAAAAAAAAATAATGAAAAGGCCAAATAATGTAGGCCATCAGTGATATTAAAAATAAATTTTAATGTTATAAAAATTCATTCTGTCGGTGTTTCTGTCATATCATTTCGCAAGCAATATATTTTTAACTACACATTATTATTATAAAATCTTTCACACCATAACTATAATTGCTAACCTAGGAACAGACAACCCTTCATTGGGTTAGAGATTTGCTTTTAATTTAAAAGATCGGAACGCTTTTGTTTCATTGGTAGTCTCCATTCTTAATATCTAATAATTATATTATTATCTCTAAGCTATCGATCTTAAAATCAAAGTAGAATATATTCAAAATCTCTGTTCAGAAGACTATATTTATTAATTTTATTTATGGAGAATGAACTCAATTTTAAAAGTACATTGATTCACTTACTTTAAAATTCAATTAAATTAAAACACAGGATCTAGTAAAGGTTCACAGAGCCTAGAATAAGCAGCTTCAGTATAATATGAGTCTTGTTCCACTAGGAATACTTTCAATTTACTTTAAAAAGCTTAGATATATGCTTCTAACAATGTCAGACTCAAGAGTACAAACCCATAAATGTGAAAAGATTTATCCAATTATGACAATCAATATATTAAATTTAGGAACTCTCTATTCTGGAAGACAGCACTTATAATCCTAATAAGTTTCACTATATTTTGTGTTTGGAATGAGATAGCTTACTACTCAATGTGATTCTTCATATAAATTGATATATGTGAGAATTCATCCATCGGTTTTTTTTATCAATAGTAGTAACATTAAATAATATATATATGCTATGCTAGGCTCATAAGTAACGAGAGTTTGAATGATAAACTAAGATGCCAAGACAGAAGAGATTTCAACCATTTTTAATAGGGCTTAAAATTCTGTTGTGCCATAGGACACGCATGGGCAACATATATGCATGTGAAGCATACTAGTAACCTACTTTTGAAAGCATCTATGGTCAATTTA
The DNA here is from genome assembly GCF_002237135.1 of Teleopsis dalmanni. Taxonomy (NCBI): domain Eukaryota; kingdom Metazoa; phylum Arthropoda; class Insecta; order Diptera; family Diopsidae; genus Teleopsis; species Teleopsis dalmanni. Next base: position 108,004,125 of record NC_051847.1, on the reverse strand, counting down.
GGTACTATTCCCTAGAATAGTACCTTTAGATAATTAAACCTACGAAATGGTTTTACCGTCTCCGAAAAATACGGCAACAAAATGGGAAACTCAGTCCCAATAGAATTAAATGAGATTACTTTGACAAACTAATTCTAAATCAAAAAAATCAAAAATTCTCGATTAATTTATTAAGTCATTAGTCTGCAATTTATTTATTTGTAATATATTTGATCATTTCATTCAGAGGCAATGATCTAAAGAACACCACCAAGTACTGATATATAGATCTTTCTTCTCACCAAAGTTGAAGTTAGTATCCAAACTTTATCGAATAACTTCTTGTGATACTTGCGAAATTCTAAATATGAATAAGGCTGTTATTGACACCATATTCCGAAACGTGCAGAAAGCACATCGTGCTATTAAAATGGTTCAAAAACTTACTTGGAAGTCTTACTGGCATAATAGAGTAATCAGTGGCTCAATTTAGGTAAAGTTTTTCGATTATAAATATGTTTCTAACTTATCTACTCAACACATATCACCGAAGAATTATAAGAATTATTTATCGTATGCCATTAATATTAATCACTACTAAATAATTATTTTAATTTTTTAATAAATTTTTAAAATAAAATAATACTTTTCCATATATCTGATTTGCTGCAATTTATTTTGACGATCCTCCGATATGTATTTGATTACCTCAAACGTCTTTAAATTAAATGCATATTCCTTGTCACAGTTGTCATACTTTTTAAACTGTTTTGACTCACTGACCCCACAAACTGTCCCAATTTCTTTGTGATCGTTACGATTCATTCGAAGATTAATCGTTACTATTTTTGCTATTGTCAAAGATTTATGCGATCCATTGTCGTGAATGGATAAACTTTCCCAAGCAACAGAAGAAATCAAACAATTTATTTATTATTTATTTTTTTCTAAAAGGTATTTAGAACGGTTTTGATATAATGGAGTGTGGCATACACTCTGACTTCGTGGACCAACAGCGAACTTCACAAATGTGGATAACATTTCACCACAGTTCAAAGCAGTCGCAGTCAAAATTCGTTACACTTTCACTTTTCTATCAAACGATCAAGAAACCTCAAGTACACAAAATTTAAACGAAGTCATGCGAGATCAAAAACAAAAAATTGTAGTTGAAAAAAAAAAAAAATAATAAAAAATGCAATTTCATTAATTTTAAAAAATTACTAACGAAAAACAAATAAACACGACTTCAACGAAATGAAACGTTTAAAAATTTGATGATGAGTTGTTGCTGAAGCGACGGTGAAGAAGTGGTGGTCTGATTGAAGATGTTGAGATGTTAAGATGTACCCTATTTCTGTCTTTCATAATTTTATAGATGCAAATGGTTTTGTATGAAGAAAATCTTGTAATGCTCTTTATTAAAAGCATCACCTCTGTGGCAAGATTAAAATTTTTATCTCATGGTGGTTTCATGCAAATTCAATGGGAACCTCATAAATCGTCGCACTTCCCTTTTTCTTTTCCATTTTTTTTAAACGGTTTGTTTATTAGGCGCAGTGTGCTCAGCTTCATTGGCATTAGAATGTCTTCTGCGCCAATTTCGATTATGTGATACAATCCAAAGGCAGCTTCAATCCAATTGAGCTTCAAAGTCTCCTCGAATTGCACGCGCCAGAGTAAGACCTATCACAATACAGATTTCTGAATATTTTTTTGATGGAACTGTTTTAGCCATTCACTTGGCTTCTTTTAATGGCAATAAATCATGAACTCGGCTAAGTTTACTTAGATTTTCTATGAAGCTCAAATGTTCTGTATTCTGTACTACAACTGCTCAACCGAAGGCCGAACTAAGAGCTATAAATACATTTGAACCCAGAGTGTATATCCTATGCAGTTACCATGTTGAATGGGCTTAGGAATTAAAAATAACAGAAAATCGAAAAAAGTTAGCTTGATGTATTCGTACTAATACGAGTACGAAATACGCTATCGGAGCCGAAATACGGACCGGACAAAAAACTACAAAAGAACTATTCGCATGCAACTTTTAAAGCGCGAAGCTTAACGTACTCGCTAGCTTAACATTCACTGTTCTCTCTAATCCACTGTCCAGTGTTTTGTTTGGACTTAAGTAAAACTTGTTACCAATCCACTGGAAAACAATTGCAGTCTTGTCATATTTACTTACTTACATGTTGCCTTTATTCCGCGCTACATGCTGTGAAGGTTAAATGGGCTTGTCATAACATTTGAACTTGTTGTACTCGTACGTACATTGTCAGAGAGACAGGCACATGCTGATGTTTGTATTTACATACGACTTCATACGACTTCATTTATTGTATATATATGGTACATATATATGTTTTCATGAAACGGCAAAAGCACATGGCTTAATTGAATCAGCACATTGACATGATGAAAAACGCTTATGTGGGATGTGGAAGAACGAGTTAATGCGTATATTCTGGCTGACGAAAGTTAAAATCTAACGTTGAACTTAGAGTAATTTGCCTTTAAGATGCTTAAAACCGTATTTCATACAAAGTTACAAAAAGCAACTTTCTAATAGGATATGCAAGTATCCAATATTTGCAAGCGTTAAGTAGTAAGCACTTGTTTGAATGTCTCCAAGAAAAGTGCATAATAATGCATAATTAATTACGAAGATCAGGGAAGCAAGACGTAGCAATGCTTCTATCTTAAATCATTGCATGAACTTTGCATCCTACTCTCAAGCACTCAAAAGTATTCAGCGGTCCATCATAAATATATATTGCGCCTTGTTAGACTATTTCGAACTACCGATCCTTCAGCCAATTTACTACATATACACTATATATACTACATATAAATGAAGAGAGTTATTTCACACTATCTTTTATACCCTTTTGACTTAATTTAAATACATCACCGTTTGTGCTTAATTAAGCCTCTAGTATTATTCAGTGGTCCATCATAAATTTCTTTTTTTTGAACTTCACTGAAATTTGTCACCACCAACTCTTCCTGCCCTGTATCAATGCATCCTTGTTTGTAAGTATGTTAGATCATTTCGTTCCTTAACTTATAGCTTTTCTATATGTATATAAGACACATCGGGAATCAATTGGATCTTACGACAAGAAAGAAATAAATAATTATTGAATTACAGAGAACAGAGAACGTTAAAAGTAAGAATTTTGGTTCAGTAACTTTCATTCTTTGGTTATTTAATAATGTTTCTATTATTACTATTATTACTTAAAGAAATTAGTTGCTAATAATCAAAGTAAAACCGTTTTTCTAAAGTAAATACTACCTTAAATAGGCTATAAAGTGGTTTGACTACCACCTAATAGTGCTATACATTTTAAAGTATCGTGTATCTTAAATGCAAACATAAGAAAAACGTGACTAAATTAATT
>NC_051847.1:107979972-108000633 GCF_002237135.1 Teleopsis dalmanni | reverse complement strand
TATCTATATCTCTATATATATATCTCTAGATTTGCGAAAATTTATCACTCAACACCGACCTCTAATCATGCAACATACAAAAAAGTTATTCACTCTTAACGACTAAACTCGTCGGAATAGGAGACGTCCTATCTAATAGCTATCCACATGCAATCGTTAGAGATTTGTACAACCTTCACAATGAGAATAAAATAATTATTAAACCTTAATGTCCTTAAATTAAACCCTATAAAAATATAGGGAGTGCGGATAGAAAAGAAATTTGTAAAGTTCTTTCTCAAATTTACAAAGACGGTTTCTCAATCACATGTTCTTAATAATTATTAAAATTAAGTAATTAAATTGAAAAAAATTCTCATTCAAATCAAACTTCTATCCTATATTCTTAATCTGTTAAGTTCAATGTCCAATGTTTGCTTCAGCAAAAAGATAATGCTTAATTTTCTTAAAACAATCGGGACTATTGTATCTATATATCCACTAAAATGCTCATATGCATTGCTTAAGGTTGTAATTCAAGACTAATAACTTTCTTAATCTTTACGATTCTTGAACTACATTAATGGAACAAATCAATCATATTCTTCTATCTTCGTATACATTGGAACCATTAGCTTCAAATTTCAACTAAAAAAAAATAATGAAAAGGCCAAATAATGTAGGCCATCAGTGATATTAAAAATAAATTTTAATGTTATAAAAATTCATTCTGTCGGTGTTTCTGTCATATCATTTCGCAAGCAATATATTTTTAACTACACATTATTATTATAAAATCTTTCACACCATAACTATAATTGCTAACCTAGGAACAGACAACCCTTCATTGGGTTAGAGATTTGCTTTTAATTTAAAAGATCGGAACGCTTTTGTTTCATTGGTAGTCTCCATTCTTAATATCTAATAATTATATTATTATCTCTAAGCTATCGATCTTAAAATCAAAGTAGAATATATTCAAAATCTCTGTTCAGAAGACTATATTTATTAATTTTATTTATGGAGAATGAACTCAATTTTAAAAGTACATTGATTCACTTACTTTAAAATTCAATTAAATTAAAACACAGGATCTAGTAAAGGTTCACAGAGCCTAGAATAAGCAGCTTCAGTATAATATGAGTCTTGTTCCACTAGGAATACTTTCAATTTACTTTAAAAAGCTTAGATATATGCTTCTAACAATGTCAGACTCAAGAGTACAAACCCATAAATGTGAAAAGATTTATCCAATTATGACAATCAATATATTAAATTTAGGAACTCTCTATTCTGGAAGACAGCACTTATAATCCTAATAAGTTTCACTATATTTTGTGTTTGGAATGAGATAGCTTACTACTCAATGTGATTCTTCATATAAATTGATATATGTGAGAATTCATCCATCGGTTTTTTTTATCAATAGTAGTAACATTAAATAATATATATATGCTATGCTAGGCTCATAAGTAACGAGAGTTTGAATGATAAACTAAGATGCCAAGACAGAAGAGATTTCAACCATTTTTAATAGGGCTTAAAATTCTGTTGTGCCATAGGACACGCATGGGCAACATATATGCATGTGAAGCATACTAGTAACCTACTTTTGAAAGCATCTATGGTCAATTTAGGTACTATTCCCTAGAATAGTACCTTTAGATAATTAAACCTACGAAATGGTTTTACCGTCTCCGAAAAATACGGCAACAAAATGGGAAACTCAGTCCCAATAGAATTAAATGAGATTACTTTGACAAACTAATTCTAAATCAAAAAAATCAAAAATTCTCGATTAATTTATTAAGTCATTAGTCTGCAATTTATTTATTTGTAATATATTTGATCATTTCATTCAGAGGCAATGATCTAAAGAACACCACCAAGTACTGATATATAGATCTTTCTTCTCACCAAAGTTGAAGTTAGTATCCAAACTTTATCGAATAACTTCTTGTGATACTTGCGAAATTCTAAATATGAATAAGGCTGTTATTGACACCATATTCCGAAACGTGCAGAAAGCACATCGTGCTATTAAAATGGTTCAAAAACTTACTTGGAAGTCTTACTGGCATAATAGAGTAATCAGTGGCTCAATTTAGGTAAAGTTTTTCGATTATAAATATGTTTCTAACTTATCTACTCAACACATATCACCGAAGAATTATAAGAATTATTTATCGTATGCCATTAATATTAATCACTACTAAATAATTATTTTAATTTTTTAATAAATTTTTAAAATAAAATAATACTTTTCCATATATCTGATTTGCTGCAATTTATTTTGACGATCCTCCGATATGTATTTGATTACCTCAAACGTCTTTAAATTAAATGCATATTCCTTGTCACAGTTGTCATACTTTTTAAACTGTTTTGACTCACTGACCCCACAAACTGTCCCAATTTCTTTGTGATCGTTACGATTCATTCGAAGATTAATCGTTACTATTTTTGCTATTGTCAAAGATTTATGCGATCCATTGTCGTGAATGGATAAACTTTCCCAAGCAACAGAAGAAATCAAACAATTTATTTATTATTTATTTTTTTCTAAAAGGTATTTAGAACGGTTTTGATATAATGGAGTGTGGCATACACTCTGACTTCGTGGACCAACAGCGAACTTCACAAATGTGGATAACATTTCACCACAGTTCAAAGCAGTCGCAGTCAAAATTCGTTACACTTTCACTTTTCTATCAAACGATCAAGAAACCTCAAGTACACAAAATTTAAACGAAGTCATGCGAGATCAAAAACAAAAAATTGTAGTTGAAAAAAAAAAAAAATAATAAAAAATGCAATTTCATTAATTTTAAAAAATTACTAACGAAAAACAAATAAACACGACTTCAACGAAATGAAACGTTTAAAAATTTGATGATGAGTTGTTGCTGAAGCGACGGTGAAGAAGTGGTGGTCTGATTGAAGATGTTGAGATGTTAAGATGTACCCTATTTCTGTCTTTCATAATTTTATAGATGCAAATGGTTTTGTATGAAGAAAATCTTGTAATGCTCTTTATTAAAAGCATCACCTCTGTGGCAAGATTAAAATTTTTATCTCATGGTGGTTTCATGCAAATTCAATGGGAACCTCATAAATCGTCGCACTTCCCTTTTTCTTTTCCATTTTTTTTAAACGGTTTGTTTATTAGGCGCAGTGTGCTCAGCTTCATTGGCATTAGAATGTCTTCTGCGCCAATTTCGATTATGTGATACAATCCAAAGGCAGCTTCAATCCAATTGAGCTTCAAAGTCTCCTCGAATTGCACGCGCCAGAGTAAGACCTATCACAATACAGATTTCTGAATATTTTTTTGATGGAACTGTTTTAGCCATTCACTTGGCTTCTTTTAATGGCAATAAATCATGAACTCGGCTAAGTTTACTTAGATTTTCTATGAAGCTCAAATGTTCTGTATTCTGTACTACAACTGCTCAACCGAAGGCCGAACTAAGAGCTATAAATACATTTGAACCCAGAGTGTATATCCTATGCAGTTACCATGATGAATGGGCTTAGGAATTAAAAATAACAGAAAATCGAAAAAAGTTAGCTTGATGTATTCGTACTAATACGAGTACGAAATACGCTATCGGAGCCGAAATACGGACCGGACAAAAAACTACAAAAGAACTATTCGCATGCAACTTTTAAAGCGCGAAGCTTAACGTACTCGCTAGCTTAACATTCACTGTTCTCTCTAATCCACTGTCCAGTGTTTTGTTTGGACTTAAGTAAAACTTGTTACCAATCCACTGGAAAACAATTGCAGTCTTGTCATATTTACTTACTTACATGTTGCCTTTATTCCGCGCTACATGCTGTGAAGGTTAAATGGGCTTGTCATAACATTTGAACTTGTTGTACTCGTACGTACATTGTCAGAGAGACAGGCACATGCTGATGTTTGTATTTACATACGACTTCATACGACTTCATTTATTGTATATATATGGTACATATATATGTTTTCATGAAACGGCAAAAGCACATGGCTTAATTGAATCAGCACATTGACATGATGAAAAACGCTTATGTGGGATGTGGAAGAACGAGTTAATGCGTATATTCTGGCTGACGAAAGTTAAAATCTAACGTTGAACTTAGAGTAATTTGCCTTTAAGATGCTTTAAACCGTATTTCATACAAAGTTACAAAAAGCAACTTTCTAATAGGATATGCAAGTATCCAATATTTGCAAGCGTTAAGTAGTCAGCACTTGTTTGAATGTCTCCAAGAAAAGTGCATAATAGTGCATAATTAATTACGAAGATCAGGGAAGCAAGACGTAGCAATGCTTCTATCTTAAATCATTGCATGAACTTTGCATCCTACTCTCAAGCACTCAAAAGTATTCAGCGGTCCATCATAAATATATATTGCGCCTTGTTAGACTATTTCGAACTACCGATCCTTCAGCCAATTTACTACATATACACTATATATACTACATATAAATGAAGAGAGTTATTTCACACTATCTTTTATACCCTTTTGATTTAATTTAAATACATCACCGTTTGTGCTTAATTAAGCTTCTAGTATTATTCAGTGGTCCATCATAAATTTCTTTTTTTTGAACTTTACTGAAATTTGTCACCACCAACTCTTCCTGCCCTGTATCAATGTATCCTTGTTTGTAAGTATGTTAGATCATTTCGTTCCTTAACTTATAGCTTTTCTATATGTATATAAGACACATCGGGAATCAATTGGATCTTACGACAAGAAAGAAATAAATAATTATTGAATTACAGAGAACGTAAAAAGTAAGAATTTTGGCTAAGTAACTTTCATTTTTTGGTAATTTAATAATGTTTCTATTATTACTATTATTACTTAAAGAAATTAGTTGCTAATAATCAAAGTAAAACCATTTTTCTAAAGTAAATACTACCTTAAATAGGCTATAAAGTGGTTTGACTACCACCTAATAGTGCTATACATTTTAAAGTATCGTGTATCTTAAATGCAAACATAAGAAAAACGTGACTAAATTAATTCAATATGATTAATATCAATTAACGTGCATGTATTTTTTATAAAGTCTTATATTAATAAGCACATAATAAAAATTATCTATATTATAATGACTGAAAATGCGCTATAAGCATCGTCCAAATATTAGGTATGAAAGATGATTATTGACATGCGTTCGTAACGTTAAAATATTATTCCATTATTGCAATTAACGCATTGTCGCAATTAACTCGCTAAGTATATAGCAATTAGTTGCGTTTTCAATACCCAGTTGGTATAGATAATTTAGTCAAACAACATCGAATATTATTTTGCCAGTGTTGGTAACAGGGAATTAGAAATATTTTAAACAAAAAATTTCTTAAACATATAAACATAAATAATAAATAATTAATTAAAAATACGTTATCAAAGTTTTAATACTTTTTAAGTATTTTGTGTTAATAGGTTCGATTTTTATATCTAAATTTATCTATTCGGTTTTCTTTCCTACTTTGTTTAATTCGCTTTTGTTAATTAAATTTTAATTATGGTATTCTTACTAATTGTAAAGTGTGACCATTTAATTAAAATATTTAAGTAAGTTTACTATGCAGAGCAGAATAAACATATATACATATACATATGAAAACATATTATGCTGCACCATTATTATCGCCTACAATTCCTATGACCAAACTCCTAATATTTTTATAGGCGATATATTAAAAAATTAATGTAAAAAGAGATTATTAAATAAGTTTAATATTCGTAAGGTGAATTTAAAGTTCGGCAGCAAACACAAAAATAATTTTAAACAGTACTCGTTTATGTTTTGTAAAAACGTTAATCCAATTAAAAACGCTTTTTGCTTTGAGAGATCGCTTTGAGATATTTGAGATCAGAAGAAATATTTTTAAAATTTAATTAATTTGACACTAACAAAAGTTTTAGATAATGAATTGGTGACAAATTAAAACTTTGTCCCAAAAACTATATCAAAGCGCCTCACTTCCAAAAACCATAAAATACCAATTACTTGAGATTTGTAATTAACGATTGATTAATTCGAATAGACATCAAATGACATAAATACAATACAAAATAAGTTGCTTCGTTAATATAAAAATAAGTTAAAATCAGAGCACAGAAACAGAAATAAAAAAGTAATTAATCAACATCAACCGAAACCAACAAAACATCTATTTATCCGGTCAGTCGAACTAAAGTGTTTGGTACTCCCGCATGCCAGCAGCCAGCAGCCAGTACTATACTTAGCTTTTTCTCTGCTTTTGTAAACAATGTGCGTAACTAATATGCCGACACGTATTATAGCGCAATTTTGAAATGTTGGTGTAGATTTTGAATATGGAAAATCCAAACCTGAACTTCCGGCTAATATAATGTTGGATTTAAATTAGTGATTAGAAACTTTATGAGAATAGATGCATCGTGCGACATTTACACGATTTTTATATGGAACCAACCGCACTAACTTTTAATTATTTTTAGATTTTGGCATTTTTGATAATAGGACTTAACTCTTACTTGTGCTACGCACAGCGACGCCCTAGAATTTATAACGCACTTATAACCACCGATGAAAATCTTATATCAAGCCGTGCTTATCCAGTGATACAACCTACAATTCATGAAACGCGCCTGGCACAATATCCTTTTGGACCATATGCATACTCACCGTTTGTGCGATTTGGACAACCGGTTGCTCCAGGCTTAGGACCAAGGCAACAGGTAAATATAATCTTTCATAAAGGCGTTCATAAAATCATTTTAAATATAGCATTAATGCAACTAGATAATAACCCAAAACAATTTTTCTAATAAAAAAATTTTTTCATAATTAAATACTTAAAATATTAAAAAAAATACATAATGTATGTAAAAATGTCTTTTTTTTTCATTTTATACCAGCTTCCGTATCCTTTACCGCAGTCGCAGTTTCCGCCACAATTTATGCGCCGTCCCTTGCCTTCGTATGTACCGCCACAACCATATCCACAACAAACAGAAACACCCAACCCACCGACAGCTCCAGCTCAACAACCAACGTCACAACAATCAGCACAACAGAATCCAAATGAACCACCAACACCTCAAAGTCCAGGTGCTGGAAAAACTCCACAAGACGGCAAAGTACCGATTCCCTTAAATGAGTATGGACTACCACCATCGCTAATTCCCTTGTCACAATATCCACATCCAAACGCAAATTCAGTACATTTGCCGCCATACGGTTTTAATCCAGTAAATCCATTAGGATTTAATTCCCCCTACGGTTACAGAGACAACTTTTTGCCTCCCTACGATTACTTACCGAATCATATGCAAGGATTTGCTGGACCACAACCTACACAAACACCATCAACAAATGCTCCTACGCCAACTGATATCAACACTGAACCCTCGGATGCCACGGAAACCGATTCTACCTTTGAAACTACTCAAACCAATCCTCAAGTAGCAACGACACCCAGTTTTGATAGCATTAAAAACGCTTCGAACAAGCCAAAAGACATACCAGACGTACCACCACCACCAATACCAGCCGGTAAACCGAAAAATTCGTAGATTTCTTTAGAGAATTGTAGAAAATTATATTTCTTTTATAAAAAAAACCTATTTATATGAGTGCCAATTAACAAAAACTATTCTTAAATTTTGTATTAAATATTTTATTTAAATAAATTATGTTATTTTACTAATTAACAATAAAGCAAAATGCATTACCAAAATTAATTTATACAAAAGAAAATCGTTATATTAAAAATTCAATTTAATAGTTTATTAAAAAATAATATATATAATATATAAATAATATTATATTATTATTTTTATTTTTTTTTATATATTATTATTCATTATATACAACCAGACTTAATTTACCATCTTTATTTTCTCAAATACATATACATTTTTTTTTATTCCAACTAAGAATCATTCTAAAACTGTCTTCGATCAGTTTAACAATAGTTTCGACACATTTATATCTTGAGAAGTTAATCGTTTCTGAAATACTTATCCCAAACATTTATAAGAATATTATCAAAAAATATTAACCCACTAAAATCATCTCTTAGGAGTGAAAAATGAAGACTCCCATTTCCCTAAATAAAAGAAAACTGTTTCACGTCAACAAAAAATTGATCGAAGTTCATTAATTATATATATACAATTTTCTAGTCCAAATTTATTTATTTATTTTCTTAAAATAAACAATTTTTTAATAGAAATATATTTTAAACACTAGAGAATTACAACAGCAACAATCTTATTTTTAATTAATTATATGCAAGTATCAATATGTTCAGACACACCTTAATTTCACATAAATCTTAATTTCACTTTCGTTTCAACGAAATTAAATTGTTTTTTCCATACAAATTTCATCTTTAAAATTAGAACGAAATTAAGGAATATGGCCTTAATTGCATGGAAACAATGGCACAAATTAAGGGACATTTCAAATGCAACAACATATAAAATAAATTTTAAGTAAAAAATAAACTTGAGATAATGAAAGTGACATTTTTTTGTTTAAATTAATGTCAGTGACGGTTGACTTTAATAAAACCGGGAAAATATTTTCAAAGTAGTGCAAATTTTTAAATTTGAGTATAGAGAAAGAACTGTAACTGTTATTAATTGAAAAATAATAATTCATATACCTGTAATCCCCTTAATCTAATAAAACTACTGAATGTCATCCTTTATAGTTATAATAATCAACTTTTAAAATTTCCCAGATACAAATGACGTTTGGAGCATGTCATTTTTAACATTTGATTTGTAAACAAAAAACATATGATTTCGTTCATTTGGGGCAGTATGAACATTTACCAAATTAACTTAATTTCATTTTTATGAAATTAAGGAAATTTGACTGTCTGTACATGGTATAAGTTGTTCACCAATGATATTAAAAACAAGTAATTTCAATTTAGCTACATATACTACCAAAAAAAAGATATTTATCAATTTCTTAAATAATTTAATATAATTTTTTTATTATTAATATTTTCGCTTCTCTTTTATTAGCGCTTCGTTTACAATCTAGTGCGACGCCGTAAAAACATGCAATATTCGCGAACGACAAAACAAGCGAAATCAATTATTTTAAATTACTTATTTTCGCTGAAAATAAATAATTGAACTGTTGCCATTAAGTCATTTTTTCCCATTGTACTAAATACACTCAGCCCTACGCAGAATAAAACTGCCAACCGCAATGTCTAGCCGTCCAAGGTTCTATCAGCGCAACTGTTGCAGTTGAATTGATCTATCGAATGTTTTCACTACTCTGTTCTGTGTAGGGCAGCATATGTTTATATATATTTAATCATTAGTAGCGAACTCCCGCAATGCGAGTCTGCTTGTTTATAAACGAAACAAAATAATATTTTAAAACGACATACAGGAAAAACTGAAAGACATAATACTTATTTTAACTATTGAAATTTAATAACTATTAAACCTGGAGATTCCAGGAAAGCACTCTAATTTTGCAATTTAATGACGATTCCATAAATCATACAAGCGAAAACAGTAATGTTAATTTCGTTATATGTATTTATCTTTATTTTCATTCATAGGTTTATATAACAGAAAATAATTAATGATATCTTCTGGTAAACTCTTCTGGCAACATCTTTACTTGTCCGGCATTTTATAATGCTTTTAATTTTGTTTTGACCTCTCTTTCTTGCATTTAGCCTTTGACTTGCTTTACAGGGTTGCAAAATAAACAGAAATTCGAAATTAAAAATTTAATTACATCATTCATAGATAAATGCTGATTAAAAACATATAAACAAATTGTATAACACATATATATTCTATAATATACTATTAATTAATTATTAAAAATTATCAGTGTAGTAAGAATTAAGATATCTTTCTGCATAACTTAAATATTCCAAATAAATAAGTTCGAAATTCGAACATCATTCATGAGTTTTGCTTTATTTACTTTAGCGAAGCGAACTATGCGTTTAGTATGGATGTGCGTTTATTTGTGAAAAAGGGAGATAGAAAAACAAAGCGAGCGTCATTTCATATAATTTCATATTTTTTACAATTTATCAGCAAAATAATTTGTTATAAATTTTGTGTCGTGTGTGATGTGCTTAAGCAACGTATTCGGAAGTGATTTAATAATTGTTTAACGTTATCAATAACTGAACAAATTGTACTTTTATAAAATACCTAACCTTATATGAAAAGTGTAAGAAAAGTAAATGACAAAATGAAAGAAGAGGCGCGAAATAAAAAAGTGCCGCCTAAAAAGTCCAACGACGAAATACTGAGTGCACTTTATCGTCACAACAATTTCGATTCAATTAAAGATGAATCGCTGGACATTGATATATCTGCATGTGTTACGATTAATGCCGATGGATTAATAAATGGTAGCAGTCTGTCGTCATCGGATTTTTGGCGTGTACTGGACGAAAGCGCACGCAATTCTGAGCTCGACGATGTGCTAATGAGTAATCATGATTCCTCAAGTTTACGTGAATTTTGTCAAGATAGAGATGCTACTAATTCTTGTTCATCTATGAAAAGTTTAACAAATGGCTTGGGTAAGGTGAAAAATGATCAGCCAAATTCATTTAGTGGGACTTTTGTGAGACCAGAGCCGCCTAGTTCATTACTATTTTCGCCAATTAAAAAGGCAGTGGTTAAAAGTCCACCAGACTTTCGACAATTTAAAATCAAAGATCAGATTGGATCTCAATTCGATTGTAAAACAACAAAGACAGCAGCTGCCATTAAGGAGGAGCCAATTGACCAAGAGGCTGCTGCTAAGTTAGTCATTAAAAGTAAAGCGATCTCAAATTCCAGTACAAGCTCTGAACCAATTCAGTGTTCGCGTAGCACTACAAATGTCTCTACAACAACGGCGACGACGACCACGACAGTGGGCACCCAAAATCAAGAATCTACTGTATATATAGCTCCAACCACGCGCTTTAAATGTTTGGACTGCAATTCTATTTTTCTGAAAGACCGTCAGGACTATGTTACGCATTATATTGCCAAACATCGTATAAAATTTGTTTGCAGCGAATGCAACCGCGAATTTGAACAGGAAGTTGGACTCAAGAAACATTTCAAATCTCACCGACCTACAGATGGACGCAAAGATACCTGGAAGATATGCCCCGAATGCGGCAAGTGGTAAGTCTTACTCAAAAATTAATCAAGTTAATACCAGTATTCATTAATATTGTTATCGTTAGTCTTAAGCATGGCAGCATGTGGATGCATCGAAAAATTCATAGTGAAAACAAGCAATACGGCTGTGATATTTGTGGCCAAAAATTCGTGCAGAAAATTAATCTCACACACCATTCACGCATGCACACAGCTGAAAAACCCTACGAATGTCCAGAATGTCAGAAAAGGTACATAATTCATTGTGCATATAAATTTAACTCTGTATAATGTCATGTTTGAAATTCCAGATTCCAGGAACGATCTCACTTGCAACGTCACCAAAAGTACCACGCACAAATACGTTCCTTTCGTTGCGATAAATGTGGTAAAATGTACAAAACGGAACGGTGTCTTAAAGTTCACAATCTAGTGCATTTGGAGCAACGGCCGTTTGCGTGCAAAGTTTGTGATAAATCTTTCATTAGTAATTCCAAGCTGAAGCAACATTCAAATATACATACAGGTGAACGGCCGTTCAAGTGCAACTATTGCCCACGAGATTTTACAAACTTTCCTAATTGGTTAAAGCACACCCGTCGACGCCATAAAGTCGATCATAAGACCGGCGAGCATTTGGAAAACATTCCTTCATATTGTTCCAAAAAATCTACAAAAGCAGCGACAAAACCTGCCGCGCCGCCTAAGATTGCACCTAAGCCTAACGAAGCAGATAAGGAAGTTGTTACAAAACCACAAATAAAACGTAATAATAACAAACGCGTTCAAGCAGCAAACGATAAACAAAAAAACGAAAAGAATTGTCTCGATATAACGCAAAACACTGATAAAAAAACTGAAATTGCCGGAGAAAACGTGGACTCTGTAATGCAAAAGTCAAAACGCGAAAGAAAGCAATTAACACCGAAACAAGTGCAGGAGGCACCAGTCGAAGAAAAAGCTACAGAAGCGCCAGCAACCACGAATAATATAAAACGCGAAATCGTTGATAATTGTGGATTTCCTGACCTGCACACGTTAAGCATAACCTCAGCTGAGGAATTCATAATGGAACAAGCCCTGCAAATGGAGGAGTGCGGCTTATATGAATCGCCTGTGGTCGATACGGACAACGCTATTTCTGCTGAAACTGCAGCCGAAATGCACTTCAAAATAAAACGAGAAATATCAGCAAACGAAATAAAGCGTGAAGAAAATTGTAAGTAATTTTAAAGTTGAATACATTGTAACTAGTAACTATTACTAATATCATAACATTTGTAACCATAGTTTTATTAAATGGAGCAAATCAACGTCTTATCTGCTCTTCATTGGAATCATCACCGTTTTCGTCGCCGGCTTCAATTGAGTTATCTTCAACGAAGCTACCTTTGACTTGTCCGCCATTTCAATCTGAAATCCCAAACGGCAACTTGTTCTTCCTACCTTCTACAGTGGCAGTAAATAACTCAAACGTGGTACCTATAAAATTACAAAACGATATGGACAACGCAGCCTCAATTTCAAACGTAAATATCGATTCTCCATTGTTGCCACAATTGCCATCCATGCAATTCGAGGACGAACAATTGCCGTCACATCATACATCAACTCAAACGAGTCAGCTATTACTGAACCAACTTTACTTGCCGATGACCGTCAGCATGCCCTTCATGATGCAGTCGAATCAGATGCTGCCATCCGTTAATACGTTGCTCTTCACCACACCCAATAGTAATAATTATTTGTATGGAAACAATGACGTTCCAACAACAGCAGCCACAACAACAACAGCACAGCAAAATTTGACCTAATCCAAAAATATTCGTTTTATTTACTGACCACTGACCACTGACCCAGACTTTTCTCAATTTCTATGTAGATTAGTTTTGTGCATTTAGATTATAAAACGGTTGCAGTTTGCAGTACAAATGTTAAGAAATTCGGATAGAGATAGATATAAGTTCAATATTTACTCGTATGTACCACAAGCGATGTATATAGGGTGTAAGTAAAGGTTTGAAAATTATAAATGTGCTACATTAGTGTCCAGAACTATGTATAGGTTTGTATGACTAATTATTGTGTTATGTTTTATGTAATGTAATAAATTTAATTTCAAATCGCTAGATAAGATAAGTAAATCAAATATTGGACAGCATTTTAATAAAAAACAATTTAAAGAACTTTGCTGAACGCATGCAGTGCATGTGACGATTTGTGCAAAGTGATTTAAGAAACCTCCGAACATACTGTTTCGATTACGAGGCATTTCCTATCGCGTTTTCTAATAACTTGTGTTAAATATACAAAAACATTTTATATAAATAATTATATATATTAAATATATTTTCTGTATAGGTTTAAGTATTTTGACAAGTGAATATTGGTTGATTAAATTTTATTTAAACAGACAAAGTCTTTTTTTTATATATGTTGGGTGGTGACGTTGTAACTAGTGACTAAGGATTTTCCAAGATGGGTTGAGAAATAATATATACAGTGATTTTTAATTTATTAATTAATTTCATTTGCGTATGAAATTGCTTCGTTCATTTCGCTTTGGAAAATTTGAAAGCTTACGAAAGCTTAATTCTGTGAATTAACTTTATTCGAAATTGACGAAATGTGTGGATTGTATGTGTGCCTTTGTATTCGTGCAAATGTGCAGATGGTCACCTTGATTGAAAGCTCTCACACTCACATCGCCTACAGTGAAAATTGTCATACGCTCTGGCAGGAAAATGGATTTGGTATGCAAGATATTTCTTGAATTCTGTTCGCCTGGTAAAAGAGAGTATTGAGACAATTTTTAAATAATATTAATTATAATAAGGCTTCGTTCCTGGTCAAACAAAAGTGCTTGAAACTAGTCTGTCCGTCCGCGTATTAGGTAAATGATGTACCAAAACTTTTTGGACCTCATCGTAGTTGAAAAGTTTTTAAGCAGTGCACTTGAGGACATAGGAATAATATGGATGTTATAGAGCGAAGTTACCAATTGCGTAGACTAGTGAGATAAGTTTTGTAGGAACATATGCTGATACTGGAGAAGATGGAACCGATTCTGATGATGATTCTAGTTTTTAAATTATTTATTATTATCAAAATTATTTATCATACAAATAGAATAATGTTCAAAAAGTGAAAGCCGGAAAAATATTTGTGAAGGTCTTTAAATTTTTAACAACGGAGCATTAAAATCATATTTATCCGAGTTTTTAAAAAATCATTTTCCACTACTTTTTAATGAATTCACATAGTCCTTTTTAGACTACCTGACTCAGATTTTTATACTGAAGAAAAGCCCGTACAGCGCAGGTAGCCACATCTTGATTTTATGTACTTCACAGCAAAAAATGCACATTAAATGTTTTCTTTTATCTTTCAAATGAAAAATACATACACATGGCTACAAATAGATGCAATCTAAACAAGGGATATCCAAGGTTTTACGCTACTTGCAGAGATCCTATGCGCTCACTTTAGAATTATTAATAATTTGAGTGGGATCCAATGTAGCAAAGTCGTGTCAAAGTATGCTCGATTATTTTTACTTTCTTCATAACAACTATATTGGAATTGTGAAATAGAATGTTTGAGTACATCCTTATTTCAATGAACATTCATACAGCTTTATTTTAATACAATTATTTGACAGGTGTTATGGTTTGGTCCAAATCAAATGATTTTGCGAACATTAATATATATATTTAAATTCCGTTGTCATTTACTTACCTATTGTTATACGGCTATATTTTTAGCCAATCCCCAAAAACCTGCTAATTACCTTTAAAATGGACTGCATTATACCATAGAGAAAGTACACCTTTTTTGCAAGTAGGGAAATATTAGGAGAATGACCTATACTTACCTTAATTACACAGGTAACGAAACAACAACTTAGTTGTTTCATTAGGCATAAGACGCACATACTATTTTCTAACTTTATATGTAATATATTAGCAGTTCTATGACAGGTAATGGGATAATAATAATAAAAGGTATTCGTGAAAATTGCCCAACAGCCGGTACTGCGGCCAGAAGAGACCTATTGTACCAGTTTCACTATTGATTAAACAAAGCCCCTTAAAGCTTTGTGAATAAAGTCTAGAACTAAATCTAGAGAAGAGTTCTTAATCTGTTCTGGTGACAGAAATTCCTTATGAAACAGGTTTCTTCTGTGCGTTATTAAAGCTGGACAGTCACAAAGAATGTGCATGGTTGTTTCCTCATCTTCGAGGCATAATCTGCATTCAGAGTTAGCAGATAATTGTAGTTTATGAAGGTGATATTTCAGACCATAATGACCTGTAATGAAACCCGTTATCATCCTTAAATTACATTTTGAGAATTTAAGAATGTTTTTGTAGGAGTAAGGTGTTATCAGTGCTTTGCTTTGTCTGAGTCCTGGAAAGTTTACCCAGTACTCTAGCCGCATATGATTTTCCATTTCCTTGATAATCTGTTTTGTACTAGCCCAGTTTATTCCACAAAAGGGTTGAGGGCCTATAAAAGCAGTTTTTGATGCAGTTCTGGCAAGCTCATCAGCTTTTTCATTTCCCAAAACTCCTCTGTGGCCCGGAACCCAGTAAAGGTTTACTTTATTCCGAGCTGCAAGTGATTGCAGAAGATCGTAACACTCAAGGACCTGTTTTGATTTGAAAGTCCAAGAAGAAAGAGCTTTAAGAGCAGCCTGGCTGTCAGAGTAAATAACAATTTTCGAGCCAGAAGGTTTTTTGATTAAATTGGATCTTACGCATAAGTTGATTGCGTGGATTTCAGCTTGGAAGACACTCGGCCATGTGCCCATTGCTTCCGAAATGCTGGTGTTGGGTCCAAATACACCAGCGCCAGTGCCTTCATCCATCTTTGATCCATCTGTGTACCAAACCAAACTTTTTGGGTCAACCTGTGGGCCTCCATTCTCCCACGTTGAACGTGATGGTAGGTGTACCTCAAATTTTTTGCCAAAACGATGGAGTTCTGTTGTATAGTCTCCATCGCATTGAGGAATTTTATGTGCTCCAAATATTTTTAATATTGTTGTATGACCATAGTCAAGACAACTCTTGTTCATGTGGAGTTTTAGTCGAAGCGCACTAAGCGCAGCCGTAGATTGAATGTGTATGTGCAGAGGTGTCAATCCAAGTATAGCCTCAAGTGCTGCAGTTGGACTTGTCCTCATAGCACCAGTCATTAAGAGACACGCTAATCTCTGGAGCTTCATGCAAACAGCAATAGATCCAGCCTGTGTGACCTTTTGCCACCAAACCAGGCAACCATATGTCATGATAGGACGTACTACTGCCTGATATATCCAAAATATAATCTTTGGGTTTAGGCCCCAAGTTTTACCTATACAGGACCGTATTGTCCATAAAGCCGTTAATGCTTTGTTATATACTTTATTTAAGTGTGAACTCCAAGTGAGTTTACCATCTAGGACAACACCTAGGTACTTTGTTTCACTGGAAAGAGAAATATTAGTGTTTCCTAAACGTACGGGACCTATGTCTAGTTTACGTTTGAGTGTGAAAGGCACAACAACAGTTTTCTCCGGATTTATGGAGAGACCCTCACTTTCGCACCACGCTAAAATGCGTCGAAGGTGCCCTACCAAGATCTCTGATAGACTGC
Source organism: Teleopsis dalmanni (assembly GCF_002237135.1). Lineage (NCBI taxonomy): Eukaryota > Metazoa > Arthropoda > Insecta > Diptera > Diopsidae > Teleopsis > Teleopsis dalmanni. Next base: position 107,983,863 of record NC_051847.1, on the reverse strand, counting down.
TACCATGCTTTCCAGATACTATTATAACTAGATCGTCTGCATACCCAATGGCGTCACAACCAATATTCTCCAACAAGATTAAAAGTTCATCAACAACCACTGACCAGAGCAAAGGAGACAGTACTCCACCCTGTGGGCAACCTTTTGCGGCCTCAACAGCTACAGACGTTCTACCTAAGGTTGATGTAATTTTTCTGCTTTGAAGCATCGCCTCAATCCAGGAAATAACATTAAAATCAACATTTCTGTTAGTTAAGGCATTCGAGATCGAGCCATAACTCGTATTGTCGAAAGCTCCTTCAATATCCAGAAATGCACAAAGCGCAATTTCTTTGTTTTTGTGGGCCTTTTCAATTCTACTGACCAAGTTATGTAAGGCCAATTCGGTAGATTTCCCTTTGGAATAAGCGAATTGAGTTTTGTGAAGAGGTTGACTTTTAGACAGTTCTGTACGAATATAGATATCTATGAGTCTTTCCATAGTTTTCAGGAGGAAGGATGAGAGACTAATCGGTCTATACGATTTAGCGTCATCACTTGGTCTATTACCATTTTTTGGTATAAATACCACTTTCACTTCTCTCCAAGCTTCAGGTATATGTTTCCAGCATAGGCTAGCCCTAAAAATCACCTTTAAAGGATTGATAAGAACGTCTATGCCGTTTTGTATAAGTGCCGGGAAGATACCATCACTTCCTGGTGACTTGAAAGGACTGAAAGAATTAACTGCCCATCTGATTTTATCAATGTCAAAAATGATACCAGATAGCGACATTAAACGATTGTCTGGTTGTTCATAACTTAACGTGCGCCTATCTATGGATGCATCACATAAGATCGATCCTGGAAAGTGCACATGTAGTAAATGTTGTAAAGTTTCCCTGCCATTTGCTGTGTAGAGACCATCATTCTTTTTCAATAGACCAATGTCATTTGAAAGAGACTTTCTCAACACTTTATGAAGGCGAGCCATTTGCGGAGTGTTGTCAACACCGTCACAGAAAGTTTTCCATGATTTCCGTTTAGATTTTCTAATCTCATTGTTGTAGGCAGTCAAGGATGTTTTATAGTCGACCCACACCTCTGATCGCTTTGCTAAATTAAAAAGCTTCCTAACCTCCCTGCGCATTTCTTCGAGCCTTTTGTTCCACCATGGCACATCCCGTCTGGATGTACTTGGTTCAACCTTACATGCATCTTCATGCGCCTGAGAGATAACAGAGTTTATTTGATCTGCAGCTAATTCAAGTTCATCAATATGACTGATTGAATTCAGTAACTGGTCCTCCTTACTAGCTAAGGATAGTCTAAAGATTTCCCAGTTGATACACTTACGTGCAGCTGGCAAATTTTTATGTAAAAAGTGACCCGGCAGTTCAAAGAGAATATGTTGGTGGTCAGATAAAGAAACCTCCTTTGAGACCCTCCAATTAACAACATAATTGGAGATAAATTGACTAGTAAGAGTAAGGTCAAGAACCTCTCTTCTAATGGCATTAATAAAAGTGGGTTCAGAACCATTGTTCAATATGCTGACGTTATTACTACTAAAGTATTCTAAAAGCATTTGCCCTCTTCTATTTATGTTAGTGCTACCCCATAAGGTATGGTGCGCGTTTGCGTCGCAACCAATTATAAATTGTAAATTATTGGATTTGCAATAACTTACCAAGTTTGTGACTGCTTCAGGTGGTGCTTCATCTGCATCGCCTGGAAAGTAGGCCGATGCGATCACGATCTCTCGTGTTCCGCACTCCGTCGGGATCTCAAAAATGGCCGACACCAAGTCCCTCTGGATGAAATCTGGAATTGGAATACAGTTAACATTTTTGTTTACTAGTATAGCAGTTCTAGGCGACTCTATGTCACGTTTATATATCAACTTGATTGATGTTGAAGGCCTTTTATATGCCCACCGACTGTCCATGGCTCCTGGATAAGCGCTATGGCCAGTCCTTTTGTGGCGAAGGTCCTGCACAAGGTAGCCGATGCTCCTTTCGCGTGGTGCAGGTTCGCCTGTAACACCCCTATGGTGCTCATTTTTGTTGAGTTTTATTGAGAGAGCGTTCGACTTCCTTTTGAAGTCGAGCTCTTCGTGGCCCTTTTTCCTTCTGGCGCTCTTTTGGAGTTGTTGATGCTCCACCCACAGGTGGCCGCATCCAAAGCCTTTTTTGAATGGCGGCTCTACTAGTAGTTGGGGCCTCATTTGGATTCACAATAGACGTAAGTGTTGATTGTGGGACCACGTGCTCCACTTTCTGTTTCTCCGTCCTTGTGATCTGGAGTTTATTTGGAACCTTTTGTTCCACAGGCCGTTGTTCTGGCTGCCCCTCCTTTGTCATACTGTTAGTTTTAAGCAGTAGCTTGACATGGCTGAAGCGATATGCAATTCTACCTCCACTCTGGACCAGTGAGTTCCAGGATGCATCGTCGACAGCAAAGACGATGTGGAGCAGTGAACCTTCTGCGGTCCGCTGTAATACCTTCCAGGTGCTTGCTTTAATCCTGTTCTGGGCCTCAATTGTGGCAAGAACCTTGGTATTTTCAAAATCGCAACTGTGTGGGAAGTATCCTCGCACCAGATGTGTTTTTGGAAACTCCGACTCTTCAACCACTTTGGCGCCCAGTTTAGCCTTTGTTGCAATAGCTGCCGCATTTTTACGGACCCATTCAGCCGTTTGGTTATTTGTGCACACCTTCATGAGCCATCCCGTACGAGGGAAACAACCTTCAAATTCTGGTTTAACCTCGTCAGACGCCAACTCTATGGCAGTCTCAATTATAGCCTCCTGTAGCTGTGCAGTCTGTTCCCTGTTTAGGGGGCACTTAGCCAAATCAAAAGGAACAAATCCTAATTTGATCCCCTTGGCTTGACTGGCTACTTGGCTGAAAGAGGGTTTACTCGATCCCTGAATCGAGGTGTTTTGTTTTGGTTTCTTACCAGCTGGCATGACCATGTCGTCAGATAAAGCCCTTTTAGCTGGCGCACGAGTTGGAAGTTTAGAAACCATGTCTAGGGCCACATCCCTAGAGTGTCCCTGACTCATGTAAGCCTTTAACCTCCTCTTCTGCATTGAGTTCAGTTTCACAAAACCCTTCTGGTCATGTAAACTGATCCCTTTCATACAAACATTGACAACAGTAGCACCTGACTGTTGAGAACAGAGACTGACTCCGTCAATGTCAATAGAGGCAGCATCAGACCCTTCAGTTTCTGTGCTGCTAGCATCAGTATACTGTGGAAAAACAACATTTTCCACAGCGTGTATATTTTTGCAGATGTGCCCAACAGCACCATCTTCAAAAGGTTCACTGACCTGTGACACAACAGTCGACTGGTCGTTGTTAATTCCCTGCCCGACAGCAGTAGTGTTTGATGCGATAAGGGTAGCATCATCCCCTTTAGTTTGTTCATTAGACGTATCCATATGATATCCCACGAGTATTAGGTAAGTATAAAGTCGCCAGGTAATGGGATAGATAGATAGTGAAGTTTTATTCTCGAAACTAGATATAAACAAATATAATAGACTTCTTCATCATTGTAGACTCTTTTAAGCGGAAATTATTGCTTTGGTTTCCCTTGAAGTGGATAATATATTGAATTGGAATGTATATATGCTTTAAAGATCTTGAGTTTGGTATAATATTTTATCTTTGACAGTTTTAAGCTGAAACGTAACTGTATTTGAGATGCCAACGTGGTTAAACATTTCTCTTCTTTAGGTTACCGATCACACAGATAGCATTGGATAAGCTGGTCAAACAGATTACTTAAGGAACACATTCAGAACATCGAAATAAACTGTGCATTATTGAATATTTCCTTCTTATTATGTTGAAGCTAATTGAGTCAGTACACTTAGTCAGTACCTATTAGCTGCGTGATTT
>NC_051847.1:107970815-107979872 GCF_002237135.1 Teleopsis dalmanni | reverse complement strand
TTTTGACTTCTCTTTCTTGCATTTAGCCTTTGACTTGCTTTACAGGGTTGCAAAATAAACAGAAATTCGTAATTAAAAATTTAATTACATCATTCATAGATAAATGCTGATTAAAAACATATAAACAAATTGTATAACACTTATATATATTCTATAATATAATTATTAATTAAAATTAATTATTAAAAATGATCAGTGTAGTAAGAATTAACATATCTCTCTGCATAACTTAAATATTCCAAATAAATAAGTTCGAAATTCGAACATCATTCATGAGTTTTGCTTTATTTACTTTAGCGAAGCGAACTATGCGTTTAGTATGGATGTGCGTTTATTTGTGAAAAAGGGAGATAGAAAAACAAAGCGAGCGTCATTTCATATAATTTCATATTTTTTACAATTTATCAGCAAAATAATTTGTTATAAATTTTGTGTCGTGTGTGATGTGCTTAAGCAACGTATTCGAAAGTGATTTAATAATTGTTTAACGTTATCAATAACTGAACAAATTGTACTTTTATAAAATACCTAACCTTATATGAAAAGTGTAAGAAAAGTAAATGACAAAATGAAAGAAGAGGCGCGAAATAAAAAAGTGCCGCCTAAAAAGTCCAACGACGAAATACTGAGTGCACTTTATCGTCACAACAATTTCGATTCAATTAAAGATGAATCGCTGGACATTGATATATCTGCATGTGTTACGATTAATGCCGATGGATTAATAAATGGTAGCAGTCTGTCGTCATCGGATTTTTGGCGTGTACTGGACGAAAGCGCACGCAATTCTGAGCTCGACGATGTGCTAATGAGTAATCATGATTCCTCAAGTTTACGTGAATTTTGTCAAGATAGAGATGCTACTAATTCTTGTTCATCTATGAAAAGTTTAACAAATGGCTTGGGTAAGGTGAAAAATGATCAGCCAAATTCATTTAGTGGGACTTTTGTGAGACCAGAGCCGCCTAGTTCATTACTATTTTCGCCAATTAAAAAGGCAGTGGTTAAAAGTCCACCAGACTTTCGACAATTTAAAATCAAAGATCAGATTGGATCTCAATTCGATTGTAAAACAACAAAGACAGCAGCTGCCATTAAGGAGGAGCCAATTGACCAAGAGGCTGCTGCTAAGTTAGTCATTAAAAGTAAAGCGATCTCAAATTCCAGTACAAGCTCTGAACCAATTCAGTGTTCGCGTAGCACTACAAATGTCTCTACAACAACGGCGACGACGACGACAACCACTACAGTGGGCACCCAAAATCAAGAATCTACTGTATATATAGCTCCAACCACGCGCTTTAAATGTTTGGACTGCAATTCTATTTTTCTGAAAGACCGTCAGGACTATGTTACGCATTATATTGCCAAACATCATATAAAATTTGTTTGCAGCGAATGCAACCGGGAATTTGAACAGGAAGTTGGACTCAAGAAACATTTCAAATCTCACCGACCTACAGATGGACGCAAAGATACCTGGAAGATATGCCCCGAATGCGGCAAGTGGTAAGTCTTACTCAAAAATTAATCAAGTTAATACCAGTATTCATTAATATTGTTATCGTTAGTCTTAAGCATGGCAGCATGTGGATGCATCGAAAAATTCATAGTGAAAACAAGCAATACGGCTGTGATATTTGTGGCCAAAAATTCGTGCAGAAAATTAATCTCACACACCATTCACGCATGCACACAGCTGAAAAACCCTACGAATGTCCAGAATGTCAGAAAAGGTACATAATTCATTGTGCATATAAATTTAACTCTGTATAATGTCATGTTTGAAATTTCAGATTCCAGGAACGATCTCACTTGCAACGTCACCAAAAGTACCACGCACAAATACGTTCCTTTCGTTGCGATAAATGTGGTAAAATGTACAAAACGGAACGGTGTCTTAAAGTTCACAATCTAGTGCATTTGGAGCAACGGCCGTTTGCGTGCAAAGTTTGTGATAAATCTTTCATTAGTAATTCCAAGCTGAAGCAACATTCAAATATACATACAGGTGAACGGCCGTTCAAGTGCAACTATTGCCCACGAGATTTTACAAACTTTCCTAATTGGTTAAAGCACACCCGTCGACGCCATAAAGTCGATCATAAGACCGGCGAGCATTTGGAAAACATTCCTTCATATTGTTCCAAAAAATCTACAAAAGCAGCGACAAAACCTGCCGCGCCGCCTAAGATTGCACCTAAGCCTAACGAAGCAGATAAGGAAGTTGTTACAAAACCACAAATAAAACGTAATAATAACAAACGCGTTCAAGCAGCAAACGATAAACAAAAAAACGAAAAGAATTGTCTCGATATAACGCAAAACACTGATAAAAAAACTGAAATTGCCGGAGAAAACGTGGACTCTGTAATGCAAAAGTCAAAACGCGAAAGAAAGCAATTAACACCGAAACAAGTGCAGGAGGCACCAGTCGAAGAAAAAGCTACAGAAGCGCCAGCAACCACGAATAATATAAAACGCGAAATCGTTGACAATTGTGGATTTCCTGACCTGCACACATTAAGCATAACCTCAGCTGAGGAATTCATAATGGAACAAGCCCTGCAAATGGAGGAGTGCGGCTTATATGAATCGCCTGTAGTCGATACGGACAACGCTATTTCTGCTGAAACTGCAGCCGAAATGCACTTCAAAATAAAACGAGAAATATCAGCAAACGAAATAAAGCGTGAAGAAAATTGTAAGTAATTTTGAAGTTGAATACATTATCAAGTAACTATTACTAATATCATAACATTTGTAACCATAGTTTTATTAAATGGAGCAAATCAACGTCTTATCTGCTCTTCATTGGAATCATCACCGTTTTCATCGCCGGCTTCAATTGAGTTATCTTCCACGAAGCTACCTTTGACTTGCCCGCCATTTCAATCTGAAATCGCAAACGGCAACTTGTTCTTCCTACCTTCTACAGTGGCAGTAAATAACTCAAACGTGGTACCCATAAAATTACAAAACGATATGGACAACGCAGCCTCAATTTCAAACGTAAATATCGATTCTCCATTGTTGCCACAATTGCCATCCATGCAATTCGAGGACGAACAATTGCCGTCACATCATACATCAACTCAAACGAGTCAGCTATTACTGAATCAACTTTACTTGCCGATGACCGTCAGCATGCCCTTCATGATGCAGTCGAATCAGATGCTGCCATCCGTTAATACGTTGCTCTTCACCACGCCCAATAGTAATAATTATTTGTATGGAAACAATGACGTTCCAACAACAGCAGCCACAACAACAACAGCACAGCAAAATTTGACCTAATCTAAAAATATTCGTTTCATTTACTGACCATTGACCACTGACCCAGACTTTTCTCAATTTCTATGTAGATTAGTTTTGTGCATTTAGATTATAAAACGGTTGCAGTTTGCAGTACAAATGTTAAGAAATTCGGATAGAGATAGATATAAGTTCAATATTTACTCGTATGTACCACAAGCGATGTATATAGGGTGTAAGTAAAGGTTTGAATATTATAAATGTGCTACATTAGTGTCCAGAACTATGTATAGGTTTGTATGACTAATTATTGTGTTATGTTTTATGTAATGTAATAAATTTAATTTCAAATCACTAGATAAGATAAGTAAATCAAATATTGGACAGCATTTTAATAAAAAAAACAATTTAAAGAACTTTGCTGAACGCATGCAGTGCATGTGACGATTTGTGCAAAGTGATTTAAGAAACCTCCGAACATACTGTTTCGATTACGAGGCATTTCCTATCGCGTTTTCTAATAACTTGTGTTAAATATACAAAAACATTTTATATAAATAATTATATATATTAAATATATTTTCTGTATAGGTTTAAGTATTTTGACAAGTGAATATTGGTTGATTAAATTTTATTTAAACAGACAAAGGCTTTTTTTTATATATGTTGGGTGGTGACGTTGTAACTAGTGACTAAGGATTTTCCAAGATGGGTTGAGAAATAATATATACAGCGATGTTTAATTTATTAATTAATTTCATTTGCGTATGAAATTGCTTCGTTCATTTCGCTTTGGAAAATCTGAAAGCTTACAAAAGCTTAATGCTGTGGATTAACTTTATTCGAAATTGACGAAATGTGTGGATTGTATGTGTACCTTTGTATTCGTGCAAATGTGCAGATGGTCACCTTGATTGAAAGCTCTCACACTCATATCGCCTACAGTGAAAATTGTCATACACTCTGGCAGGAAAATGGATTTGGTATGCAAGATATTTCTTGAATTCTGTTCGCCTGGTAAAAGAGAGTATTGAGACAATTTTTAAATAATATTAATTATAATAAGGCTTCGTTCCTGGTCAAACAAAAGTGCTTGGAACTAGTCTGTCCGTCCGCGTATTAGGTAAATGGTGTACCAAAACTTTTTGGACCCCATCGTAGTTGAAAAGTTTTTAAGAAGTGCACTTATGGACATAGGAATAATATGGATGTTATAGAGCGAAGTTACCAATTGCGTAGACTAGTGAGATAAGTTTTGTAGGAACATATGCTGATACTGGAGAAGATGGAACCGATTTTAATGATGATTCTAGTTTTTAAATTATTTATTATATATCATACAAATAGAATAATGTTGAAAAAGTGAAATCCGGAAAAATATTTGTGAAGGTCGTTAAATTTTTAACAAGGTAGCATTAAAATCAAATTTATCCGAGTTTTTAAAAAATCATTTTCCACTACTTTTTAATGAATTCACATAGTCCTTTTTAGACTACCTGACTCAGATTTTTATACTGAAGAAACGCCCGTACAACGCAGGTAGCCAGATCTTGATTTTATGTACTTCACAGCAAAAAATGCACATTAAATGTTTTCTTTTATCTTTCAAATGAAAAATACATACACATGGCTACAAATAGATGCAATCTAAACAAGGGATATCCAAGGTTTTACGCTACTTGCAGGGATTCTATACCCTCACTTTAGAATTATTGATAATTTGAGTGGGATCCAATGTAGCAAAGTCGTGTCAAAGTATGCTCGATTATTTTTACTTTCTTCATAACAACTATATTGGAATTGTGAAATAGAATGTTTGAGTACATCCTTATTTCAATGAACATTCATACAGCTTTATTTTAATACAATTATTTGACAGGTGTTATGGTTTGGTCCAAATCAAATGATTTTGCGAATAATAATATATATATTTAAATTCCGTTGTCATTTACTTACCTATTGTTATACGGCTATATTTTTAGCCAATCCCCAAAAACCTGCTAATTACCTTTAAAATGGACTGCATTATACCATAGAGAAAGTACACCTTTTTTGCAAGTAGGGAAATATTAGGAGAATGACCTATACTTACCTTAATTACACAGGTAACGAAACAACAACTTAGTTGTTTCATTAGGCATAAGACGCACATACTATTTTCTAACTTTATATGTAATATATTAGCAGTTCTATGACAGGTAATGGGATAGATAGATAGTGAAGTTTTATTCTCGAAACTAGATATAAACAAATATAATAGACTTCTTCATCATTGTAGACTCTTTTAAGCGGAAATTATTGCTTTGGTTTCCCTTGAAGTGGATAATATATTGAATTGGAATGTATATATGCTTTAAAGATCTTGAGTTTGGTATAATATTTTATCTTTGACAGTTTTAAGCTGAAACGTAACTGTATTTGAGATGCCAACGTGGTTAAACATTTCTCTTCTTTAGGTTACCGATCACACAGATAGCATTGGATAAGCTGGTCAAACAGATTACTTAAGGAACACATTCAGAACATCGAAATAAACTGTGCATTATTGAATATTTCCTTCTTATTATGTTGAAGCTAATTGAGTCAGTACACTTGAGCACATTTACCTTCTATTAGCTGCGTGATTTCTTCATAACCCGTCTCTACGCCTTTACTGGATTATTGTTTATCACTTCATCAGACTACGCAATAATTGACCTCAGATCTGCATGCCTCCCCGAGGAACCTGTAACCATTCTGAAATTCGATAACGCGGTGATGAATTACCAATGAAAAGCTTTTCAAAAAATAAGCTGGAAGGTTGTAGATTATCTAGTTATGGTCAAAATATCAGAAACATTCAATAATATCTAAATTTTTCATGAAATTTATTTTTTGTTTGAATTGATTAATGAAAATTAATTGCGCTGAAAGGGTTCTTACTGTAAAAGGTAATAGTTTTTTCTAATAGTTTTTAAATGAGGACATTGTTTTATTTATAAGTTCTTAAAGATGTTTATATAGAGTTATATATAATAACTATGCTTACCGATTCAATCAAATAAATTAAAGATACTCGGAATTAATATTCACTTATTGTTTATTTAATAAATTTGTCAAATCAACTTTTCACAAACATAGACAAGACTAAAGAACATCATAAACATAGAATGAAATATGCCTGTATGCGGATATTACATAAATTTTTTATATTAATTAAAACAGAAGAAATGAACGTTGTAAAATAATTAATTAAATTTACATATGTATATAGATATATAATTAGAATCTAACTTTTAAAATAAAAAGTATTAATAAACAATTCCAAAGAAACAAAAATAATACAAAAATAAATTGAAATTTGCATGAAACATTAGATAGTCGTAAAGTGCTTAATTGCAGGTGCCCAACACATCAACTTATGAATAAATTTTTAGAAAACGACTACTAATTGTAGATACTTATTTCCAGATACTATTTTACTAGTATTTTACAGTTTATAGTTTTATAAAGCAATTCATATATATTTATTACAAGTTATTACAATTTTAATTAAGTTTGATTTATGTTTGAAATTGATCTTTCATAAAGGACATCATCATTATTTTGAAATTTTGAAAAAAGGATATTTTTGTTTTTTTTTTTACTACTTGACAATAATTATTTAATGGAATCGTTTTAGTGTAAAATAAATTTATTTTTAGAAAACAAAAAAGGTTTTTTGTCGTATATTTATGTTGTTACACTTTTCTCTTTATTTTTTTAATAATTACTGATTTTCTAGTAATTATAAAATGAAAAAATTATTTTAACTAAAATTAAAATTATTAAATTTAAAATTAATTTGTTTTCAAGTTGTAAATAATCAAAAATTTATAAAGAAAATTGCTTTTTAAAAATGTACCTCAATTATATTTTAAAGTATTTTTATATATATAATTTTTTTTTTTTTAAAAAATTTCTTAAATCATAGTTTTCATTTATAAAAAATTTAAATTTTTTTCATTTTAATTGATTTGATTTTTTGATTTTTAATGCAAAACTAAGCCTTCACCAAATTACTTTCGTTCAAAAATGTATTTATATAAATAAATTTTGTTAAATATTATTTATTACAATATTTTTTCTGAAAACTATGATATTTTTTTTAAATAATTTTTTTTTATGGTTAGTTTTTTATTAAAAATTTTATTTCTAAATCTTAACGTATTTCTTCTGTTTTAGGCAGTAAAAATTGTTTACTTACTAAGCTAACACGAATATTTTTTTTTTTTGATTTTTTCGAATTTTGAATTTTTATAAAAGTTTTTACTATATTTCAGCATTTATTTACGTTTAAAGTAAGAAATAAATCAAATTAATTTTCATTTAAGAGAAATTCAACACTAATGGGTAACCAAAAAAAAAGCATAGAATTTATGGATTTTTTTTAATACAAGCAAAATGCATGCTTTTATATTTCTATGTTTTTAAGATAAAGTCGTTAACAATATCGTTACCACCATATTTCAAAACTGTCATAACTGTTAGAAATATTGAGTAACCAAATAAAACATAAAATTTATGATTTTTTTAGTAGAAGCAAAATGCATGCCTTTATATTTCTATGTTTTTAAGATAACATCGTTAAGAATATCGTTTCCACCATATTTCAAAACTGTCATAACTGTTAGAAATATTGTCTTGATGCTCAATATACCTACTTTATAAATTAATGTTATAAATGCAACATAAATAAATGCTGAGTTTATTCCAAAAACAATTTTACTTATAAACTAAATTGAAAAAAAAAATTTTTTTAATTTAAAAACTAAACTTAACGCATTCGTTCGTTCAAATTGTGTAACTAGTGTGTCAGTGTGTTTGAGTTTGGGTACGATTGAGTCCGCCCATTCGTTTTTATTCTTCTATTCTAATATATATCCACATGTGTGTGTGTGTGCATATGTGTGTAGCTTTGTATTCCAGGATTATTCAGAAGGATCTATAAAGTTAAATTGGTTAAAGGAAATGTTCATTAGTTACAGGCGTTTTGCATTTCTTTTTTCGTATTTCATTTTTCGCTTCGCCTTCAGTTTCATTTCGTACTAGGCCATTTCGTGCGTCCATTCGTTTAGTACATGCTCAATATCATTTGTCTCCAGATATGGCTCGGTGGTCATATTGTAATCGTCGTTGCCCAACTCCATTAAAAACGGTGTATTTAACGGATTGTTAGCGTCATCTAGAAGACTGGATATCGAGTTTTTGCGACTTTGGACGCAGCTACTAATATCTGAATCCAGATTTGTATCGATGTTAGCACTAGCACGTTCGTTTAGAATTTGACTAGCCTGAGGTGGTGGTAAAGGCGGTGGTGCACTATTCACACTGTACGGTGGTGGTGTAGCTGCTGGACTTCTAATTAAATTCGTTTTCATGCATTTCATTAGTAACATGTCCTTTTGTTTCGGATCCATTTGATGAGTTGTATAATTTTCATAATTAGTGTTATGCTCTTCACTCTTGTCTACTTGAATTTTTAGTGGAGACCCGCTTTCGCTAAAGCTGACGTCATCAATGCCACTATCGCTAGCGGAGTCCGTGTCACAGGCTGTTAAGCCAGGTGGATTTGAATCATCGTTCTGTGCGAATATGGGCGAAGGTAGCACACCTGGTCCACCTATCATTGGATTATGACGATAATTGCGTAGTATTGATGCTATGTTAGTTACGCAGTGCAAAGGTTTACTTATCTCCGGGGATAAACCAAGCGGTGACAAGTCTTCTTGGTCTGCGGAATTTTCGTCAATGTACATAGGTTCAACTTTAGTAGAAGAACCA
>NC_051847.1:107961983-107970715 GCF_002237135.1 Teleopsis dalmanni | reverse complement strand
AGAAAATCAATAAAAATTTAATTACTGAAATATGATGACAGCGAGACTTAATTTGTTTAGAATTTATACTTTTAGCTGTAAAATAAAATAATATTAAAAAAATTAATACTTTTAAGAAAAATAAAATATTTTAAATAAATGGGTTTCACACTAAACTCTTCTAGAATTGATGAACTATCCTTCGAGTCTTTTCGATTGTCTAATCTTGTACAAAAAATGTGTTTTTAATAGATCTATTATTAGAATATACTACTTATTGATATTATATACTACCATTTGCTATACATTTTCTTCATAAGGAGAAGAGTCTATCCTCTCCTCATTAACACAATTAATAAGGCAATGTAACAAATTTCTTTAAATAGCAAATTATATGTATAAAACAATAGAGCAATTAATAATATATAATAGTCTCTAACATAATTTGACATTCGCCCGAGATACTGAAATAAAGAACGATATAGAGCTTTACTGAACTTCCCCGATTGCAATTTAAGTGCATTACGCTCGCTTCCATCTGAGAAAGAGACACGTGAACATCTGTTTTGTCAGAGTTAATTATTGTCTAAATATAATTTCAAGCATCAAAACATTATTCTTTAATTTTCCATCCCTTATTGCAAAACCTAAATGGGATTGTCGGATTCTATTCGAGTGATTGGATTCAGTAAAAATTGAGTTTTATCAAACGCAGAATATTATAACGTATAAGATATAGTTTATAGTATATTAATTAATTTTAATTTCTTTATTTGTTTATTATTAAATAAGGAAATAATTTCAAATTATTTATTTATATAAAAAAATCATCTTAAATATGAATTCGAATTATATTGTTCACTTCTTGGTGGCGCACTTGCACGAGTCACCGCAACCGCAGTTGGTTTGCTTCTCAGTAGCGCATTTACAACCTAAGAAGAAGAAAATTAAATAATTATTAAATATAATATAAAAAAATATAATATAATATTTTATGCATATTTTATTTTATTATAATTTCATAGAAAATCCCTTACCAGATCCACATGGGCAAGGCATTGTTTTTGATATTTCTTTAAATGTTCTTAGAACTTCTTGGAGTTTCTTCGAATTGCACTTCTTGATATGCACTGATGTGTTTCGGAGATATGTCAGTTATTTTATAGACCTACAAACGTTTGAATTGGAGTTTTCAAACCTTTTGCACTCGGTGCATTGTTAGTTTCGTGGGTCGAGTGCAAAATTGTTTACTTTTCTGTTGTTGTGAGGTTTATTGTTTATATTTACACTGATAAGGTTTGATACCTTAATTTTTGATGACATTATAAAAAATCAGACTTGTAGATATGTGTTTGTAATTTATTTTAAAAATAATTCAAAGAAAGTTATATTAAAAGTTGAAAAAATATGTATTGGATCTTTTCAAACATCAATTAAAATATTTTAACTTAAGAATATGCCTAACCAATGTTCTCGGTTGCTATTGAAATGCAAAAATGATTAAAATAATATTTAAAAAAAAATTATTATTCATATTTTCAATTAGATTTTATCATTTATCCATAAAAGACATAAAATTAGAATACATTTTACTAAATAACTTCACATATACATATTGGAGATAATGTCAATTTCTGTCCTGATAGTTACGGTCAAAAATAAGGAAAAATTCTATTATAAGTCTTTACTTTCAACCAAACCTCTAAAATATATTTCAGGATATAGTAAATTTACATTATTAGTAATTATATTTCATAACTGATCCGAGATAGTCTTCAATAAAATCATTTTATTTTTACTAAAATAATATAATATTAAAAAGGTATACCAAATTCAGAAGAAATTAAATTATAATTTATCAATAATAATTTAAATCCATTTAATTATTCTGTCATAGGTATTTTTCCACTAATAGATTAATTAATATTAATAGGAATATACATAGATATGTACATACATATATAGATTAGAATTACTATCATCCTATGTTGCACACCACCCGTTTTGCACTCTGCACACAAATATACCCTGAATTAATTAAACGAGGGTCGTGTGCAAAAGTTTTTATCTCTCAAATCAAGTCTCCATAATTTTGTGCTTATAAAACTGTAAACATTTTTTATTATAGATCAGTGAGAACCCAAAAGTTCAACGCGACTATTAAAATTAGTAGAGAACTTTAGCTGAGAAAGCTTTTCCAGAAGATTTCAATAAACAATAAACAATAAACAAAAGACGTCATCAATATGCCTTGCCCATGTGGAACCGGTAAGTTGAACTGATAAGAACTGAAGTTATCTGTAAATTATTGTTAATGGGTCTATCGGTGTTATCAAGAATTACGTAGTTATGCTACTATTTATATATGTATTTTTATCAGTTCTATTTTTATATAAATTTTTGTTAAAATTTTTATTTACGTTTTTGATTTTTTCTCATTTTCAGGTTGTAAATGCGCCTCTGAAAAGCAGAGCAATTGTGGTTGTGGAGCTTCATGCAAATGCGCCAGTGCAAGCAAATGAAGATACTTTAGCTTTCATCGTTCAATAGTTTAAGATTCGTCATCATATTTCATTAATTTTGATTCGGATTCACATTTACAAACGACGTCAATTTAATGACTGAAATTTGAACCCAACATCGTCTGACTAGCTTTAAGGCTTATTTTTAAGTTTATTTACTTAAACGATTTTATACGCAGTATCATTTCAATTGAAAAGTAATTAAAATAAAAAAAGTTAAATAAATAAAATTTAAAAAAAATGTGTTTTAAAGAATACATCAATCAACAATTTTTAATATTCATACAGAAGAATATACAGAAGAAATTAATTTTGGAAATTAGACTAATTTTAATTAATTAAAATTAAGTAGAATTACAGGTATTCGGAGCCCATTGTAATAATACTACTGAACACCGGACCAACCCTGGATGCGGACTCAACATTGTTTTTCGTATAGAGGCATTTTGAGGCAATTATAAAGTACGAAATCTATTTAATCTTAATACTGAAAACCTCTGAAAAAAGTTAAAGACGTATTTGCTTGGCGATTTCCCCCTTCTTACAGATACAGCCGAATAACTTCTGCTTCACAATTTCTGCTTTCTCTTTACCTTCAGCACTTCTGTAATATTTATTGAAAAGAACTCCTAGCCTATAACCATGACTTCCATAAAGGCCAGGTTATACAAGCCATGACATTAAAGATGTCTTCTCTTGATAGTTGAATCAATCAAAAATAAGCTATATTTGTACATTTGCTACACACATTCGTCCTAGATTTGTTGATCTCTGGAATTCTATGCTTTAACAATATTTTATAGATGGCAATAAGTATTCCAACCTCGTGAATTAGCAGATGACTGGTTATACAAACTGTGACCATAAAGATTTCCTCTATTGTTAGCTCAGAAAGTTATTTGATTTTTTTATCAAGTGTTGGTTACATTATCCTGTTCATAAGTGTGGTCTTTTGAACACACTTATGCATTAACTATATTTTACAGATGAAGAAAGATTATCCAATATTGCTTCCATTTGCGCTCGGATAATGATTGCTAGTCTACCTAACCAACTTATCAGTCCTACAGTTTTCTGAATAGAATGACATTAACATTCTACCACAAAGTCCATATTAAGTATACCCTAAATTACCCTAAGCTGTTAGGTAATCCAAAATAATTTTTCATCCTAATATCACCGAATTAATTGATTTGATGGGCGTCTGGTGGTATCTTTATCATGTATTTAAATTAATAATCATAATCTACTCATTTTGTTGTTGACTATAAACATATAGTATATATATATATATATATATATATATATAATATAAATATTAATAGATATTATATTCCTCTTTTTCAATGATATTTCATTTTTTGAAGAAGTATGAAACTTCGTATGCTACAATTTAAAATCTAAAAATATTTATTCTACGAACTCTCTTCAATGAGAAATAACTGTTCCATTTTTTCATTAAATATAGTGTGACTCTCAAAAAAGATACTATTTGCTGGATACGTACTACATTAAGCACCTATAATTAATGATAATAGAACAATTTCATAACTTTTAAATTTTATATTATATAAAAAAACAAATGACTAAAAGAATTGTAAGAATTGCTGTGAAAGTCATTTGTAATGTCAAGCAATTAAGATAGTCTTGCACTACTGCATATTCTAACAGAGAGTTTGAGTAAAATCAATACATTGAACTACATTTCGAGTGAAGCCTTTTATATATACCTATAGGATGAAAAACATATACTTATTATATATTGGATCTTGTACAAAAAAATACTAACTAATCTTCTATGTAACAAAATAAAATATAAGAGCGAATATACAAATGAGGGGTTGCTCTTAATAAATACTAACAATGATAACTTCTCATAATTGAATCATTACTAGATATATAATTATTAGGAAATTTGCTATGATTTACAATTTCAAATGTTTAAATATTTAACAAATAAATGGTTAATAAAAAAAACCTTCGTTTCAAGAGGTGCAAATTACGTTACTTCTACAAACTCTTATGTTGAGCCTTATCCGAGTCAGTGCATTTGTGAACTTTTACTCTATGATGGCTGGGGGTTTCTGCAGAGTCCCACCCATCTCACTGACTAATTTGAGTATTCCTGATAATCTTCGTTATTATTCAATAATTGATCTAAGATCTGCGTACCGCACCGTGCGGTTAGTGATTACTCTGAGATTAGATAGTGCTAAGTAGGGCAGCCTGTCGGTTTTCGCATATAATTCAGAGCTCTGTCCCTTATGTATTTTTTGACTGGATCTATTTTAATGTCTCTTACCATGTCATTCGTGCGGATGTACCATGGCACTTTGCAGAGCCTTCGGAGAGCCTGACTTTGAGCAACTTGTAGCTTTTGGATAGTAGAATCGGCATCTTTGTCGATCAGCTTTCTGTTCTTCGCGCTAAGGTTATTGTTTGCTACGAACAAATTACCTTAGACATCTTTTTCTATATTCCCCTTCTTCTACCTCAAAAGGAGAGATTTTTTATATATAATATACACTGTTTTTTTGTTATTCTGTTGTGTTCGTTAAATATCAAAATACATAATATTTAAATACACAAATTCCATTCAAAGTAATAATTGTTTTAAATTATCTTGTTAACCAGTGTAAAATTTAGCAGTAAAGAGAGCTACTCACTCACACTACGTAAAAACAGAGCTTAAATCTCTTTCCAGTTTGAGTATATTTTTAAGTATAAAAGAAATTGAGCCTGTATCTTTCTTCAGATACTTTTATTCAGTATAGCGAGGAGTCGGACTTACTTGGATATCGTGCGGATATAAAGAAATTATTAAGTAGAGAATAATATATATATAAAAAATAAAACAAAATGCCTTGCCCTTGTGGAACTGGTGAGTCGGGTGAAAAGTGTAATTTAAAGAAAGTTGAAAAAAAATAAAATTGTTTAGTAATTTTATTAATTTCTAAACAAATTTCTTGTTTAATTTGATAACAAAAAATAACAAAAAAAATGGCAATTTATATTTTTAGATTGCAAATGTGGAAAAGGTGGAGATACTGGAAAGAAAGGTTGTACTTGCGGACCGAACTGCACCTGCACTACAACCAAATCATGCGGTTGCAAATAAAACTTTGAGCAAAACATCATTAAATTTTGTTAAAAGAAAAACAAATTAAAAATTAATTATTTTTCAAATTGCATTATCACAGCTTAATAATGTTACTTATATTCATATGTTAAAGTATTATAAACAACAATAAATAATTCAAAAAATAGATCTGTGAAGTGATTTTTCTCACATCAAACTAAGTCTAAACTATCTTAAGCTGAAGTTGGTACAATAGGACTCTTCAGCCCGCAGTACCGGCTGTTGGGCAATTTTCACGTCTACACTTTTAATACAATAATCTTAAGCTGAAGAGTGAAAGAATACTTTAGACAATGCTGGGTGGATTGTTATATGAAAATAAATATATATTTATATATATATTTTTGCAAATATGACTCAAATATTTAATGCAGATGAGATGCGATGAGGTTTTTGTAGACTATTGACTTCAAACTGTATGTCAATTAATCAATTAGGAATTGTTATCTACGTTTTGAATGACACATTACTTGAAAAAAAAATAATATTGTGAGTATATAAATAAAATTATCACTGAAAATATGTAATATATTAATATATCAACAGTTTTTTACTTACAAAAAGTAGAAAATACTGTTATATGGTATATGTTTTGTAAGGTGGATATTATCCACCTTAGAAAGAGCGGTATTACTAACCAGTGAAATGATAATGTATATAACACTGTAGCTACGTGAGTTGTCTTATAGCCCAAAAACTAAATAATTTAGTACAGCCTTTGTCTACTGAGCTGGTGGCAATACTCTTCTATTATATATAATAATAACCATAGCGAAAAGATATGAGTCCCTTCTAACGTTATGTTTGAATGCTTTTTGAAAAAATTGCAAAAACTATAAACAAGCCGTACTGTCATAGATTACCTAGTTGAGTACTAATCATATACAAATAAATTGTTTCTAATCAAGAGGGTATTAATGCAAGAGACGAATTATAAAGAAATCATCGTCATCATTGGGTTCAAAAAACCCAAAACATGTGTAAAACAGGATTAGATATAGGGGGATAGTAAGAAATAAGTTGTCAAAGAGGTAACCGAAAAAATGTTCTGTCAAGAAATCAATATCTCAAAAATAGTTCATTTAAATACGTAGTCATTTACCAGGATTTATATGACTTTACATGACTTGACTTTGTACTGAAATATATTTGGTACAATATATTATAATGGTTTGAAGTTAATATTTTTTTTTAAAGATATTCGATTGTATTATAAGATAAATTACTATTCCGTATACGTGTATTGTGCTGTATTGAAAAATTGGAAATACCACTTTCAATATTAAATCTATTTAATCTAAAAGTTTAGTAGAATGAATTTCTATAATAATTTATAAATGAACTCTACAGTGAATTAAAAATGAACTCTACAGTAAATTATAAATAATATCTTGTAGGTTTTTGATTATCTGCTCATAGCTGGATCATAGCCCCAGATATAATGTTGTTAGTATGTATAAATAGAACTCATAAAACTAACTTTTAGATTTTATAAAAAATATCGAGAGTGTCAATAATACCAATAATGAAGTTACAAACGTTTAAAATATACCACAGAAACAACTGAACCTTTTAAATGAGTTAGGTCTATTGAACTATGAATAACTGTTTTACAACATTTAATAAAATGCAACCTTTTGCAATTTTAACATAAAAATCTTAAATATTAAAATATAATTTTTGAATAAATTTCAATAAATGTCATTCATCAGTTAGCTAATGAATACTGATTCTGAGCTTCAACTTTGGCAGGGTACGATTCAATCCTTGGTACTTGCAATCTAAAAAATGATTACAGATTAGGTGACTCTACTTATTATTCTTAAATAATATGATTATATTTAATACTAACTCTTCGAACTTACTGTCGCAATGATATTCTTAATGTAGATTAGATATATTGTAAAAAATTATTACATTTAGATGTTTTGGTATTGTTTGGAATCTGCAATACTCTGTCTGACTTTTAAGCTGAGACTAATTTTTATCTATAATGTACATCAAATTATTACATTTATTATATATTATATTTATCATTGTATGGAAAACAATGCACTGCAACTCAGGTGACCTATTGTGCTAATTCTTAATTGCGACGTTTGCTTAAAACCACAAATTATATTACTAAGTCTTAGTTAACTACAATACATATATATAATATTATATCAAACTACACATATGTATATATATTTATAAAAATGTACTTATATATTTAATTTTCTATTTTTTTTTTAATAAATATTTACAGAATTTGAGCAAAGCTTTAAATATATATCACCGAATTTTTCAATATATACAAATCATAACAAGATAAGTTCATTTACAGAC
The DNA here is from genome assembly GCF_002237135.1 of Teleopsis dalmanni. Classification (NCBI taxonomy): domain Eukaryota; kingdom Metazoa; phylum Arthropoda; class Insecta; order Diptera; family Diopsidae; genus Teleopsis; species Teleopsis dalmanni. The sequence continues at coordinate 107,962,747 of NC_051847.1, read as the reverse complement.
GACTAACAAACAGTATACAAATAGTAACATATCCACTTTTTAATAATTAGGTTTTAAAAAAATAATTAGAACAATATCACTTAATTACAATATTTTGGGCCAATCGCTGTACAAAGCCAACATTCAAGAAATTGGCCATTAAAGTAAGCACAGATTTCTTTGGTGGTCGACAGTGACGTAGGCCAGCCTCTTGACAGCAAACATTCGGAAAACAGTCCAAAGTAGACGTGCAAGCTTTAGGATGTAAATCAAATATCGGTGGTGGAGGTGGTGTACATTCAAGATATTCTGACACTGTCAAAGAAAGCATTCACAATAAAATCTAAATCTTAGTCATCTAATAAGAACTGCAAACTACTTACAGTAATTGAAAGAACGTTTGACCGGTACGGGTGCAATCTCTAATTCAGGTTGTGAAGTTCGACAATAACGTTTTTGTCCATCTGGGCAACATACACGCGGCCAACAATCCATATCGGTTTGACATTCTTGCACGGACCACCATAATTCAGCTAGAGGACGAGTGGGGCATTTACGTGGTATGATACCCAATATGGCTGCAAATGGAATTATTTTATTTTATTATTTATAAATAAAGAAATGCATAAATATGGTAATTGAAATTAAAGTTACTTACGTGCATGAGAACTTTCTTCTAAGGGTTTCTGCATACCTGAGACACAACTTTTTGATCCGAAAATATCGCAACATAACTCTTGTCTATTCCAGACACTGCAGTCCTTATCGTTATTACAGATTTTAGG
>NC_051847.1:107949479-107961883 GCF_002237135.1 Teleopsis dalmanni | reverse complement strand
GAAAAATATACAGCGCGCGAATTTTAAATGAGAATTTCCGAAAACTTTTCGGTCTTAATGTATGCTGCACTGAAGCAACTCCCACAGAAATGTTGTCCATTTGGAAAATGAAATTGTCATTCGTTTTAGGAATTTTCATAAAATGGCGTAGATTCGATGTTCGTCCGTCCTCACAATAAGAATGTCAAAGCTATCGCATTCGCAATCGCACCAAACTGACACAAACATACAAATCGCTTGCAATTCCATTGCAGAAAGGAAATTTTGTATGTCTTTTTTTTGGAATACTGCTAAGACAACAATAGAAAACGATAAATCTATCGATAATTGCATCAACGTTGACAGCAACGACAATTCTGCAGCAAAAATTTGTGCTCGCCTGTTGGAAAATGTGTACTTCAGTGCTGAGCCCACCCGTAAACTTAATCAGCTCAAGTATTTCTTGTGCATGTTATATAAGATATATGAACAGATACGACTACGAGAAGGATATGTGTTCCAACAGACACACACACACACACACACACACACATATACATAAAAGTATCGATAAATTCGTAGGTATATTGTAGATTTGTGTGTTTGTGCAATTCTACGTTTATATATTGCCAATAAATTGCAAATCAAAGTCAAATTTTGGCACGAACAGACATTTTAGCGTTCCAGAGAAATTTCCAAATTACTTGCACAACTTGACGCCTTTGTGGGTGTGGCAGAGTAGTGCATGTTAACAAACATGGACGAGTATGTGACTTGTGTATTCGAGAAGAGAAGAGAAGAGTAAAGTTGTTCTGGGCGCAAATGTACTCGTACTTGTGCCAGTGTACGTAGTTTATGACACTTGGACATGTTAGCTGGCCGTACACATGATCTCCCATACGGAGGAGCGGAATTATGCAGACATGTTATGCAATTTTGTAGGTGGCCACTTTTATTAGATTTGTGCGACAATCGTGTTGCCAAGTAGCCACCCACAAATGTACAAATACTGCCAAGAAAAGCAATGTTACTGGTTCCAATTTTCCATGACATCTTAGCTGAAAAGCGGCAATAATTGCAACAACAACAAACATACCAACAACAACAGCAACAGTAGTAGCAGCAGCGATAACATTATTAGTTTTCTGACACTAACTCATTTGCGTATCTTATTGTCACATGTACCCCCACCCCAACTCTTGTGAGTTCGTCAGTCAGTTCGTTTCTACGTAGTCAGTCCTTGCTGACTGTCACTTCATGTGTGCATGAGTCTTTAGCTGTGACCGTCGCTGTGCTGCACTTTGACATTTGGTAATTTTGACATGTTCCGATTGAAGTTTTTGTCATACAAATGTGTAAATTATCTACAGAAGAGGTTATCCTGTAAGGATAATGAGAAAAACTCTATTGATCTGTATTGTTAGTGCACTGAAATGACTTTGGGTGTCACGTGTCAGTTGCTTTCGCATTGATGTTGTAGTTGATGACCAACAAGGAAAAACGTTTGTAGTTCAGGTTACCAATTTATAGAGGTGAAGCCTTGAAGTAGGCGTTGTAAATACGCCCATTTAGAAGAAGAAATGAGGAAATGTTATTAAAGGATGTTAAATGGAAATGAATGTTGTATACAAGCTATGCTACTAAAAATTGCAATTCATCTATCAAATCTTTTAAATAAATATTAAGTAGGATTCTGTCTACTATAATTTTATGTCCATAGCCTACTTCTTGAAGTAAGTGTGGTGCATGAACTATTAGCATATTTAGTTAGCATAAACCTCTTCATAGAAGAAGAATTACCTTTGCCAATAGTTACTGTGGGTTCCATAAGCAATTGGGACATTAAACTCTCTATCAATACACAAAACTTTCCTTTAATAGATCGCTCATCTTATCTGCGCTTTTGTATGGCACAGAATATTAAGCGCGATCACAGCATAATAAAGTTGCACTGGGAGTTTTCGGTAAAAAAATTCTTCGTAAGCTCCTTATTTCTCTACCAATTGATGACGACTATCGCATTTGAATAAACCATGAGCTTTAATACGATATTAATATCATTAAGCGATCTAACATCCATCGGCTTTGTTGGATTGGTCAAGTCGTTAGAATAGATGAAAATACTTAAACGAAAAAGGTGTTTGAAGCGACAATTGACCCTCTATCGATCTATCTACTTCATTATAATATATATTCATTTGTTCTGAACGTACGGGAAAACCATCAAACCGATATTGATTAAATTTTTCTGGGATGCTAATGGATGAGGTATCGAAGTTATAGACTTGTTTGTACCAGATATGTTGAAATCAATAGACTCAATCCAAATCATTCTTCATGTTATCGCCAAAGTTATCTAAAATATTAGTTGAAACTATTATTAAATGACATTATTGTGACTGTTAAAATCACATCAGCTACCTACTACATTGGCAACTTAGTTCAGAGTAGTTCCTTGACTCACTTGAATAAATATTATCATCAGAATACTATTTTACTATTGCAACTGGTTTTCACTCGTATTCCATAACAAAATTGCGATTGTAAAAATTTACGCAATTGAATTTTCCATTTACATTAACTTTGGTTTTCTTAATTTCCTTAACATTACTCCCGTGCCCAGAAGATGCACGCTTAACGCACCCCAACGCAATGAAAAAATCATCCTAGCAAATGCGTGCGTTCAAGCGCATCGTAGTCATGCATACATTTAAGTGACAGGACATGATTAATGGTTTGTCATTGCCAAATAAAAATAACAAATAAATAAAATGAGATGAATAAAAAAATATAGAAAACTTTTAATTTCGCTCTTCACAGTTCTTCCAAGGAAAGTCGTAGTTACTTTGTTATTTTAAGCCAAGCGATGTGCAAATGAAATTACAATGTGAATGAATCCTTCACAGAAAGCAGAGCACAGAATGCGTAATGTAAACACTGGAAGTAGGAAAGCAGGGACGGTAGAGCAAGGACTGCTACCCCCATGCATATTTCATTTATTTTTCTTGAAATTGATTCTACAAAAATATTCGCTTTTTTTCTTCCTCGGTTCAATACGACGATATAGCAATTTTGCAATTTCGTAACCTTCGCACCCGTCTAAGGACGCTGCATGAAGCTCGCAGGATATTGTTTGGATTGCGGTGCAATGCTTATGCGGTGTTAATAGCGTGCGAGCGCGTAAATAAATTTAATTTATTTTATCAAAGCATTGCTAATCGAATTGGATTTTAATCAATTGAATTTGAAATTAAAAAAAAAATGAAAAATTGAAATTTTTTCAAGGAGACATCTTATAAAAGAGGCATAGGAAAAATGCGAAAAGAGGTCAGGATGGATGAGTTCTTATAAATAAAGGAACCTTTTATAAATTAAATTGAGTTAAATTGATATTTTAATTTAAGAAATGGAGTATTTTCTTAGACAGAGGGTTATACATTTTGTGGTTTCGAAATTAATCGTTTAGGTACACACTTATGATTGTGATTTCAATCAAATTTTTGTTTTCAATATATTATTTGAACCCTGCTATTAGGTTGGAAAACTCGAGAAGTTTCACGGACACTGATATAAAAACGAAGGAAGTACCGAAATGGGCATCTTATGTCAGAGAAAGAAATAAACCCCTGCAAGGTAGGTTCATTACAATGTATAGGTTAAGTTGAACTTGGAGAAATACTCTAAGTCATCAGTTGAGCACTTAAAGAGTACCAGTGCACTCCATTCAAAAACTTAGACTTAAATAAACCAAAAATAGGAAGAAGGGGGCACAGTAGGTCTCAAGGTTGCAGCAAAAATTCAGCAAATATAATAATTATCACAGTTCCAAAACAAGTTATACGCCATACAGTGATTTTGTATGTCTTTTGATATTTACTTGTGAATTTTCACTGATTTAGGATTTTTCGCTAATTAGTTGACCGAAGTATGGACGGTCAACACAATTATTACTGATTCAATACCTTTACAGTAGGTAGGTAGGTAGGTTGGAGTGGCGGCCTTGTATCCCAAAAAGTCCACTTGAGCTCATATGATGACCCTTTGTGGTACCACAGGAATGACGTTGGTAGGAACATAGATTTAGATCAGTATGCATTCAACGCCGAACGAGGGTAACGACTTCCCCATTAGGTAAAGGAAAAGGTAAAAAAACCTGACGGTTCTATAAACTTGGCTAGGTCCCTAACATTACAGGATGACAGCTCAGTCAAATCGGCGAGAAAACCTTTACAGTAAGTTATAAAAAATTTCAACGCGTTCAGCGGTTGTTCAGCAATGCATATTGCAATATGGCAAACCCTAAATTATTGGTATGATACATTGAATGAAGGTTTTGATCAACACATGCCACTCAAACTGTTTTGTTAAATCAAGAACCTGACACTGATCGCTCTTCATATACAATATATCATTGTTTAAAATGACTTTTTAAATCGTGTAGTTAGTATTATCGTCGAGAAAGGCATAGTTGTCTTATAAGTATGAATTAAATTTTTCATCTTCCATATTAAAATTCAACAAGTATGCAGAATTTATATATTATCCAATTATAGAAAAATATAAAAAATTGATGGAACAATAACGGAACAAGAAAAAACTTCGCACGCAACAAAATAAATAAATTTCGAAAATATCAAGATAAAAAAAAAGTAATGAATTCCATTTATTTTGTTTGTTGTTTTTGGTTATCTTAAAGGAACTACTGCAACTACTGCTCCTTCTTGCATTCTTGCATACTGGCGTTCTGGCATTCATGCATGCCTTCATTGATTCGTTCAAGCATTCATGCAATGCATTTCCTTCGTGCTATTTAGTTTGTGAAATTGTTTTTTTATCCTTTTATTTGTAAATTTTTGTCTTTAAAAATGTATACAAAAGTTTACTTCTTCCATAACAAACGAACTCCTATGCCTTCAGCCTTGCATACAAACGGGCAAGGACAACAAAAGTCCTGCGAATGGGCAAGAGTAAAAGTTTATGTACTTCAATTGCAAGAATTGACATTTCAACTGGACTCAGGACTGAAGGAAATGAAAAACTTTTTAATAATGCAACAAGGAGCAAAATAAAATGCAGGACATATCGCATTGAAATGAGACGATAAGGCAAGTCCTTTTTAAGAATGAAAGAATAATGTTATAGCTGTGCTGTGTAAACTGGTGTGTCAGTGTATGTGATATGTTATAGTGTCCATGTAAGTGCAATCGAATGGCAAAGTTCGTCTTATTCGATGCTAAATGAATACTTTTGAATAATTTATGTAAAATACTTGTTTGTGTGTCATTTGTGATAAAAAATTTTGTAAATAAGAAAATAAAATAGAAAATTTAAGTTGAAGAGAAATTGAAAAAAGTAACAAAAAAGTTAACAACTAAAATAAACAACTTTAATGAAATTATAAATAATATCGAAAACAGTTTGACAGTGAGTGCATTGAAATAAGAAACAGATCAGTTAAATTAAAGCATACTTTTAGGAACTAATTAATAAATTTTAATTTATCAAAAAATTTTAACTTTAGAATAAGTTCTTAAGATCCTTTAAAAATTTTGCCCCTTGGAAATGAATTCTGAAAAAAATTCAATCATCGGGTTCTTAAGAACTGATCCATTAATCAAAAGTTGAATGCAAACATTAATACATTTAAACATAATTGGTTAATTAATTATCATATGAATAAACAAAGTTAGATAGGTGGATGCAATCATGAACATATTTTACAACCATTATAAAAAAAACTCAGTACCATTCTATTTAAGAACCATTTCGAGAATGAAACGAGAAGTAAAGAGTAACGAAAAGACAATCGTTTTCATATGTAATTACCGTAGTAAAAACAAATCAGCCATTATCCTCTTAAAGACCATTCAAGAATCAAAGAGACACACAGAAAATGAATTATAATCATATTTTACGACTATAAACTTCATCTTAAATATGAAATCATGAGTACAAGGCCAACAATAGACAAACACCTCTCAAAGTAAATGTCTAGTAACGAGCTTGGTGAATGGACCAATCTTCAATATAAAAGAGCACTACTGTGAAACAAATTTTGTAGACTTAAAACATAAAAAATTTAATTAATATATACTTTAATATACACTTTAAATACTTTAAAATATATACGACAACCTTACAACCAATATAACAAGACAATAAATAAAATATTTTATCTGTCTGTATAGCTGAATATCGATAGACATATAGAATACCTTTCACATTGTGTGACGTTAGTAATACTAACAGAAAGCTATATTTCAAAATAGTTCCGTTTTGTGCTTTAAAATTGACTTAGAAATCATCAACTTGGCTTGGCCAAATTACAAATAAAATAATATAGTGCGAAGAGTAAGAAAACTTCAAAGAAATTTCCAGATCAACAGTAGGTCTCTACAGTTACAACCATAGAATTGGATAAAAAGACGTACTTACTTATTTAAAAGGCCATAACTAAATGTTGACGGATTTCGACATGATACTACATATCTCTTCAGGCGCCTTTACTGATTGGGCACCTTCTCCAGCTACGTACATCAAGTGTGGTCAATACCTTCTCAATTGATCGGAGACATGGTTTACCTTTATGTTTTGATTCTAGGTCCACTTTCTCCAACTACCGCTTCAAATAAATTCATAGAAAGACGCTTAAGCAATATTTATAGAGATCTTGCTATGACTGGTAAAAAATTATTTACAAAAATTTTAACAACAGTCATTAAATGTTTAAATTAGTTATTTTATTATTGAAATCTTCACAGTTCCCGAACTTAGAAACCAATAAGGATTTAAGCAAGATAGAACTCTTATTATTGAAATCTTTACAGTTCCCCAACTTAGTAGAAAACGTAGATGTTAATATACCAGCATTTCACAGTTTAATAAACATAACTAAAGCATTACTTATATTAAAGCTTATCAATATTATTAATAAACATACTTATTTTTGTAAATGTGAGTTCTGAACCCAAACGAGTAATATAATGATGATGTCAATTTACAACATCTTTTAATTCGATATAACCGACTCAACTCACTTTGATCAACGAAAAAATGAAAACGTCTACAAAATTCTGAAGTAAATGATGAAAACGCCAGTATGCATCCATACCAGACATTATGGAAATGTTAATCAATGATATTTGAAAAGATTAGTACCACGTGAATAGGCCCATCCCTCTGCATCAACTATCTTGCCTAACATTTTTCAAACTGTTTATAGTTTCAAAGCTCCTGTACTATGTTAACAAGATCAATATGCAATCGCTTAAAGCATATTTTTAGGCTGCATATAAAGAAAGGAAATATACTTTTGATACAATTTATTTTTTTTTATTATTAATAATTTTTAATATGTATATAATTAATAGGCATACATCGAACAATAATATGTGATTAACAAATTTTGATTTAAAAAAACAATTTTTTTTAAGCGTTTAAGACTTATATTAGCAAATACACAACATAAGCTTAGTTTGGTTAATATCATTGTTGGTTAAAAGAAGATTTCGATTAGTATCTTTTATGTATGCAGGGATAAAAACCACTCTTGCAATAAAAGACGGACTTTCAATTGAAAAAAATTAACAACAGTTACTAGTTATTAGTTTTGAATTGTTGTAAAGCTTTTTCCGATATCGTCTAATATTCCTAATAAGTGCCCCTTATTTCAAAGTTTTCAAGTATTTCATATATGGAAAACACATTTCTTTTTGTTCGATTTGAAGTTCATACAACAGAGTACTTTTGCTAGAGCCACCAACTTCAACAGAAAAAACTTACTTCAAGTACAAATTCCTGTTCAGCCACTTCAATTTATTGCGTAAATAATACAATTTGCAAACAAAACAGCACTCGAATAATAACTACAGCAGCAACAACAACAATAACAACAACAATAACAACAACAAAGGATGCGTTACCAAATTGTATGGCACTTCAATTTTGAGTATCGCATCGAAGTACACACTTTGATTGAAGTAAAAATTACACTTAACATGCGATTTAATGTCAATAAAAGCAACTTATACAATGCAAGGATACAACGAAATATGCAGACAGACCAAAAGTCTTAGTTGTCCTTTTTGAGGACACACGCACATAGAGCAACTAAAGTTTAATGTTTGCAACATACCTCCCCACTCCTCCGCCGTTCGAGTGCACGTGTAGTAGCGCACGTATGAAGAAAACGTTCCTAAATTGTCATTTTTAGTTAATGTTGTTGTGAGCTTCCTTGCTTCCTGGGTTCTTTTCCTGCGTGTTGTTGTTGCTTTGTGTGGCTTAATATCCTCTTGTGGTATAATTTTCATTTCAAGTGTCATGCAACGAATTCAAGCACACTTTTTCCTTCTACTCTTGCGGATTTTGTTGGGTTTGTTTGTGTTTTCAAAAAGTGCTAAGAAATTTTTTACGTTAACATATGAAATTGTCAGATTTGAAGAGTCTTAAATGTAGTGCCATTGACAGCACATACGAATTCAGCAGACAATTTTGGAATTCTGTTTTTTCTTTTTTAAGGTTTGCTAACCTCATTGCAAAAGGTGAAAAATTTAAGGCGACAAATTTAGTAGAAATTTAAGACAGAATTTTTTGGTACATGCATGATAAAGGATTATTTAAAGATAATCTAAACTAGTTAGGTGAGTAGCTACGCTAAGAACGTACTGAAGATCACTAATAAAACTAAATAGTTTTCAAAGAAGTTAGTGACAATGTGATCTGGGTGGGGCATCAAAATTTAGTAATGGTTCCGTGTTGCGTGAAATTTAATTCTGTCCGCTCAAAGATTTTAAAAATGTTAAGGTGTTTGTTTATTACAAACAAAGAAAAAAATTCGATTTAATAAGCGAGTTCAAAATTTGGATAGTCCTAACCAGATTACGATATAATCTGTTATAAAAATAACTTTGTAGTGAAACTAAAAAATGTTAACAAACTCTTCCTCTAAAGAAACATTTTATAACAGTCACATAACATTAGCTTAACATAACGCTGTTAGTTTTACAGAAAATGTTGCAATTTCTTAACATTTCTTGTCTACAGAAAGTTTGTTGATCTCTTTTCTTTGTTCTTTTATTTATTAAGAAAATAATAAAGAAAAATAAGTTGATAAACAAAATAACAAAAAATTAAAATAATTTACAAAGATGAAAACAAAAACAAAACGAAAAATTTAATGTAAAATTTTATTGAAGAATATATTTTACATTTTATACTCATATATGTAAGTGTATGTATGTAGGAGACAACACAAGTGCGTGGGGAAAAATATTTTTATAAGTTAAAATGTATAAAATAATCTTATTATTAACATTCAGTATTAGACATAACAGGTCTAATGTTATTGTGTATCCATAATTTTGTATTAACAGTTTATCTGAGCAGACTATAAGATATCTAAGTTTATTTAGAACACAATCAGAGATATATATTTGCATAGAGATATGTCTCTGGTATAGTACTGAAATAAATGTTATGTGAATGAGTCACCAAGATCTTATACGTAAGTGAGTATCGACAGTTTTATTGATAGCACCTCAAAAGGTAATCTAATCTCATTTTAATTGACTTAAAAATAAATTTAATAAATGTTTATTTTAATTTCATGCCTTTCAAATGCAAATGAATGAATAATGTTAACCCTTTTAGAGCAAAACAATTACTGAAAAATTAAATTGTTGAAAAATTAACTACTAATTCAACTAATAAAATAAATGCTCAATAAACCTACATCGCGAAGACAAGTCTTTTAAAATATACGAATTATTAAGGTATACACTAATAACATAAAAATCCAACCTATATGCAAAGATATATCTTTGGAAAAATGCAAAATACTGTAACTACACTTGTAACTTAAAAGCCTTGAAACAGAAAAATTTATAATAAACCTTTAACCCTTTACAAGACATATCTTCATCCTTTCCTAAAAGCAAACAAATATGTTCCCTTATAGTTTAAGAATAAGTTCTTAGGTAAATGCTTTTTAAATCCCCTAACATTTAAAGACTAACCATTGTCCCCACGCCTCTGTTATCTGAAAAACATACAAACAAAGAAATTATCAGTTAAACAGAAATATTTTACAATTGAATCAACCATGAGAGACCCGGAGTTCAGTACGCAAAATGTTGTCGAAGCAAGTAAAACGTAGTCTGCGTTTCAGTAATATCGGATCTCCATGGATTGTAACACAAATTGGATGTAAAAATTATGGAACTCAAGCTGAATTGAATGTAAAATTTTAAATTCAATTTACAAAGAAAAATATGAAGATATTGTATGAAAATTAATAGGAAAGCAAGCCTACAGAATTCAATTTAAAAAATGCACGACCAAGTGAAGAAGTACCGGGTCCCAGCAAACTGGAGTTTGTACGTGGATTTTTACCAGGAGGTAAGAGTTACAACTATTTTAAGAAATTTCGTTAATTTATGTATACGAACTATATAACGATGTCATCATAAAATTTATATAGTTGATATTGTTGCATATAATTAATTTTCTTCTTGCCATCCATCTCTGGAAAGCATTCTCTTATCCGCCACATGAAGACGCACTGGATGCTTACCATAGATAGCTTAACCCAAGGAACAATTAACCTTACTTTATTTTAAATTAATTCACTTCTATCATTTTTCTTCCATCTATAGGTCTCTTCTACAAAAAAGGCTTAAACGATATGATTTTAATTCTGTCCAAAAAATATGGTAATTTATATCGAATACCAGGATTGTTTGGGAATAATACTACCTACGCAACACTTAATCCCAAAGACTATCCTGTATTGTTTCGTAATGAAGGCAAGTGGCCTATACGTAGAGGTTTCAGTTGTATAGAACATCATCGAAAAGTGCATAGACCAGAATTCTTTGAGGACGTAGAAGGATTAACAACATCGTTAGTAGACTGCTCTAATTATAACATAATATTTTTATAATATATAAAATATTTAAAATATTTTATTATATTTCAAGTTCTGGTGAACAGTGGGCTAAAGTACGTACTGTAGTGAATCCAATACTCATGCAACCAAAGAATGCCAAACTCTACTTTAACACGTTGCTCGATGTTAACTATGAATTTTTGGAGAGGTTAGTGTTTAAAAAAAAATATTTAAAATTTACTTTTAATAAATAAATTATTTTTTATTTATTTATTTAAAAAAACAAACAAACTTGCAGAATACGTACTATACGCGATCCTAGCACACAGGAAATGCCTGATGACTTTGAGGATGATATCAATCGGTTGACACTAGAATCAGTCGCTGCTGTGGCTATGAACACACAATTGGGTCTCATTCATAAGAATCGTCATACTGCAGAATCGAAAACTATTATAGAGACAATACGAAGCGTGTTTGAGTTGGCCTATGATTTGGAAATACAACCACCAATCTGGCGATATATCAAAACACCACAATATAAAAAAATGATGAAGTCACTGGATACAATGCTGGACATCTGTAATAAATATATCAGTGAAGCACTAAGCAGGATTGAACACGATGAAAGTGGAAAACTGACAACAGAAGCTGGTAAAGAGAAGAGTGTTTTGGAGAAATTAGCAAAGAAAGACAAAAAAATTGCTGTAGTCATGGCGTTAGATATGATGTTAGCTGGTGTGGATACAGTAAGTATAGAAGAAATACATATATTTTTTTAAATCTGATTTAAATTATTTATATTTGAAGACAAGCACCACAATAACTAGTATATTGATTTGCATTGGTAAGAATCCAGAAAAACAAGCTAAACTATTGGCAGAGATAAAACAGATATTACCGGAGAAGAGTTCTAAACTGACAATCGAGAAAATGAATAATCTGCCTTATTTACGCGCCTGCATTAAGGAAGCTATGCGTCTATATCCTATAGGACCAGGTACGCTGCGCGAAACTCCTTACGAGATCGTATTAAGTGGTTATCGTATACCAGCCGGTGTAGATGTGGTCACAGTAGGAAATTTACAAATGTGTGATGAAGAATATGTGCCACATGCTAAAGAATTCATACCGGAACGTTGGTTGCGAGATGAGCAGGCTGCTAAGTATGCTGGAGATACAGCTAATTCGTTTATGTATTTACCCTTTGGTTATGGGCCTCGCAGTTGTGTAGGAAAGCGCATAGTCGACATGGAACTTGAAATCTCAATTGCACATTTGGTGCGGAATTTCAATATTGAATTCAATTATCCTATAGAAAATGCCTTCAGGCAAAAATTCATTATGGTTCCTAATATACCATTGAAATTTAAATTTGAAGAAAGAAACAATTAATGAATATGTTATTATGTGATGTAATGTTAACAATGATGTTAATGCAAATGTTATATATTCCATTTATTATATTATTTTTCAATTAATTAAAATATTAAAACATTAATAAAAAATATTTTATAATGTTATAAAAATATAATATTAT
>NC_051847.1:107921964-107949379 GCF_002237135.1 Teleopsis dalmanni | reverse complement strand
CTTCAAACCTTACATTAGAAACTTAAAACATATTTTTAACTTCGATTAATTACTTTTTGGGAAGTAAAAGTTCTAAAAAGCAGTGCATCGTTTTCAAGAAAATGCAACCACCAAACATTTGTTTACCTTTTTTTGTGAATATGTTAAAAACAGCTTTTTCAAACAGTCAAAATGCCATGAAGAGCTTTCATTTGGGGTATGTTCAATGGATTCCTTTGCATTTGAAACGTATGTGGAATGCATTCGAACGTCATTCATACAGAATGTGAGAAAATTGCTCATTTTTGTGCTTGAAATTTTATATGCAAGAATGAGCCATTCAATACTCATTTTCGATTTTTGACCAAAATGAGCCATTTTCGGCCAATGTAAACGCCGTATTAGAAATAGAAAGAAATACTGACATAAAACATTTACAATTAGTAAGAACGAAGTTTGACACAATAGTAGATGAAATAAATAAATATTTAAAAAACAAATCAGAACAGATTAGCGACAGTGCAATATCAAAACTTGATAAAATGGCTAATTTTGACATGTTAACAGCTTCAAAAATAATTCCTGAATTTAATGGAAATGTAAAGAGTTTATCTAACTTTACCGGTACTTTGCAATTCTACTCAGATTCGTTGAAGGATGAAGTAGAGAGAACCATTCTACTAAATTTTGTAAGATCAACTAAACTTTCTGATCGAGTTAAAAATAAATTGGTTGCAAGTGAAGAAGATGACACAATAAAAAATTTTATTAAGAAGCTAAACACAATTTACAAACCAAAAGCCAATCCCTTAATTATACAAAACAATCTTACTAGAATGCGTCAAGGCATACAAATGATTGCTCAATATGCTTTAAAAATAGAAGAACAAATAGCAATGCTTAATCAAATATACATTTCAGAGCAAGGAGATGAGAATAGAGATGTCATACTAAAGATGACAGATCAATTAGGCCTCAGTACATTCACAAATGGGTTGAATGAGAAGATAAGAAATGTGGTTATAGCAGCCAGGATATCGACATTATCTGAAGCCATACAGATTGCAACAGATGTTGAGACACAAAACAAAAGTCTGATGCAAAATGCATACAGAAATTTTAACTACAAATCAAACAACCAGGGATATAGATCAAGAAATGACAGAAGTCATGGAAACAATAACTCGACGAGGTTTCCAAACAAGTACAGCAATCAACGATGCAACTATAATAGTCAAACAAGAAATTTCAAAAATTTTCAACAAAAAAACGGGAACACCCCCGGTCACAATACCCCGGGGAACATAAACTCAAATATCAACAAGAATGTTCGAAAGTATTAAATTTTACTTCGGCAAAAAACATTTCTAACTATATAACAATAAAAACTTCAATTAGCAATAAGTTTATTACTTTACTAATAGATACGGGCGCCGAAACATCAATATTAAAGAGAGATTTATTAGAAAATAAAAATTTAAAAATAGATACTACAAAAAATTACAAATTAAATGGCATTTGTAATAGTAGAATATCTACAGAAGGATTATTAAAAACAAAATTATTTTTAGATGAGAAAACTATATCTCATGAATTCAATATCGTTAAACCCAATATAAATCTGCCAACTGACGGCATATTAGGTAGAGATTTCTTATTAAAGCATAACTGCAAGATAGATTATGAAACATGTACATTAACGATGCCTTATCAGGAAGATGAAATAATCTTACCTATAAATATAAATACAAAAAATCTGGCATATATAACACTGCCCCCTAGAGCAGAAGTAGTTCAACCTATAAAATTAGATATAAATGAAGATAGTATAATTTGTGGTAAAGAAATAATGAAAGGAGTATTTATAGCTAATTCCGTAATACCAGGAATAGGTATAAAACACATTCGAATATTAAATACAAGAGAAACACCAGTAGTCATAAAAAATGCAAAAATAGAAATAAAAAAATTAGAAGATTATAACATATTAAATTATAACAGAGCGTCCCTATACGCTAATAGATTTGATAGAATAAAGAATTTATTGAAACTCCCATGTTTAGATCAAAAAGCAGAAAATTCGATATTAAACATTTGTGAAGACTTCCAGGAAATATTTCATTTAGAAGGAGAAACTCTAACAATTAATAATTTTTATGAGCAGCATATATCAACTACAGATAAAACACCAGTTTACATAAAAAATTACAGAACTCCGAATACGCAATTACACGAAGTGAATAAACAAGTAGATAAATTACTAAAAGAAGACATAGTAGAACCATCAACAAGTCCTTATAATTCACCAATCTTATTAGTTCCAAAAAAGAATAAAGATGGAGAAGAGAAATGGAGACTAGTAATTGATTTCAGACAACTTAATAAAAAAGTAGTAGATGATAAATTTCCACTAACTCGTTTGGAAGACGTTCTAGATAAATTAGGTAAAGCGAAATATTTTTCTACACTTGATATGACTAGTAGTTTTCATCAGATTCCACTTAACAATAAATCGAAACATTTAACTGCATTTTCAACCAATACAGGTCATTTTCATTTTAAAAGATTACCTTTTGGCTTAAAAATTTCAACTAATAGTTTTCAAAGAATGCTAACCTTAGCATTAACTGGTTTGGATACGTCCGCATTTTTATATGTAGATGACATAATAATATTCGGTTCAAATTTAAAAAATCACAATGAAAATCTAATAAAAGTATTTAGTAGACTACAAGAACATAATCTTAAATTAAACCCTGAAAAATGTAATTTTTTACAACCAGAAGTTGTATATCTTGGACATTTAATAACAGCGCAAGGTGTATGCACTGATCCAAGCAAACATGAAGTGATCCGAAATTACCCGAAACCTAGAAATTCAGATGAAGTTCGAAGATTTGTTGCCATGTGCAATTATTATAGAAGGTTTATACAAGATTTTGCTGAAATAGCTAGACCTCTTAATAACTTACTAAAGAAGAATCAAATATTCTGCTGGTCGGAAGACTGTGATAAATCTTTTGAAAGTTTAAGAACAAAGTTAATTTCACCACCAATCTTAAGCTACCCAGATTTCTCGAAAAATTTTATATTAACAACAGATGCCTCTAATTATGCATTAGGAGCAGTTTTGTCACAAGGAGAAGTAGGAAATGATAAACCAATAGCTTATGCTAGTAAAACTCTAAACAAGCATGAAATAAATAAGCCTGTAATAGAGAAAGAACTTCTTGCAATTCATTGGGGAATTAATTATTTCAGACCATACTTATATGGACGAAATTTTACGGTATATACTGATCGCAGACCATTAGTTAGTCTTTTTACACACAAGAATCCATCTTCAAAACTGACGAGGATTAGGATAGATTTAATGGATTACAATTTCAACATTATATTTAAACAAGGGAAGATGAATACGAATGCAGATGCACTATCTAGGATTCAATTAGATTCAAAGCAACTAATTGAAATGATACCCAAAAATATAAATGTATTAACAAGAGCAATGAGCAAAAATATTAAAGCACATAAAGAAGAAAGTAAAAAGCAAACCTTGAATGCTAACACGGAGATTGATCACCTCCACATGTGGGAAGCAACATCAATAACAGATGTAAGATTTGTAAAGAAACTTGAATTTAAAAAGGTAAACCATTCTGCAGATGGAAAAGAAGAAAAAGCACTTGAACACAAGAATAATAAGTTCAATAGAAATAGTGCAAAATATATTAAAGGTGGAAAAGCACTTGAACATAAAAATAATAAGTTCAATAGAAATAGTGCAAAATATATTAAAGGTGGAAAAGCACTTGAACATAAAAATAATAAGTTCAATGAAAATAGTGCAATAAATATTATAGCAGCAAATAAAATAGTTGTCGAATACAACGAGAAATCATTATCAGAGATAAAATTGATTCTGAAGAAGTTATTATTCAAAATGAACAACTTAAAAATTACAAAGCTAGCGTTAGCAGAAAATGATGAAATATTAAATGAAATAAACTTGCAAGAAATGAAAGAAATATTTAATAAGCTGCAAAATGAATTAAAATTAAAAGAAAGTTTAGACATAATTATATATACACCACCGAAACGAATAGAAGATACAAAAGAAATGCTCAGATTAATAAAAGAATATCACGAATCTCTACATGGGGGACATTGTGGAATTAAGAGATGCATAAATAAATTAAAACAAAAATTTGTTTGGAAAAACATGAACAAAATGGTAAAAAATTTTGTCAACAACTGTGACACATGTGCAAGAGTTAAAATAATTAGGCACACAAAAGAAGAATACCAAATTACCGAAACACCAAACACATCATTTGATGTAATAACAATAGACACAGTAGGCCCATTAATACCATCTAACAATTATAGATATATTTTAACACTTCAATGTGAATTAACAAAATTTGTAGAAGCGATCCCTTTAGAAACGAAAGACGCTGTAAATGTTGCGAAAGCAATTGTAGAAAAATTCATACTTAAGTACGGTTGTTT
Organism: Teleopsis dalmanni; assembly: GCF_002237135.1. Lineage (NCBI taxonomy): Eukaryota > Metazoa > Arthropoda > Insecta > Diptera > Diopsidae > Teleopsis > Teleopsis dalmanni. The sequence goes on along the minus strand of NC_051847.1, from coordinate 107,944,888 downwards.
TAGAAAAATGAAAACTGACAAGGGCACAGAATTCACAAATGAACTTCTAAAAAACATTTGTAAATTGTTAAAGATAGAAAAAGTAACATCAACACCATTTCACCATGAGACATTAGGAACAGTTGAAAGAAACCACAGAGTTTTGAATGACTATTTGATGACCATGAAAACAATAAACAATTGGGACGAATTACTTCCTTATTACGTGTACAGTTACAACTCGACTCCACACACAACAACAAAATACACTCCATTTGAATTAGTATATGGTAAATTATGTGCATTACCATGTGAAATTATTAAAAATAAACAAACGATATATGATATTGAAAATTATGCTAATGAATTAAAAATAAAATTAAAATTCTCTCAAGAAAAAGCAAAAGAACAATTAATTAATGCTAAACATTTAATGAAAGAAAAACAAAAAAATGTTAATAAAGCAAAATTTAAAATAAATGATTTTGTATATGTAAAAAAAGGCAACAGAAAGAAATTAGATAACCCATATAAAGGCCCATATAAAATTGTATCACAACAAGGTACAAACAGTACATTATTAATGAATGAAAAACTTGTTGAACTGCACAACAATAATTTAATAAAATGCAGAAGCAGCAAAAAATAAATTTTGTAATACCATATTAAGTAAGAATTATATGAATACTACATATTGAAAATAATAAATAATAATATCATATTTTGCTAGATATGAATCCACACATTAAATAATAATTACATTTATAGCAATTAAAAAAAAAAACAAAAAAGGTATATAAAATTGTTAATTTAAGAAATATGATATATGAAGAATTAATCACTTATAATGATATAAAATTTGTAGTGCAAATTACTTAAATATTCAATTCAATTAATTTACACTTTTCTAAAGGGGTAGGGTGTAGTGCCCATGACCTACGTTAATATCATATGTGACAAGCCACTGTTCATTCAGACAAAATAAATGTGTCATAAATTATAATATGCACTTTTGTCTGTTTGACGCTTCGACTTTGATCATATTACTTAAAAGAAATAGTTTGACTCATGCTGTTACAAATATGCATTTGTAACATAAGACATGATAAGCACGTATGGTCATTGCACTATTCCGACCTAAATTCTGGAAAGTGCATTAACTCTTTAAAAACAATATATGACGTATTATTGTAATGCGTTAGAAGAGTATTTGTTTATAAAATTAATGTAATAAAACAATTAATGTAATTTATGGGAGTAACCAATGCATTGATTGGTTACTCAAATCAATCGAAAAGTAAATAATAATTGTTTAGTAAATAAGCTAGAATAAGTATAAATACCCATAATTTTTGATAATAAAATAGATTCAATTTAACTTAAGACAAGGCTACGTCTTTGATTTGAATCGTGTTCTATGCGGCATTTAGATGCTGAAAGAACATTAAGCGGCTGAAGAGCTTAGTAATACTCAACAATAATCTGATAGGTCGTTTCCACTCTTATTGGTCGATAGGAGATCCTTTAATCATTTCAGGATTTAAATATTATTAATCAAGAAGACCTAATCCAGCAAACCTGCTAATATATATATTGATGATTCTGACATCCTGCAATAACCATTACATGGCAATGGTAGAATAGCATTACATAGCAATAATACAACATCTTTACATATGGTGATCCTGTTAAATCATCACATATCATTACATTGCGATCAATAATCATAACATGGCGAACCTACCAGGTTAACATCATTACACCATAAAGGAAGGGGAAGTTCTTTGTGCTCACGTCCGCATATGATACAATGTTGGTTCCGAAGTATGTGCATGTGAGATCAACCTATTCAACAACAACACAATACCAAACTGTCAGTTGAAACACACTGTGAACACTCTGATTTGGTTACATTGAATCACAAAAATCATTGGAGTTATGCGACATCAACATCTTCACGAGCAACTGCAGTATGTAATAAAGAAATCATACCACTAAATCTAAAAGGTTCACGCTTATTGACGTCAAGATATTCATACAGTAGTCTTGGTAAAATCTCCGAATTAAGGCTACAATCCCCTATGAAGACATCAGATGCTTACAGCAGTAACAATACACTGTCAACATTACGCTACAACCAATACGATTAACAACTGAAAGAGCTCACAGTATTGCAGAAGGTTTTGCAGTCATGCCAGATAAATATTCTTCCAAATCAATTTCAGTGAAAAAATTGAAAAGAAAAAAAAAAAAATTGCAGAAAAAACTGGTAAACCCAATTGAAGCTCCATCCGATGAAGAAGCCACCCGCACGACACCTACACCCATGCCACGTCGACAGTCGCGAGAATTCGTCGTCGACATATAGTCGGACTGACTACCTGACAGCTAGAGGTTTATATTGTTGAACGGTCGTTCAACGCGGGGGAGAATGTTAAATGTTATATTATATGAATTGTATAAATTTATTTGTTGTAATTGATTATTAATTTTTAAATAAAAGGTACAATTGAATTGTTGACAATTCAATTGATGCGAAACCACATTCGTCATTGATTCCTTTTTTTATTCTATTAGCTTTGTAAATTTAGTTCAACTGCTAAATTTATGTTTCATAAGCGCCTTATCACTGAATTTAAGTGCTTATGACAATCGTAGAAATCACCGGATTCAAGTATTCAGTGATTTTTTATTTAGATAGAATCAACATAAGTATTGGATTGAAGTGTTCAGTACTTGCAAACAGTTGATTCCAACGCTTTGATCAAACAAGAGTAATTATTATTCTAATTACTGTTGTATTAATTAAAAAAAGTGTTGCATACACTGTTTTTTAAAGTTATAAAAGTTGTACACTACACATTAGCCACAGACTTTCGAATCTTCAACAACATTTAAATTGTAGCAAGTTCATTATGTCAGACGAAGAGAACGTAGGAGCTATACCGAAACCATCATCAATAACATCTCTATAGCAACAAAGAGCATCGTGCAAGGGAAGCTTAACACGAATCAAGAATCTAATTGATTCAACAAAACAGCTACCTTACATTGAACTGGAGTAGATTGGGATTGGTAGAGTCGTACTATAAGCAAGCTGCTTACTATCAATCTAAAATTGAGAATTTTGATCCCGCTGATGGTGGGTGCCATGATTTAGATGAGTTGTATATCACGGTTAAGACTAAAATAAAGTCTCTCATGGAAGTATGTCAACCAAAGATGTTGTTAATAACAAACACAGCTTCGTAATGCCACCAACAACTAATAATAATATTGTTTACCAACTTTGAAATTGGCACATTTTGACGGAAACTATATGGACTATAAAAATTTTATACACTCATTTAATAACTTACTTAATAATAATTATACTAAGGGTATTCAGGCAACTGATTAGTTGCGTTGTTAATTCAAAAACTTCATACAAAAAAAATTAGCATTTTGAATTTAATCAGTTGCATGAACGACCCAAAATGCGTAATCTGATTAGTTTGTTGTGTGCAAATGCCTTGGCAGCACTCGTATCAACAGCAAAAGCGAAACGTATGTTAACAGTGAAATACACAAATATTCGTAAATTTTAATATTATTTAAATTTATCATATAATTTATCATATAACTAAAATTGCAAACGTGTCATATATCAAGAAGAAGAATATTCAATTTTATACTTTTTAATTATATTTTAACCCTTTAAAAATTATAGTTTTACTGAATTTTGTTTATTAATTTATGTTATTATTTTTGCATTTTCTTTTTAAGACACCGTATGCTCAAAGCGCGACATCATTCCTTGATTCACCAAAATGTTGAGTCACCTGTACAAATTCCTATTCTACATTCACCAACTAATAGTGAAAATTAAAATAATTTATTCTCAGCCACACACATGCCACTTCAGTGAGAAGCGAGTCAATTCGAAAGAAAAGAACGGTCATTTTGGCTACTGCTATTATTCTCGTGCAAGACGCTGGTGGTGACTATCATATGTGTAGAGCATTACTGTTCTACTAACACATTCATTTGAACATTTATTGAATCTAAGAAAATCAAAACCATCAATCGATTTATCTAGTGTTGATGACGCTTGTATGAAATTAAACTTTCAAACTCAAACTACTATACGATCTAGAGAAAGGAACATTGAAAAAGCGGTTGAATTCCTGTTAGCAAACAACATCACTGGCAATCAATCTGACGAATCTATTTCTTTAGAAAATATGTCGATGCCAAAAGACATCGAATTTGCAGATCCTGAATTCAATGTCTCGGGAAAAATCGATGCATTATTGGAAACGGAAGTATTTTTCGCGTTGTTGTTATCTGGTCGTACCCAGCTCGGCATTAATCTACCAATACTTCAAGTTACTAAATTGGGATGGATTGTGAATGGTAAGTGTGAACACTAATTCGTTTTTGGAAACATCAGTATTGGTTGATGGCAGACATAAATAATATGTACTGTCAAGTGTTGCTTTATCCAGATGATAGGTGCTTCCAACTAATAGTATGGCGGGAAAATGAACACAAATCAATCTTAACGTATATGTTTAACACCGTCACATACGGCACATCAGCGGCTCCACATCTTGCGTTACTAAGTCTCCAGTACGCTGCTGAAAACTATCATCATGCACATGGATTGGGAAAAGCTGTTATTCTCAACGACTTTTACGTAGATGACTTTTACCGGAGGGGACGATTTGGAAACGTTGGTGCAAATAAAAGAAGAAGTTTCTGAAATATTGAGTCACTCTGGGTTGGAATTGCGTAAGTGGCATTGTAGTCATCCTAACTTAAATGCAACTCTCGAACGCGATCTTCAGCTGAATAAAGACACAACCAGTGCACTCGGAGTAAAATGGAGACCAGATTTATGTTCTCGTTTAAACCTAAAAAACTGTCAGGTATTATTACTAAAAGATCGATTCTATCATTTACGGCTTCATTTTTTGACCCATCGGGCGTAATCAATCCAATGGTACCACGAATTATATTACAACGCTTTGGATACAAAATGTTTCATGGGATGAAGGCATTCTAGAAATTTTAGCAAGATATTTTAAAGAATTCATTGATGATTTGCAACATTTATCACTGCTGCATATTCCTCGTTTCGAACGAATTGCCAACAAAATTGAAGTGCAAGTTCATGGCTTCTGTGATGCATCTGTAAAGGCATACGGTTGCTGCCTATACTTGAGATGTAAGAATTTATTGGGAAACATATGCATAAACTTACTTACTTCAAAATCAAGATTGGTTCCTACGAAAATATAATATAACTCAGTTCAGCTCAACTATTATCAAAATTATGAACAAAGGTACAACCGCATATATCGTTTGAAGTATCAGAAGTCCATTTCTGGTCCGATTCACAAATCACACTTCATTGGATTCGCTCTGAATCATCAACACTCTCCGTTTTTGTTGGCAATTGAGTTGCCGACATCCAAAATTTGTCAACAAATATTACATGGCGTCATGTTGATTCAGCAAACAATCCTGCAGACTTGATTTAGCGTGGGTGTTCGCTGCACACATTGCAGTCATCCACATGGTTTCACGGGCCAACATTTCTCAAAAACGACCTTAATAAATGGCCTCTGCAGTCATCAGTGGAATCACATACCACGCATCTTAATCTGTTGTTCAACAAAGAAAACCACCGTATATTGTCAAGCAAATCCATTATTATGGTACTCATCTGAAATGCGTGCGTTCATTTGCCTACGTGTTACGTGTCATTCAACCACGATCAAGAAATATTGATGTACTCACTGCTAGCGAATTAAAGAATGCTCTGTATCACATGGTTTCGGTTATTGAACGACTTCTTTTCGCTAGAGAAATTACATTATTGAAAAACAAAAGGCCAATTAAAGGACCTTTTTCAAACTTGTGTCCATTCCTCAAACGATTTGGGAACTCGTTGTTATTACGCGTTGGTAGCCATCTGATGAATGCAGATGTGTCGTATGAAATGAAGCATCCTCTATTATTGCCAAAGGCAGATACATTCGTGGTATAATTGGCCACACACATACACCACTCAAATCTTTATGCTGGACCGCGAGCCTTAACAACACTCATTCAACAAGAATTCTGGGTCATAAACTGTAAGTCTTTAGCAACTCAGGTAGTTAATGATTGTATTCACTGCACCAAATATAAACCGAACTTGTTAGAACAATTAATGGGTAATCTTCCTAAAGAACAGGTCACTGAATGCTTTCCGTTCCATATTACTGGAGTCGACTTCCCCGGACCAATACCCACATATGGTATATGAAGATACGAGGCAAACAACCATTTAAATCTTATATTGCTTTGTTTATATGTTTTGTAAGTTAAGCGGTGCATTTGGAGGCTGCAACAGAATTATCAGCAGATGCATTCATAGCAGCATTAAAATTTCGTTGGTGCACACAATAAGCTCAGAGAGTTCCACAATTTCTTCAATAAACAATGTACAATTAATACTATCACGTCACATTGGGCAAATTTACGTATTGACTTTTCCTTTATACCGCCAAGGGTACCTCACTTCGGACGCCTCTGGGAAGCTGCGGTTAAAATCGCAAAATCACACTTGTACAAAACCCTAGCAAATGCTCGACTTGCATTCGAAGAACTGGCTACTTACAAGAATATCTACAGATCCTAATGATCTATCAGTATTAACACCAGGCCAATTGTTAATCGACAAAAAACTCAAGCACATACCTGAACCGGTAATTACATCACAGGAAATTTCGTTACTTGCTCGATGGAAACGAATTACTGCAGTAAAATCTCAATTTTGGCGTCGCTGGCAACATGAATATTTATGCGCTTTACAATCACGAAATCGTTGGCAATATCCAACTCGCAATTTAAGGGTCGGAGACTTGGTAGCCATTCATGACGATAACCTGCCATCTATGAAATGGCTTATTGGTCGCACCATTCGAACGGTGATAGGAGTGGATGGCAAGGTCAGAGTAGCCGAAGTCAAGACGCCTGAAATCACATTCACTCGACCCATTGCGAAGTTGGCGTTACTACTGATATTGAATCCAGATAATTCAATGGAGCCGGGATGTTAAACCACTAAAACGCACAACTGGTCACCTTTAAAATAAACCAACATGTGGTCACCCAACCACATGTGACTGCGAATGTCAAAAATAGACACGAGAAGTGCAGTTGGCGAAAGAACGTGCTTGGAGTCTGGTTTCCGTAGCGTGCTTATTAAAATTATATTATTATTTTCAATTATAAGTTAAAGTAAAGTAAGTGGAGACAGAATCTTTCGAGAGTGAGAGTGGGTGATATGGTGATAAACTGGGCATATAGCGCTAAATATCTCGGCATCACGTTGGACAAACTATTCACATGGCTTAAACATGTTCAACTGGAAAGAACTAGCTGTGCCAAAATTCTTCATTACCTCCAACCGCTATTTAGAAATGAAAATCTCAATGCCAAGAACAGGAAACTGATGTATAATCAAATAATTCGCCAGGCTCTGAGAAGACTTTTCAAAGTTCCATGGTACATTAGGACGAATGAAATCCTCAGGGAGCTCAAAATTGATCCCATAAAAAAATACATAAAGGATAAAGCCCTGAAATTATTTGCGAATTCTGACAGACTTACCAACACCGCGTTAACATATCTCAGAATGGTTACAGGCTCCTCGGGGAGGTATGCAGATCTGAGGTCAATTTTTGCTTAGTCTGATGAAGTGATAAACAATAATCTAGTCAAGGCGCAAAGAGGGGTTTTGAAGAAACCTCGCAGTTAATAGAGAGTAAAAATGCTCATGTGCACTGACTCAACTAGCCTCAACATAATTAATTAAAATTAATAAATAAAGTCGAACTAATTATTTTGAAAGGTTTTTCTTAAACTAGTGAACAAGCATTGGCGAACCGCAAGGCAAAACACAAAAATATCTTTTTTGTGAAAAAGTACCAATAATTAAAGTTAAGATTAATTTTACCACTTTTTGTTAAATAATTTCATATGTAAATAAACAATTAAAGATATGAAAATTTAGTGTTTAGAGCTGAAATTTAATTTGAGCTTATATTCTCCGTATCTTCTTTAATATTCATTATCAAGTTGATTTTCTCTTGAATTCGTGAGCTTTGGAGAGTGTACAGTTTTTTCCAAGATTTCCCTTTGTCTAATATAAATGTATTGTGGAAGTCTGGTTCGTGTTGTCTCTCGGTGCAATGCTGAGATAGAGCTGTATTGTTTTTGTTCTTGATGTCTGACATGTGCTCTGCTATTCTGGTGTTAAGTGATCTCTTGGTTGTACCAATATAGATCTCTTTGCAACTCCCTTCTTTATTTCATTTGCAATATATTTGATACACTACATTATTTTGTTGCAGCTTTTTAATTTTATTTTTGTTGTTGGGGAAAATTTTATAAATAGTTCGATTGGGTTTGTAAGCACAAAACATGTTGTCTTGTTTTAGAGTTGTGGTCAAGTTTCTATTATTGGATAATTTCGGTACATAGGGTAACGAAAAATAATATTTAGGAGCTTGGTTATTGTTATTTTAAATATTGTTATTGTAACTTTTTTCCTGTTGTTAAAATAAATTGTTAATTAATCTGTGTGGATAATTATTGTTCAATAGAATCTTGTATATTTTGTCAATATTATGTTGTCTGAAAATTTTGTCACTACTGTCAAATCCATTTTTAATAAAATTCTTCACAGTACCTAATTTTTGGCTAATAGGTTGTAAAGAGTGAAAATTGATAAGGCGTCCTGAAAATATAGTTTTATGAAACCAATTGAAGATTAGATTGTTATCTCGTTTTATAATTTCGATGTCGAGATATGGAAGTTTATGGTTTAGATCCTCTTCATACGTAAATTTAATTTTTGGGTGGAAATTATTAAACGTTTTTAGAATAATTTCTTTGTTAACAATCGCAAATATGTCATCAACATATTTGATGATAAATTTAAATGCTATGCCCATAGTCTTGAGTTCAGCTATGGCTTCGTCAAATAACTTATCAAGTACTATATCTGAGATAGTAGGAGATAATGAATTTCCCAAAGGCATACCAAACACCTGTTGGTATATATAATGGTAAAAATTTGGGAAATTTTTGTGTTTAAGACAAAAGTCAAGAATTTTCGAAAATTTAGCCTTGGAGATATTAGTTGTATTTTTAAAATTATCCCATTTTTCTAAGATGATTTTAGTAGCCAGTTTCGTTGGTATATTTGTAAACAATGAAATTACGTTAAATGAAATTAGTATTTCGTTGTCTTGCATTTTAATATGTTTTAGTAATCTGATAATATTAATGGTTTTAGAATTTCTTTTCCAACATATTTTGACACTTTATAACAAGGAACCATTGTGGAGTCCGCTATTGGTCTCAAAGGTACATTAGACTTATGAATTTTAGGTAATCCATATAGTCTAGGAGCGTTAGCTGTAGTACATATCAAGTGTTTTTTTGTTGTGTTGTTATTAGTTTCTGTTTGTAAAATCTGTTATTATATTGTTATTAATAGTTATCAATTTATTAGTTTGATCTGTGCGTAATGTTTTAAATGTGTTTTTGTCATCTAGTAATGATGTTATTTTATTCATATACTATACTACTGTTTTTTGACCTTTATCCGATTCCATGATGAGAATATCCTTTTTGTATATGTTTAATATTTTTTGACGGTTATCATACAGTGGCTCTCAGCTTTTTTCATCCAACACTGTTTTAAATTTTTAAAACACTGTATCTTAAAAATGAATTAGAAAAAAATTAAGTTTTTAATGTAATTGAAGAAAGGCATATTTATTGAACATAATAAAATTTGTTTCGTTCAAAGAGGAAAAACCCGATCGCGTAACAGAATTATGGCTCACAGTTTATTTCATCCAATTATCATTTGGACTTAGTCGCTAGTACGTCGCGCTGTGCAACGGGATTTTTTTGCCTGTAATATTTTTAAAGTATTTCCAATCAAATGTAATAAAATTTTGTACAATTTTGGATTAGTAATTAAATACAATTAATTTGAATTAGTAATAAATAAGAAATGTTTTAAAACATGGGAAGACGCACTACAATTGAGCACAGAGAAATGGTTCTAACCTATTTCATGGACGGTCAACCTCAGCGGAAAATTAGGGAATTAGTTAATTTGAGTCCATCCACCGTACAGATCATCATTAATCGCTTTATTCGTGAGAATAGGATTCAAAATATGGGCAGAAGTGCACCAAATAAAATTTTCAACTCAGCTGACGATCGATATATTGTTAGAAAAATCAAGTGGAATCCAAAATTAAAAGCTTCTGATATAGTCAGGAAGTTACGGATAGAACTAGGCAAGACGTGCAATGTAAAAACTGTCCGCCATGTGCTTCGACACTCCCACTTTAACAGTCGAGAGACAACGACCCAAAACATAAGGCCGGGTTTGTACAGTCTTGGTTGATTTGGAACTGCCCACGTCTGATGACACCGTTGGCGCAGAGCCCAGACATGAATGTCATTAACAATTTATGTCCAATATTAGAACAAAACATTCGGCAATATACTAGCTGCGTTTTAGCAAACATGATCCGCTCAATTTTACATGCAAAACAAAAACAATGGGGTGAACCAGCAATTGATCTGGTTCACTTTCTGGTTCAATGTGGAATGTATGTAAAAGATAAAAGTGGAACGTATTTTAATGCAAATGAGGTTGGCAATGCGATGCAACGGTGTAGTAAAATTATAAACAAATCTACAATTATATTTATTTATTATTGATTTTATTTATTTATTATTTATTTTATGTACTTATTTATTTAATATGTCATTATTATTTATTTCTTTGGTTGAAGTTATGTTTTAATTATTACTATTACTATAAATTAAAATTATTAAAATTAATTAAAATTATTACTTTAATTATTTACGTTTTATTATTATTAAAAAAGTGTTGTTTGATAATTTATGAAAATCAATTAATTTGAAATGAATATATAAACATTAAGTTGAATACATTTATTTAATTAAAACAGAACAATACATAAGGAAACAGGCTCTCCAACATACACGTTTATAAAAAAAACCATTGAAAACTGCTTGCAAGTTTAAGCTATATTCATGCTTCCTTTTGAAATACGCCTAATTGCTAAGGTGAGGTGCATTTATTTTAACATGTGTGCTGTCAATCACGAACGGAAATTTTGCAATTGATATAAGCTAAACACTAGTTCTTTCAATTATTCTCCATACAGAAGCTTTTGGTATGCCAAAACAAATACCAAATTCGCGAAAAGTATTTATATTTGCCATATACCACAAAAATATGTAAATTTTCTTCATTGCTCTCGTCCAATTGTGACCACCACGGTTATTTTGTATTTGCTGATTGGATTTTATTAACAAATCTATTAGAATATGAAACATAATTAATATATAGCAATTGTATTTTATATGCGCAAATACCAATCAAATAATCTTTAACGGAACAATTATTGATCGTTTCCATAAAATTTCCACTATATCCATGCTGATGCACTTCATCCCTTCAGCTTAATACACTTGGACTAGTGTTTAAAAAGAAAATGGAGGAGTCAGTTTTGCTCGATAATTCTAATAAAATCTGCAATTTCCATTTATATACTATAGAATTAAATTTATGTTTTTAAGTAAATACTAAATAAAAACTTACATTTCGTACTTCAGACATTTCAACAGATTTTATTTATTTTCCAAGTTTTAGATTTTTTGTATTCAAAATTTTCTCACTTATTTTTTTAGCGCCAAAATTATTCACATAAATCCAAAAATTTTGTACACAAACCCAACTGGCATATTTCATGCGTTGCCAATTATTTTCAAACGTGATCCGTATCGTTTCAGCAAAGATGATTCAGATCATTGAGCGGATCATGTTTGCTGAAACGCAGCTACTATTTCCAACAAAGATGACTTAAAAAAGGCTACTTTACAAAACTCATCCACTCTTGCTTCAGAAACAACCCAAATAGCTCCAGAAATAACCCAAAAACTTGTAGGTTCAATGGCAAAGAGACTTGATGAAGTGATAAAAGCGAAAGGGTATCATACCAAGTATTGACTTTGGAATCAAATGAAATTTCTTTTTATGGATGAAATAAGCTGAGGCATTAAAATAGGAGTATTTTAATTATTTATTAAAACAATATTTTCGGTATTTTTCAAGTTTATAAATTAAATAATAATTTCATTTTTCTTAAAAATGGCAATTAAATATTTTCAATCGATGACATAGTTTTTCAGTAATAGCGTAACAACTTTTAAATTTGGTGTTGGATAAAATAAGCTGAGAGCCACTGTATGTTTTAAGAATGAATTTTTCTCTATTGCTATTTTTATGTTGATGATTGAAGTTCATTAAATTATGAGCTGTTTTAGTTCGAGTAAGTTCCTTTACTTTTTCATTTTTAATATTTTGAATGCCTTGTTCTACGTTCGCTATGAAATGTAGTTTTGAGAAATTATTTTTATTCACAGGTAGAGCAAATTTTTTACCCAAGGATAATAACCAACGACTTTCTTTAGGAAAAATTATATCAGTTAGTTAGTAAACCAATCCTCATTCAATTTGAAACCAAAGGACAGAAACATGCTGTCTTTTAGTTTAAGAATTGTATTATCTAATGATGTTTTTGATTGTTGATAAAGGTGTTCTGATGTTATATTTTGTCTGTGCATGAACGTTTTGTATTCATCAATGTTGAGTGTGCGTTTTAAATGTAATTCTAATTGGTTTATGTTTTTTATGTTGGCACAATAGATCTTTTAGGTCGCAGTGCACGATCCCTTACTTAATAATAATGTTTTTTCGTAAAGTTTTTATGTTACTATTTTTTTGTGGCTTTTCATGTTTTAATAGTTTTGATAGGAAGTTAAATTCTATATTATGAAAAGTATTTTTGTGTGTATTCAGTTTAAATTATTTGATATTTTTTTGGTCGTATTCGTCAAAAATTGTATAATGTATAATGCCATAATCTTTACAAGTTATAAGAAATTTAAGATGCTCTATTTATTTTACTAATTGTTTCTTTTTTCTGCAATTTCATGTCTGCGCATTTGTCAATATCATATTTGAACTTAATGTGGTTGAAAAAGTTCTTCATTGTTTAAAAACATAATTATTAAATATCAAAATCTTTTTTTTTTGTTTAATAAATAAATGATAATAAATGAATGCGTTTATTGTTAGTTAAGGTTGACATGATGTAAGTTTTGTCTGTGTTGGTATGCTTAACTTTCAATCTTCGAAAGCTTTTTCTAACAAGCTGTGCCAAAATATCTCTTGTCATACCCTATAATACCCTTCAGTAGCTCGTTCAGTGATGCCTGCAGTTGTGGACATGCGATAGTGATTCGAAATGTATAAGAATCGGCAAATATCAGATATTGTCTTGGAACTCCTTAATAGCTTTGATACGGTCTGGTCATTTGGTGGGTTTCTGCCGTCGGTGCCGTGAGATGCGAAAGCGATCTTCTTGAAGTTTGAGCCCATGTGCCTTTAAAATATTTGTGAATCGTTTTACGGTGAATGTCAATGTTTGATAATACTGTTCATATATATCCTTTCCGTTATATTCCTTAGGAACTGAATGTCCTATTCCGGTCAGATTTGGTGTGTGCATTTGTCTTCCAAAAGCTCCGTAAGCTCTCCAGTAGAGTTTTTGTTAGTCAAGAAACCTTTCCCAAATACTCCAAGTACTTCAACTCTAACTACTGTGAAGTACCAGGCAAAGAAGCTTCGTAATCCCAAAACAAAAGTAAATTTTTTCTCCTGTTTGTTGAAGTGTTTATTGGAGTTGCAATTAAATAAATGCAATGTAGTTTCTATTATACCGGTTGCTGCACAATAACACGACAACGACCTTAGTTTTTCTGGTTACTCACATTGCCAGTCAACACATAGGGATGTCTACATATCGTGACTGCCGCTCTTCTTGACATAGTAGTAGCACACGTTTTGTCTCTATTGTGCTAATCTGGTACTAATGGAAATGGTGTTACGTATGCGACCTATCAAGCTGAATTGTACCTCGCCGTAATTCTAATGCTACTACATGCTCCTCTAGTACACTTTTCTATTTGAGATTATATAGTATAGTGAACATATTGAAAATTATTAGCGTTATTAAATTAATCACTCTTCTGTTTAAGACTTAAAATAAGCTCTCATGAAATCTTAAACAGAAGATTGATTAATTTAATCACACTAATAGTTTTCAATATGTTATAGTTTTTAAGCATATGGTGTTATGACCGGAGATAATAAGATATTTCTCACAAATAAATTTTTCCAACAACTAAATTTTTCTTGAAGTTCATACAGATATATTTCTGTAGTCAAACTTTATTTTATGAAAGATAGTTTTAATTATGTATGACATATAATATATCTGACCATGTGCTTTACTTCTTTTACAATTCAAGAGACATCAATTTTTAAGGTCTTTGTAATAGATTTTTGTTATAGGTATTACATGCGATATCAGTATCAAGTTTTTTACTTACATTTTGCCTTCGTTAGTATTTTGCATATTATTAATTATTTTTGACAAATTTTTCAAAAAATCTGATGCGTATACAACAACCACCTCATTTTGTGTAATATGCCCATTAATAAGTTTCATAGCGTCATCGAAATGCTCAGTCCAATTTAAGAACGGTGCTAATTTTTCTAACTCCCATAGTTTCATAGAATGATACATGGCTTCTTCATTACGACGATCTTCAAATGGTGTAGAAATTTTTGCCAATTCCATTTCAAAAGCAATAATATTTTCCATTTGTATTTTTGCATCATTTTCATTGGCACCCAACAAAATACAAACTTTGGTCATATATCTTTAATAATAATTATAAAAAATATAAAAAATTACTTATGCTGTAATAAGTTTTAAAAAAACTGTTTAGTTAACATTTAATTAATTAAATAAATCAATATGACAAAACGTAAAATAATTTTTGGTCATATGTCTTTAATAATAATTATAAAAAATATAAAAAATTACTTATGCTGTAATAGGTTTTAAAAAAACTGTTTAGTTAACATTTAATTAATTAAATAAATCAATATGACAAAACGTAAAATAATTTTTCTGCCAGAACGCAACCCGTAATCAAAGAGAAAAGAATGTAATGTTCTGTTTCGCTTTAACATCGTACAGTTACGTACGAGTATCTACATAAATATTTACGTGAATTTCCCTTTAGTTCGCGTTTTTACATTTCGTTAGTGGGTACTTTTAAATAAATCGCTATTTCTTAATAAAGCATCATTAATAATATATAATAAAACTAAACCACATAATTTTGAACTATATTTTAATTCAACCAACTATATATTCAAGTAATAAAACAGTTCGTTAATGAGATAAACTAAAAATGACTAATTATTTAAAATTACTTCATTGCCGAAGCAAGAGAAGAATATTTTTTAAAAACAAAGTTAGAATCGATTTATTTTTTTCCACATGTACTCACAGGTTCTGCCATATTCTATTACATATACATATACAGTGAGCGACAAAACTCTACATACACCCCCCATTTCTGCTAGCTCATAAATCCAAAGACATAATAGAAAAAAGTAATGATGCAGTTTTGTTTAGAACTTTTTTTTAATAATAATAAACAAAAGAAAATTTATTAATCAATATGAATTAACAAAGTTATTCGAAAGAAACATAAAAAATCATCTACAAAAGTCTACGTACACTTCATTGATTGTTACAATTAGACGATAATAATTTAATTAAAAAAATTTTTTTTTGATTTTTATTACTTAGTGGATCCACCCTTCGCATCAATGACTGCTTGAAGTCGTCGCGGCATTGAATTCACTAAATTTGTTAAGTCAGTTGGTGTTATGCTCTCCAAGACTCTAAAATGCGCTCTTTTAGTACTGCGGCACTAGAAAACTGATGTTTTCTGATTTTGCGTTCTAAAATTTCCCAGACATGTTCAATAACATTTAAATTCGGGCTTTGTGGTGGTGTATTTAACTGTCGCAGAGCATGACACAAAAGCCAATCCTTAACAATCTTGGCAGTATGTTTTGGATCATTGTCTTGTTGGAAGATCCAACCACTGCCAAGATCCAAAATTTCAACCGATTGTTTTTAAATTATGACCCAAAATATCTTTGTATTGGTACCGATCCATATTGCCAACAATAAAAGCTATTTTCTCTACTCCAGTTGCAGCTACGGCTCCCCAAACCATAACACTGCCACCACCATGCTTTACAGTTGGCATTATATGCTTCGGGTTCAGTGCTGTTTTCGCTTTGAATTTGGATTCATCTGTAAACAAAACTTGCTTCCAGAAATTAGAATCCTTTTCTTTATATTTTTCGGCAAACTCCAACCACAGCTTTCGGTTTTTTCAGAAATTAGAGGTTTTTTGCGTGGTATTCGACTATGAAAACCGTGGCTGTTTAACGTTCTTTGCACGTGGATTGACATGCTTTCCAGTTGCACTAGCTATGTGTTCGAGTAATTTTAAGGCACTTACTTTTGGATTTTTGTCAACTTCTTTTAAAACCAAGCTGACATCCCTACGAGTGAGTTTCCTTGGGCGGCTACTGCGAGGCTTATTTTCAGTAGAACCAATATTTTTATAATATCTTATTATAGTCTGAACTATTGATCGAGTCAAATTTACTGATTTTGATATTTCACCATAAGGTTTTTTTCATTTCAGTACTTAACAAAGACATTTCGCATATCACTTTTAATTTCTTTTTGTGGAGCCATCGTGTCAATTAAATACCACTCACAAAGCACAACTAAGTGCATTATATAAATTTATGACTTATGCCACAAGCATTAAATATGAAAAACGGCACTTTCCCGTTTAATATTTAAATTACTATCGACTAAATGTAACAATCAATGAAGTGTATGTAGACTTTTGTCAATGATTTTTTTATGTTTTTTTGAATAACTTCGTTAATTTATATTAATGAATGAATTTTCTTTTGTTTATTATTATTAAAAAAAAAGTTCTAAACAAAAGTGCATCATTACTTTTTTCTATTATGTCTTTGGATTTAAGATAAGAAGATAAGAAAGAACAGGGTATTAGCTCCCATTTGAGCAGAGCACCGCCACCATGATGTCTTTGGGTTTACGAGCTAGCAAAAATGGGGGGTATATGTAGAGTTTTGTCGCTCACTGTATATACAAATAGGTTCTATTATATTTGTGAGATTAGGCTATGTACACTAAAATTATAAATTTTGATATTTATGATAAATAAAAAATTATTTTGTTATACTCAATATATCCTTTTAAAACTTTTCGATGAATGTCTGTTTTGTTGTTGTAATATTCTGGAGTTGGTAATGTCAGGCCACCTTGATCAATTTGAATCACATGTCGTGATGAATTTTTGTCATCCTCGCCTATTGCCCAACCAAAGAGGCAATTAAAGTTATACCTATAAGCAAAAAATTGTATTAATTTTATAAAGCTTCAAGAGTGCGTGAGTTCAATTTTAATTCGTGCAAAACATTAAGTGAAATACATGAAATAAAGACTTGAAATTTATGAAACCAAAGAAGTGAGTTTCTTTTTTAATGTTAAAATGTTATCGGTTTTTATATATTCTGCAACAATAAGTGTATTTGATTATAGAGAAAAACGCATATGGCTTCTGCATATCGTATGTTTGCTTTCGCATATTGATAATAATTTTTATATAATATCATAAAGTGAGAAGAAGGAAGGGAATTGTACGAAGTCGAAAAGTAAATGTCAAACAAACTCAAATTCGTGTGCATATGTATAAAGTGGTGTGCGCCACTATTTCTGTTTTAGAGTGGTACATGTTGTTGTTATTGAAATATAATCATTTCTTTACTTTTAATAATTGTGTTTTTGATTTTATTTATTTAAACTTGTGGAGTTTATATTTAATTATTTTTCTTTTTGTAATGTATTATTTTGAATAAAATGAGACAAAGTTTATTTTTAATATTTATATTGAATTTGTTAATATTTGGTGTAACTATAACATAATGCAAACTCTAAATGTATGAAATACTTTATTTTTAATAATTTGTTCATATTTTTAGTAGTTTATATTATTTTGTATTCCTACATAGTTTTATAAAAAACATTAAATAATCAATTAAATTGTAATAAAAAAATTGAAATGCGAACTTACCTTTTAAATTGTTGTTCACAAATATTTCATTTTTAAAAATTCGCGAATATTTATTCATAGTCAACTCAATAGTTAAAAAAGTTGTTCGTTCTGTTCTTTTTACGAAATAATCTATATAGTATACTAATGTTAAACGTGAAATGATAAAATTGCAAATTTTTGAGAAGAGTATTTGCGTGCGAAGCAAATATGAAATGATGATATATGAATTCAACTATTTCAAAACGAATTTTTTAGTACCTTTTTTCGAACCATCAAATGCAAGAAACAACAACACCCAACTTAACACGAAACTTTGTTTGAAAATGCAAGGATTACACATAAAAAACATTTCGTGCAGCTTGCAATGGGTTTGCAAGACAGAGTGAATACACATAATGTACACGGGTCATCCTTTCAAAAATCGGACACTGTTTAGCAAAACATGAACTCATGCCCTCTGATTTGGTTGACCCGTATCTCAAACAAAATTATTGAAATTCATTTCTTAAGAAATTTTTTTAAAAATTTTTTAGAATAGCGTTTCAAAAAAAAAAACAAATATTTTTTTCTCCCACAAAACACATCAAGCACATGCGTACTATATTTCCGACGCATAAATTTTAAAAGAATATATTAGAATGTATTATATTTTAATTTCAACATGTAAAAAAATTCTTTATAAAACAGAAAAATTTGAGGACGATATTGTCCCTAAAAATATTTTTTAAAATTAATTTATTCATCATCACACATCAAACATATACAGGCGATTTTCAAATAAAAAATAGGAGGAACATATCAGCAAGCTTTTTATTTTTTATTCAAATTAACCAATAATTTTTGCTTAAAGAAAAAATGTTTAAGTGTGGTGCTGCTTTTAGAAGTAATTAAAAGGCCTAAAGAGGCCCTTAGACAGCAACGCGCGTTGAAAAAAAAAATATAAATATAATTAAAAATATAATTAAATTATATAATTAAAGAAATTATATAAATTTTAAGTTACTTAGAAGAGAATATATATATCATTTTTTCTAGTGCTGAAGACCGAAAGAGTTAAGAAAAATTAATTGAAGTCTCAGATACTGAGAAGAGTTCATATATCAATTGTTTTAATGCAGAAGAATGAAATATTAAAGGAAATTTGTCTGAGGAACAATTTTTGAAATAAAGATTGTATATCGATTGTTTTGGTGCAAATTAATTAAAGAAAAAATAAATGAAATTTGTTCTAAGATCAAGTTTTGAAGAATAGATTAAATATCATTTGTTTTAGTGCAGAAGAATGAAATGTTAAAGGAAATTTGTTTGAGGTTCGACTTTAGAAATATACATTGCACATCAATTGTTTTGGTGCAAATTAATAGAAGAAAAAATAAATAAAATTTGCTTTAAGTTCAAGTTTTGAAGAATAGATTAAATATCATTTATTTAAGTGCAGAAGAATGAAATATTAATGGAAATTTGCTTGAGGTTCGATTTTAGAAATATAGATTGTACACCAATTGTTTTGGTGTAAATTAATTGAAGAAAAAATAAATGAAATTTGTTTTAAGTTCAAGTTTTGAATAGATAAATATCATTTATTTAAGTGCATAAGAATGTAATATTAAAGGAAGTTTGTTTGAGGTCCAACCTTTGAAATATGGATTGTACATCAATTGTTTTGGTGCAAATTAATAGAAGAAAAACTAAATAAAATTTGATTTAGGATCAAGTTTTGAAGAATAGATTAATTATCATTTGATTTAGTGCAGAAGAATGAAATATTAAAGGAAATTTGTTCGAGGACTAATTTTTGAAATAAAGATTGTATATCGATTGTTTTGGTGCAAATTAATTAAAAAAAAATAAATGAAATTTGTTTTAAGTTCAAGTTTTGAAGAATAGATTAAATATTATTTATTTAAGTGCAGAAGAATGAAATATTAATGGAAATTTGCTTGAGGTTCGATTTTAGAAATATAGATTGTACACCAATTGTTTTGGTGTAAATTAATTGAAGAAAATATAAATGAAATTTGTTTTAAGTTCAAGTTTTGAATAGATAAATATCATTTGATTTAGTGCAGAAGAATGAAATATTAAAGGAAATTTGTTTGAGGACCAATTTTTGAAATAAAGATTGTATATCGATTGTTTTGGCGCAAATTAATAAAAGAAAAAATATATAAAATTTGTTTTAAGTTCAAGTTTTGAAGACTAGATTAAATATCATTTATTTGAGTGCATAAGAATGTAATATTAAAGGAAATTTGTTTGAGGTCTAACCTTTGAAATATGGATTCTACATCAATTGTTTTGGTGCAAATTAATAGAAGAAAAAATAAATGAAATTTGTTTTAAGTTCAAGTTTTGAAGAATATACTAAATACCATTTGATTTAGTGCAGAAGAATGATATATTAACAGAAATTTGTTTGAGGACCAATTTTTGAAATAAAGATTGTATATCGATTGTTTTGGTGCTAATTAATTAAAGAAAAAATAAATAAAATTTGCTTTAAGTTCAAGTTTTGAAGAACAGATTAAATATCATTTGTTTTAATGCAAAAGAATGAAATATTAAAGGAATAGTGTTTGAGGTCCAACCTTTGAAATATGGATTCTACATCAATTGTTTTGGTGCAAATTAATAGAAGAAAAAATAAATGAAATTTGTTTTAAGTTCAAGTTTTCAAGAATAGACTAAATATCATTTGTTTTAGTGCAAAAGAATGAAATATTAAAGGAATAGTATATCAATTGTTTTTGTGCAAAATAATAGAAGAAAAAATAAATAAAATTTGATTTAGGATCAAGTTTTGAAGAATTGATAAAATATCATTTGATTTAGTGCAGAAGAATGAAATATTAAAGGAAATTTGTTTGAGGACCAATTTTTGAAATAAAGATTGTATATCGATTGTTTTGGTGCAAATTAATTAAAGAAAAAATATATAAAATTTGTTTTAAGTTCAAGTTTTGAAGACTAGATTAAATATCATTTATTTGAGTGCATAAGAATGTAATATTAAGGAAATTTGTTTGAGGTCCAACCTTTGAAATATGGATTCTACATCAATTGTTTTGGTGCAAATTAATGGAAGAAAAAATAAATAAAATTTGATTTAGGATCAAGTTTTGAAGAATAGATTAAATATCATTTGATTTAGTGCAGAAGAATGAAATATTAAAGGAAATTTGTTCGAGCACCAATTTTTGAAATAAAGATTGTATATCGATTGTTTTGGTGCAAATTAATTAAAAAAAAATAAATGAAATTTGTTTTAAGTTCAAGTTTTGAAGAATAGATTAAATATCATTTATTTAAGTGCAGAAGAATGAAATATTAAAGGAAATTTGCTTGAGGTCCAACCTTAGAAATATAGATTGTACACCAATTGTTTTGGTGCAAATTAATGGAAGAAAAAATAAATGAAATTTGTGTTAAATTCAAGTTTCGAATAGATAAATATCATTTATTTAAGTGCATAAGAATGTAAATGTTAAAAGAAATTTGTTCGAGGTTCAACTTTAGAAATATGGATTGTATATCGACTGTTTTGGTGCAAATTAATAGAAGAAAAAATAAATAAAATTTGCTTTAAGTTCAAGTTTTGAAGAACAGATTAAATATCATTTGTTTTAGTGCAGCAGAATGAAATATTAAAGGATATTTGTTTGAGGTTCAACTTTTCAGATATAGATTGTATATCAATTGTTTTGGTGCAAACTAATTAAAAAGGAGTAAGTGAAATTTATTCTAACTTCATGTTTTGAAGAAATATTATATATCAATTGTTTTGGTGCAAAATATATAAACAAATTAAAGAAAATTAGTTTGAGGTCCAACTTTTGAAATATAGATTGTATATCAATTGTTGTGGTGCAAACTAATTAAAGAAAAAATAAATGAAATTTGTTTTAAGGTCATGTTTTGAAGAATAGATTATATATCATTTGTTTTAGTGCAGAAGAATGAAATATTAAAGGAAATTTGTTTGAGGTTCAACTTTAGAAATATGGATTGTATATCAATTATTTTGGTGCAAACTAATTAAAGAAGGAGTAAGTGAAATTTATTCTAACTTCATGTTTTGAAGAAATATTATATATCAATTGTTTTGGTGCAAAATATATAAACAGATTAAAGGAAATTTGTTTGAGGTTCAACTTTAGAAATAAAGATTGTATATCAATTGTTGTGGTGCAAACTAATTAAAGAAGAAGTAAGTGAAATTTGTTTTAAGGTCATGTTTTGAAGAATAGATTAAATATCATTTGTTTTAGTGCAGAAGAATGAAATATTAAAGGAAAATTGTTTGAGGTTCAACTTTAGAAATATGGATTGTATATCAATTATTTTGGTGCAAACTAATTAAAGAAGGAGTAAGTGAAATTTATTCTAACTTCATGTTTTGAAGAAATATTATATATCAATTGTTTTGGAGCAAAATATATAAACAGATTAAAGGAAATTTGTTTGAGGTTCAACTTTTGAAATATGGATTGTATACAATTGTTTTGGTGCAAACTAATTAAAGAAGGAGTAAGTGAAATTTATTCTAACTTCATGTTTTGAAGAAATATTATATATCAATTGTTTTGGTGCAAAATATATAAAGAAATTAAAGAAAATTAGTTTGAGGTCCAACTTTTGAAATATAGATTGTATATCAATTGTTTTGGTGCAAACTAATTAAAGAAGAAGTAAGTGAAATTTGTTTTAAGGTCATGTTTTGAAGAATAGATTATATATCATTTGTTTTAGTGCA
>NC_051847.1:107893595-107921864 GCF_002237135.1 Teleopsis dalmanni | reverse complement strand
TATGTAGACTTTAGTTTTTCTACCAATAGTTCCACTGAATTTGGAAAACCTATCGGTGAAACTCGTAACCTTACATTGTGGTGTAGTTTGCACTCCACAATGTGTTCTAAGAATTCCTGTTTATCCTCGTCTCTTATTTTTTTTGCATAAAACTGTAACCTCCTTAGAAAAGAATTTAAATCCTCTATCTTTCCTGTGAACGTAGGAAGGAGTTTCTCTACGCTCTCTATCACCGCGTCGTATGTCGTCATTCTATTCGTCGTACTATTGTTAAAGTCTAAAGGTGTATTAACTACTTGGTTAGTGGCTACTTCAGGTGTAGTCATTTTTACCAGATATTTTCTCGCTTGTATATATTTTTCAAAGAAAACTTCTTTTAAAACTGAAGCCTCTTCTAAGTTTTTAGTTATATGAATTGATTCAACACGATTCTTTAGATAGTCTAATCTATCTAACTTGATAGCTAAAGTGGGTTTCGTATACCCTCTAACACTAGCCTTTTTAGCGTTCTTTAAAGTAGTTTGTACCTCGCTTATATAAGTAGCGATATCTTCCATAAAAAAAAAAAAAAGTATATAAAATATTTTAAGTACGTTTATGGTCGAACGAATCAGTAAAGATCAAGGAAAGAGTGGAACACGTTTAAAGTAACGAAGTAATTATGAATGTTGGTAATGAAACCATACATATATATTAATTTTCAAGTTTCGAAGGAAAAACACAAATTATATTCTTCATAGAAAAAATAAAAAAATTTTGTATATATATATTTTTTTTTTTTTTACATTGTATTTTTATATTTAATTTATTAAATGGTAATATATTTATTATTAAATCGATATAATTATAATAATCATTTAGATGTAGTGAAAATATATTAATAGTTTATTGTATTGATAATAATTAATTTTGATAATAGTTATTGTGTTGACAATAGTTAATAATAATTATACATTGCTAGAGTTTAAAGTTGTATGTACATGTTTATGTACATATTTTTTTATATAATTATTTATTCTATTCGCAATGTACAAAATAATAAATACTATTAATAATGTTATAATTACTACCTCGAATTTTCCGGTCGATGTTGTTGTATTTTGGTTCTTCAAGTTGTTCGTGACGTCCGTTTTCTGCTGTAGGTTGTTTTGAGTATTATACTCATCGCTCGAAAACCACCCCATCTTTTAAAGCTGTTTCGGAATTGTTGAAGAGAAATTGTAAGTTGAATTGTAAGTTGTAAGTTGAAATGCTGGATTTTTGTTATTATTATTGTCAAATTTTGATGAACATTTTATTGGTTTTGAATAATATTTCTAATGCATATTATTTATTTGAATAAAATTTCTGATGCACATAATTTGTTTTTTTCTTTTGAATAATATTTCTAATGCATATTAATTGTTTGAATAAAATTTCTGATGCACATTATTTGTTTTTGAATACAGTTTTTTTTTTTACACAGTTTTTCACTATTATTTTTTTTTTTGAACTATCATGTGTTAAATAACTCACATTAGCGATATTTTGTTCCTTGCATTAGCAATGTTGATCTCTTAAGTACACTTTCAGTTTTATTGCTAAATATAAATCACTAAATCACTAAGGCATATGATTCAATTTTTAAGTTTTTAAGTTTTAAATTCACATTATAATTTAATTAATTTTTCTTTAGTTTTTAGTTTTTAGTTTAATCCTTGCCTTTCACAATTTGGCAGGATAAAATTCATATTATAATTTAATTAAGTTTTTCTTTAGTTTTTTTTTTTAGTTTGGTCCTTGCCTTTCACAATTTGGCAGGATTAAATTCACATTATTCACATAATTCACATTACAAATTCACATAATTTAATTAATTGTCTCTTTAGTTTTTAGTTTGGTCCTTGCCAGTTTGGCAGGATCGCCATGTAAAGGATTCTAACTTTTACAAATAATAGACGTGTTCTTTTGCGTGTTGTCACAAGACTGTTTTTTATTAAATTTTATTTCTTAACTCTAACATCAATTCTTACAACTAATTTCCAATAGAATCTTATGTATCGATTCTATTGGTTGATACTTACATTTACTTACGTCTAATTGGTTAACCCAAATTAGACGTACATAATAATTTACAAATATTATTTATTTACTTACTGGTCATTTATTCATATCTATTTCACAGTGGCACACATCTGGTAACCAATTGTATTGAGGACAAATCATATTGCATGCATAATCGCTTGCAATATGATCTGTGAAATACTTAACACAAATTCATGTGTTTAGCATGCCACTATCCAAATTGTCAAATTGCATATTGAAATAATTAAATATGCATACAAATATTTTGTCATAAAGAAATGACAAAATAGACGAGTCAAATTTCTGACTCATAAATTATTTTATATTTGACAATTAGGTTTTTCGGTCATGCTTGATATTTGAGAGTTTTGGGTTGGCATGACACATTAAATACCGCACACAACGTATTGTGTGTGGTCATGGTCATGCCACTACAGTGTCCTCCAATATAAAATTAACTACAGTACTGATATCTCTACTTTTACTCCCGATTGTTCTTTGTTCACCAGTAAACGTAACTGAATTTCGCTCCGCTCCTGGCATACATTTTGAACAAGTATGAACAACAAAATTGCTAACATCCCACTGGAAAATGATAATCTATTACGATTTAGCTCCATTTAATACAAAGCTGGAAATACTAAAGGATTCAACGTTGAATCTTTTGAAGCTATGTGATCAAAGCAACTTAAACTCAACATGCAAGTTTGTGGTTCATCATTTCCAGCAAGCAGAAATTGAATTAAGAACAGCATTTGAGTTTATGTCAAGTGCCCGAAATAAGAGAGGGGCAATCGATTTAGTTGGGAATATAGCAAGTTTCCTGTTTGGAGTACTCGATTCCAACTATGCAAGTGACATGTCGAAGACGATCAAAACCCTAGAAGATCATGATGACAAACTCAAACATCTGCTCAAAAATCAAATATCAATAATTGACTCCACAATTAACGTTATAAAAAAAACCAGATAAGTCTCAAAAATAATTTCCAGGGTATAGAGACTCAATTAAAAGCGATCTCCAAAAGGTTAGTTAAGGACGAACATGACCAATTACATGGCAATATTATTAATATGCTGACCATCCAAATGACAATCGCCACGATAAATTTGCAACGTACGCAATCCACAATCATGGATGTTCTTATTGATAGTCATCGCGAAAAAATTAACCCGCTTCTAATTACGCCGCAACAGTTAATAACGGAAGGAGAAAAAATCCGAGCACATTTACCGTCTCATTTACAATTTCCAGTAGAGCAGGATGATACATATATTAACTCTTTATAAGCTGATGCAAGTAACTGGGCAGGTATCAAGTCACAATGTAATTTTCAATATTATGATACCACTCGTTGAACGAGAAACCTTTGAAATATTTCATGTAGTACCTGTGATCTCTAGCGCGACCAAGGTATTAACGTCAATAAAGCCATCAACAGAATATCTGGCTATCAATTCTCACAAGGATGAATACTTCCCCGTAACAAAATTAGCACTGCAATCGTGTATTACAACTGAAGAGGACTCATACCTTTGCTCAAATGTTCAATCTATTTATCGTCGTGGAGCTAATGTGTGCAAGTGTGAAATCAATTTGTATAATAATGGAACAGGTGACGAATGCGAAATAGTTGAATTAAAGGAAACTACCATTTGGACTCAGCTGAAACACAAAAATCACTGGATATACGCTACCAAATATCCAATGCAACTCAATGCAGTATGCGGTTCGAATGCATTTCCAGTGATACTAAATAGTACCGGCATGGCAAAAATTGCATCAAATTGTGTCATCAGAGACATCACGGTTCTTATTCAAGGACACCAAGTCATAAAAAGTCTGCTCAAATCAGCATATACGTGCATAGGAATTTCAACACCTGAAATTAATCCATCTAAGCGGATAAACAATTCTGAAATTGAATATCTTCCACAATTAAGAGAACTAACAATTCTGCAAAAACACCTAACGAAGGATACATTACCTGAACTATCATCAAAGGAACAGCAAACTGAAAAGCATAGCTTGTCAGTGGGGTACGCAGCCTTGTTTTTGATTATTGGAATCATCATCTTAAAAATAACTAAACTAATACAAAACAATCAGATGCAAGGTCAACCGAATGTTCAGACACCTCAGCTTCTTCAAAGATCAAGGTCAACATTTGATATCA
Organism: Teleopsis dalmanni; assembly: GCF_002237135.1. Lineage (NCBI taxonomy): Eukaryota > Metazoa > Arthropoda > Insecta > Diptera > Diopsidae > Teleopsis > Teleopsis dalmanni. The sequence goes on along the minus strand of NC_051847.1, from coordinate 107,917,623 downwards.
CAACAACATAAAGATGACATCACTCTAAGTTGAATTAAAATTCAACGCGAGGGAGGATATGTTAAGTATTACATTAATAATTTATTTTGTCTTTTGCTGACCCATGCTAAAATGCATTTAACGTAATCGTAATACATTAATAGGTTATATTTTTGCTGATTAGTGTTTATTTTATAACTAGGGCTAGAACACATTTTAAGTAATTTATTATTCATTGTTTTGCTAAATATTTTATGTAATTTGCTTGCTATTAATTACTCATTGTTTTGCTAAATATTTTATGTAATTTGCTTGCTATTAATTATTTATTGTTTTGCTGAATATTTTATGTGTCATTATAAGTAATATTTTTTGCTTGATATTAATTATTGTTTTAAATTGGGTCAGAACCCATGGGCTAAAACCATCCAGAACCTTTAACAAATCTTACGATGCTACATAGAGGGAGTTCTCGAAGTTCGTCAAGATCCTCAAAAAAGAAAGCCCCCAAAAATTTAAGGCGACGCTGTGCATGTGCCGGACACGAAGAAAGCAGGTGAGAGGCACTTTCGTCATCCTCACCACAAAAATGGTGGAACGGTAGATTCAGTCTCCTAGCATGATTACCTAGAATACAATGACCTGTTAGTAAACCTACTACAAGACTGATATCTCTACGGGATAGCTCTAAGAGAGATTTCGATTTTCTATTGTTGGTCTGTGGCCACATTGCATACAGATGCCTGCATATCGCAGAGTCTTCCCATCTTTTGTTAAAAAGTTCGGCACAGGAAGAACTCAAAATGAATTTGCATGAAGTCAACGATATGCCCAGATTGTTCAGGTGGTCCGAGTGGTTCCCTGAAGCACTACGTCTGGCTAGCACGTCTGCTTTATAATTGCCGTAAATATCCCTATGACCGGGAACCCAGATTAGAGAAATATTGAACTGCGTCGACATCTCATTTAGAGATGTGTAGCAGTCAAGGACCGTCCTAGATGTGAATTGGACAGAAGTTTTAGTAAGTAATTATTATAAGAAAAATGTATATATAAATAAATCAATTCTTTTAATAAAGTGTATTGGATGATACAAACTTGAATAGAACTTTTCTTTCTTTTCATAAAATTACCAACGGGTTTATGTGCTCGGTGGTATCTTCACTAATATAAAAAATATACAAATATACCGTCCAACAAGTTACATGTGCTTGGTGGAATTCCGGCATACAAATACACATCGATAGAAAATTGAGGATAAAAGCATTCTCAACAATTTGATTGACTTCGTTTTGTAATTGTGTTGGTGTTAATAACAACGGATTCACTTTTCCATGATGAGTATCAATTAGAACATCAATAATAGCACATTGCATCTTCTGTAGATTATGTGTCACCAGTGTTAGTTGAATGGCTCCTGCATTGAAAACTTGATTGAGCCGTACCTGATTAACCAGTCTATTTGTATTTTTTATGGAATTCATCAGTGCCTTTATTTCATTGTCAATGTGCTCAAAACCTTCTTGAACTGCGATTTCATCTTTCTTCATTATATTGATTGTTGAATCGACAACTGATGTTTCCGTCCAATAAAGACTTAAGTCGTTATAAACTAATAGACTCCATTCAATAGTTGATATGGCAGCTGTGCCCAGATTTTCAAAGTGAATACCCAATTTCGACCAAAACCTTTTTTTATCAATTGGAGACCCTATTACTATTGTCAATATCAGTAATAGTGTGAGTAGTACAGAACAGTACAAATTGGTCGGCAGTTTTCTACGTTTTGTCTTGGGCTCTTTATACGACTCTTTTTATCTTCAATAATTACGTTGTCAGGAGGTATTTCGTGATCAACTTTAGCCATTGTTGGTTGATCAACTGTATTAACAGGCAGTACAGCTATTCGATGAATTGGGTGTTTAAAAATGCCTGTCGATGCTTTAATGTCAGCTACTCGGATACGTCCATCTGTACCATTGTACATATGTACAATTCGTCGCAAGGGCCACTGCATCACTGGAACGTTGTGTTCTTTGATTATAACCATGTCTCCTAACTGTATATTGGCAGATTGTGTTTTCCATTTGTTACGTTGTTTCAGTTCCACCAAATATTCGTTAGACCAGCGTTTCCAAAAATCATGTTTTAACTGGGAAACCAGGTTCCAACGTGACAATAACGTGTGTTTTTCTTGTTTTGATCGGCTTTCTACTTGAGTTGTAAGACTTTTTCCAACTAATAAGTGTCCTGGAGTTAATGCTGTCAAATTAGTTAGGTCATTGGACATTGGAGTCAATGGCCGTGAATTTAAAATTGCTTTAATTTCAACCACTGTTTCTAGTTCTTCATACGTCAATGATGCTGTTGAAACGCCGCGTAGTAACAAAATTTTGCGGACTTTACGGATGCTTCCCATAAACCACCAAAATGTGGTGTCCTTGGTGGAAAAAAATGAAAGTTTATTCATTTTGTGGCAAAGCAACAAAAGACAGCAATATATACCTTTGTTGGCTTTTTATCCCTCACCTTGTAGCGGATCCAAAATGATCCGCAATAGTCTTCTCCAGCATTAATGAAGGGTCTTGCCTTCATTAGTGCCAGAACCAAGAGTCACTCGGGATCAGCATTGGGTGTTTAGAATCGTATGGAAATGATGAGGCTTTTAAGTGTCCTCCTATACTAAGAACATTTGCATTATCAATGAATGGAGATAAACTGCTGATTGAACTAGATTTATTAACATTTTCTTGTTTCTTCAGTTGTTTGTTTTTTTCATCAAAATCTGAATGTGACATATTATAGTGATTAATGCTGCTTCCAATTCGTTAGCACTAGGTGCTATATGTATGGCACGTGACTCCTTTGATATTCTTAATGAATCTGTAGTAATGAATGCCTTTAAATGCGAGTTTTTTTATATATTTATTTAAAGTTTCTTTATTACTAACTATTATGTTGCTTCGTTAACAAAAAACTAAAAACTTAAAAATGTGTTTGAAACAGTATTGTCAAATTTTTATTTCTCTAAGTAAACTTCTGCTTTTGATAATGCTACATGAGCGCCACATCACTCCTCCACCAGTGGTTGAGTAGAAACGATGCCACGTTATACGCACTTGATCCTATGTCAAAAATCTGACAGGTAATCGAATAACTCTGCCACTAGATGCGCTACGACCAGAGTTGAGCTCCTGCTGAGGTCTTCGTACAGGTTGTGCATCTGGGCTTGACTGAAATGAAATAGATCGTGACAACTGCGTGTTTGGTTCGATTTCTTCATTCAACAAGTAAGCCGCCTTCACTCTATCAATGCTCACTTGGACAGGTCGGTCTTTGATTAAAATGGTAATAAGCTTACAATCACGCCGTATCACTTTATATGGTCCGTTATAACGTGATTTCAAGGGAGATCGAACGTTATCATCCCTTAGGAACACTTGTGAACATGTCTGCAGGTCTCGTTGAACGAACGTTTTCGCTTTTGCATGATTTGAACCTGGAACCGGACGTAATTGATCCATGGTCTCCCTAAGAAAAGTTGCGAATTCGGAGTCACATCCGATATGAGACGTCTTCTCAAAGAATTCTCCTGGAAGCTTAAGAGATGTGCCATATACCATTTCTGCTGGACTAGCTTCAATGTCGTCTTTGAACACACTCCGTAAAGCTAGCAATATCAATGTTAATTCGTCTGTCCACCTTTGATTAGACTTACACCTCAGTGCAGGTTTTAGTGTTCTGTGAAATCGTTTCAGAATTCCGTTAGATTGTGGATGTCGCGAACTTGTACGTAGATGTTTAGCACCAATCAACTGCATAAGTTCAGCGAACAGCTTTGATTCGAACTGCCTGACCGGATCTGTAGTGATCTCTGAAGCAACGCCATAGTGTGAAACCCATACCGTGAAGAACGCCGCTACTGTGTCTGCACGAATGTCCATAATAGGAATAACAACAGGCCACCGGGTAAATCGATCTATGCATGTCAGACAGTAGCTGTATCCGTCTGATGGTGGTAATGGCCCCACGATATCAAGGTGTACTGCTGCAAATCGCAGGTATACTGTTTTGTTGCGTTTACCTATTTTAGCTCGCTGGCATTGTGGACATGTTTTTACCATTTTTGCTAAATCCCTTTTAATGTTTGGCCAGATAAATCGTTCACTGATCAGTTTTCGCGTGGCCTTGCTATCTGGATGACCTAAATTATGTATGGTGTGAAAAACTTGTCTACGAAATTCATCTGTGATCCACGGTCGCTTATTCTTTGTTGAGAAATCGCACGTAATAAGATTCGATGAACTAAGTAGATGCACCAATTTAAGCTGAAGCGAAGTCTTGCCCTGTGATAAGAGTTGTTGCAGCTTCATGTCATTTCGTTGGCTCTTTGCTAACTGATCAAAGCCAATCTGCTTTTCCCCCTGTATTGATTCAATGCGTGATAGGAAATCAGCAACGCTGTTGTCTTTACCGGGAAAATTTCTGATATCAGTAGTAAACTGACCTATGTAATACAGATAACGGAGTTGCTTGGGCTTTTTCAGGATTTTGCTGAAATGCAAAAATGATGGGTTTATGAATAGTAACACCGTACAGTTCCTGCCTTCTACCATATGTTTGAAATGCTTAATTGCTTGATAAATGGCAAGAAGTTCTCTATCATAGGCACTGAACCGTCGTTGTGTGTCAGTCAACCGTTTTGAATAAAAACTAAGTGGTTCGAGTCGTCCTTCACGGATGTGATGCAATGCAACTCCCACCGCGGTATTACTCGCATCGACATGTAGAATGAGATTGGCTTCTGCTGTTGGGTGTGCAAGTGAACTGGCATCAGCAAGCGTTTTCTTAAAATCAACGAATGCTGATTCCGCTTCTTTTATCCACTTAATCGGCGTTTTGTCATTTTTTCGATTTCCTATTATTAGTTTTAGCAGCTCTCCTTGAACTACCGCTGCATTAGGAATGAAACGACGATAAAAATTCACCATGGCCAAAAAACGACGAAGTTCTTGCGCACTGCTTGGCTTCGGACAATTGAGAATTGCTGCAACCCTTTCTTTTGGCGGACGAATGCCATTTTGATCAATACTGTGATCGAGAAAGATAACTTCCGTCTAAGCAAACACGCACTTGTTGATGTTGAGTTTTAGGCCGAATTGGTGTAAACGCTGAAACACTGTGCGAATGTGTTGAATGTGTTCAGCTTCATTCCTAGACGCGATGCAGATATCGTCTATGTAATATACCGTGAAGTCCAAACCGCTAAGTACTTGCTCCATGAACCATTGAAAAGTTTGAGCTGCATTGCACAGCCCGAATGTCAGCACATTAAACTCGAACAACCCGAATGGTGTGATAATAGCAGTTTTCTTTCTGTCTTCGGATGCTATAGGTATACTGAAGTAAGCTCGTTCCAAGTCAAGTGTGGTGAAGATAGCTTTGCCACTCAAATTCTGAGTAAAATCTTGAATGTGCGCTATCGGGTAACGATCTGGAACTGTCTGTGCATTGAGTCGTCTGTAATCTCCGCACGGCCTCCAAGTACCACTTTTCTTCTAAACCATATGTAACGGATTGGCCCATTCGCTTTTTGAAGGAGTGCATATTCCTTGATCAAGCATGTGCTGGAACTCACTTTTTGCTGCTTGCAGCCTTTGTGGATTGAGCCGCCTGGGACGTGCATAGACTGGTTGCCCCGTGGTAACGATGTGATGTTGCACCTTGGTTCTTACTGCTCCAGACTTGTTATACGATGTTGAAATTGTTAGATCTTTGAACTCTTCCAATAATTTTCGGAATGGATTGTAACGACACGGATTCGTCGTTTAATTTTTGCCGAGGTATCACTCAGTCGCGGTCCGGGTCATCGCAATAAATTTGTTTATTGACCAGTTCGAAGCTGGTAAACCAATGAGAAGAAAGTTAAAAGCGGTTTGATTTCTTTTATTTCAAAATTTATTTATTAAAAGTTTCCAAAATAATTTATTCTAAGCTTGACTATACTTCTGGCCAATGATGTCAAAACATCAGAGGCGTTATAAAAATCTATTCAATGCGTTTTAGCCAAAGACGTCAGAACATCAGAGGCGTTATAAAAATCTACTTAATACGTTCTAGACAAAGACGTCAGAACATCAGAAGCGTTATAAAATTCTACTCAATAAGCTCTACGGATTTATTTAGTCTTAGCATCAAAACACTATGGGCTTCTAAAAAGGGGACTTAGCGCTGGAGTAGAGGTCTACTCGCTTCGGTATGCTGGTGCCAAGTGATTTTTTGCATACAAAATCTTGTCTATTTATATGCAATTCTTCTCACATTATTATTTGCACGCACAACCGCACAAGTGTAATCCCGCGTGCGTGTGAATGTTCGCTGCTGGCTTTGCTGTGCTTGCCGTGCGTGTGGATGTTTGCTGCTGGCTTTGCTGTGCTTGCCGTGCGTGTGGATGTTCGCTGCTGGCTTTTTTTATAATATATAAATAGATTTTTATGCAGACGAATTTTTGTGAAAATTATAAGTTTATGTAGGGCGGAAATTTGTACAAAATTCCGTCCTTACAGGATGATCTGCATTCACTGCGAATGGCATACGTAACGCTGTTGCACAATGAACTTTCATATTAGTTTTGCTGTCAACGAGGAGTTTACGCTGCAAATCTACCAATAGACCGTAATATTGCAGAAAGTCAGCTCCCAGTATAGGTTTACATACATCGGCTACGAAGAACTCCTAATCAAGTTTGAGCCGCAGGCCAAGATTCAACGTCATTAATTTATTTCCGTATGTTTGTATTAAAGTTCCGTTTGTTGCATACAAGAGTTTGGCAGATGCTGTCGGCTTAGTTCTGCCGAAAATTGATATGAGTAAAATTGAGAAATCTGCACCTGTGTCGACAAGGAATTTCAATTGCGTCGAGGGATCTAAAACGTATAATCGGCTAGATTTGTAATAAATTTTTGCTTCGCTAACCGCCGGTGACGAAGCGGAATTTAGTTTTCCATGGATGTGAAGCTGCAAAGCTTGGCACACTTGCGCGCACTTGCGCCAAAACGATGATTGTAGAAACACATTGGATATTTCGATACCAGGTTTGCCGGACGCGTTCGTGAATGTTGTGTTCGTGCCGGTGTATGTGATCTACGTCGTGAGCGAAATTGGTGTTGCGACACTTTGCTGTCTCGAAACTGCTTGCTAAGTTCTTCCACAGCATTCACTAAATGCCTGAGATCAAAGGAAGAAGGCACAGCTGGATTGTCACCTATATTTCTCTCACTGGTATGCATTTCAGAAACAGAATTGTAATTTCCCATTTCCAGCATTATATCTGCTTGTTGTGCACAATTATCCAAATCGACATCAGAAATGGACACGACCGTTCGTACAGCTTCTGGCAGACGATCTAACCACAATTGTCGTTCGTAGCAAATGCGTCGGCTTGTGGTCACCTAACTGACATTCCTTCATGAGCCGTCGCAGTTTGTGATTTTCTGAATCCGCGAAATCTTGAATCAATCGTCTCTTGACTGCTTCATACTTATTAACGGCAGGTGGAGCACGTATGATATCGGCGATGTTCCTCAATGTGTTGCTGTCGAGGCTACCAACAACGTGGTCGTACTTCGTTTGATCCGTTGTTATGCCCGCGTTTCGAAACTGCGACTCCATTTGAATGAAATATAGATCTGGATCTCGCTTGCTTAAAGCAGGTACTTTAACTCCTATGCGGCAAATATCACCAGCTCGAGTGTTAATTTGCACACTATTAACTGTCAGCATATCATTAACATCATGTACATTATTGTCTGCTTCAGTTTGCGACATGTTTTGAGTTGTTCCCAATTTACGACTTTTATTATTAATAACTACATTAACACTTATTTCTAACGTCGAGGGTCACCAATGTAGTAATGAATGCCTTTAAATACGAGTTTTTTATATATTCATTTAAAGTTTCCTTATTACTAACTATTATGTTGCTTCGTTAACAAAAAACTAAAAACTTAAAAATGTATGTGTTTGAAAAAACAGGATTGTCAAATTTTTATTTCTCTAAGTAAACTTCTGATTTTGATAATGCTACATAAGCGCCACAAATCCAAGAACATATGCTACTATGCTACTAATCTGCGTCATTGCTTTGAGTTGCTACAGCTACAACCATTTTCTACTCCAGATCAACTGGAACTTGTAATGATGTCGAAAATCTTGGTGGCCATACTTCCTGTCTTCCATGCAACAAGAACGGCCCTTGAAACCAAAGTGCACATGTTGACAACGCCCTTGCTGACAGTCCTCTTGATAACACATCAGCTGGGTTGTCCTTTGACCTAACATGTCGCCACTGATCACACACAGTTAAAGTTTGAATTCTTGCCACCCTGTTAGCTACAAATGTATGAAATAATGAAGACTGTGAATTGATCCAAGACAACTCAATTTTTGAATCAGTCCACAAAAATACTGGCTGGTTCTTTTCCTGAAGATCACTTTTGACTCTCGCTGAAAGTTCCGCTGCTAGGACTGCCGCACATAACTCTAGTCGCAGTAGCGTTTTTTTTTCTGACCAGTGCCATCCTTGACTTTGCACATAATAATCGCACTATTATTCTGCCGTCCTTTAAAATTGCTCTGACATATGCTGCAGCACCAAATAAATGTGTAGCTGTGTTGATGAGGGTACCTCGCCTTTTAAGATATGTCTTGTCACTTGAAGATTTTTAAGTACTTAAGTTTTCTCTAAAGGTTGACCATGTTATGATAAGTTGATAGCGTCGATCTTCAGGATTTATTAAAACTTAAAGATACGTTTTTTCGATATCTGTGGTGAAAACAAACTGTGGTCGCCTAAAACGGAGCAAAATTGAAAAGAGTTCGCTTTGAACTGTCGGTCCGTTATACATTAAATCATTCAACGAGTGTCCAGATGTAGTTTTAGCTGATGCATCAAACACCACTCGAAGTTTGATAGTGGTACTATCTGGTTTTAGTACACAATGATGAGGAATGAAATATTTTGGGGTCAACATGGAATCCAGCTCATACTCTTCCATAAACTTCACATATTGTTTCCGCAACACATCATTTTTTGCTAGTCGTCGTTCAGGACTAACGAACCTTCCCCAAGCTGTTTCTTGAGATTCCCCTAACGTCCATGAGTTTTCCAGAAACGGCAACCTTACCACAAAACGTCCTTCTTTATTTGTATGAGCAAAATGAGATTCGCATAATTTTTCTTCTTTGGATAATATCCTCTCTGTTGTGTTCACCTCATCCATTCGCCGTAACCGCTCAATTGTATCTTCTAACGATGAATTATTATCAACAGCCTCCACCCTACCGTCAAAAACTGCACATAAAACGTTTAATGTGTCTGTATTTGATGCAACCTTGCCACTAACAATGCACCCAGGTGTAGAATTTTGCAAGACTGGAAGGCCAGGAGCAAGCGAGATTTTATCTTTTTTTAACAGACTGAAATAGAACTCTGCACCGAGTAAAATATCAATTTTTCCTTGTTGGAAAAATGTTAATGCTAACTGAATGCTGTTCGGGACTTTACTTTTGGAAATATCGTAGTTGAAATTTGGTTGAGGTGGAACTATATTTGGAAGAACAAACGTTTCGACATCTGTGGTAAACCTCGAGTTAAGGGATTGCAGTTTGATGTTAACTCGCTGCGTTGAATTTTTCTGCACCTTTTCTATACCTTCTATGCACAATAACGATTTCGTTTTTGATATATTGAGCCTTTTGACAAGACGCTCAGAGACTTTGTTCACTTGTGAACCAGAGTCTAGTAATGCTCGGACTTCACTCGTATTTCCATCAGCTGCAGTTATTTTGACTCTTGCAGTTGGCAAGAAAACATAATCACGATGACCTGTGGATGTGTTTACTGTCGCTGTAGTAACTGCGGTATTGTACATACTTGCACTAGGTTGAATGTTTATTTTTGTTTGATTGTTGACTTCCAAATGCAGCAATGTGTTATGCTTTTTATTAAATTTGGTACAACTTCTTGATAAACATTTGCTCACCACATGATCATGTTTGAAACAGTTAATACAGAGCTGTTGGTTTTTCACCCAATAAAATCGTTGAGATGGCGAAAATTGCAGGAATTTTGCAATTGTTGTTTCCTTTGGGAATTGTTGCAGCCGACGAAATTAATCTATTTCGGTCTAATTTATTTTTTTCTACCTTATCTTTTTATTCTACGACTTCCATCAGTTAAAATTGTAGCTCTAAGAAGGCTAAAAACTCCTGAATATTTTGTATTTTTTTTGGTTTTGACAGTGATTGCTCATACCTAATGAGCATCGTCCGATCAAGTTTATTTTTTAGTACCTGGAGCAAAATTGGCTCCCAAAAAGTAATTTGCACGCCAAAATTGTTCAGTGCTTATATGCATTCTTTTGTTGTATCTTGTAAATTTTTAACTGCTGCCACAGTTGAAGTGCCTGATGCCTGATTTAACAGTTCATCATTTAAGATGAAGGCCAAGACCCTTTTATTGTTATAGCAATAATGTTTAGACTGTTGAATAGTTTTCCTCCGTTATGCTGAAATGGCTGATCAATTTTTCTGCTTCACCTGTATCTTGTAACGGCTGTTTGTCTACTATTTGCGTGAACAAATCAAAAAATTGTCTCCGTTTCAAGTAATTCCCATTAAAACTTGGGCTTGTTACCTTTGGCAATGGCAGTGAGGAACGCATATTTGTTTCTGCTACTGCTGCTTGTTTGTTTTGTTGTTAATCCAATTTTATGGAGAGCTCTATTAAGCATTGTTGTACCAAATCTTCAATTTGGTTAAATCTTGGTTTAATGACGTCAGTGGATTTTCCAAGTTTTCCCACAGTTCATCATGCAAACATCCCAGTTGGTTCCATTGTTGCATGATCGGACTTGATTTAATTTCATAATATTGAATTGGCGGTAAGACTTGGCTCTCTGACAAATTCTCTACTAATCTTTCTAGAGCTGCCATTGGAGCAGATATCTTTCTTATCAAACCATTTGTCGTAACCGCTAGTTGCGGCTACTAGCAGCAGCCATTTGGTTACTAGCACTTTCATCTGTTGCTTTGATTCGAAGGGCTTCTATCGAGATGTAAAATACTCATCATCTGTTGGTTGATCGATGAGAGTTCTTAGCGTTGAGTTATTTTGTTCAAATCAAGTCCAAGCAACATTAAGCCGACATAACCTTTCATTGTAGTATGTGGGTGTTTGCTTACGTTCAGACGAATCTTTTTTGAAATTCCTAACGATTCGCTGAATTTCTTCGCCCGTCTCCTAGGAACTCATTTAGAGTTGCCATCGACGATCTGGAGTTTTTGCCAAATGTGTTACGAATGCTGAATGGTGAAAATGAACTGCTGTTGGTTGTTGACTGCTGCCAGTCCAGTGCTGCTGTCCGTTTTACGTGGTCTCCAAAAATGTTTGATCAAAACGTTGGAATCAACTGGTTGCAAGTACTGAACACTTCAATCCAGTACTTATGTTGATTTTATCAAAACAAAAAATCACTGAAGGCTTGAATTGTAAATTTTAAGACGAAAGTTACCAATTCATCACTTTTATTAATTGTATGCGACCAATTATGCAAATTGAACACCAAAATGTTTGTACACTGATCAGCACTTGCTGAAACCGACTCCAGTTATGCGAATTGGTTGATAGGGTTCTGTCATGGTCGCCAAAATGTTTACAAAAAAGGTATTTTTGTGTTTTGCCTTGCGGTTCGCCAAGGCTTGTTAACTAGTTTAAGAAAAACTATTCAAAATAATTAGTTCGAATTAGTTATTAATTTTACTTTACTTTAATTTATAATTGAAAACACATTTTTTAAGAAGCACGCTACGTTATACGTTGGGTGTCCACATGTTGACTTATTTTAAAGGTGACCAGTTGTGCGTTTTAGTGGTTTAACAGTACTTATTCTAATTAAATAATTCTAGAACTTTGAATTGATAACTATTACTATTGTTTGTTTTGTTATTAAATTTGTTGTTATTTATTTTATGTATATGTTTTTGTGCAATTTTATACATTTTAAAAATTATATATTTATGTTCACATTGTAAAAAAAATCATAATTATTAAATAAAAAAATCTTTTAGATACCCCTGAAGATGTTGGAGAAAACCAACAAAATGTCGGGTGAAAAAATAAAATAAATAATAGGGGTATTCAGGATGTCTGTGCATCGTTGAATGTGCATCATTGCAAACTCAAATAATCGCATTTTGTGAATATTGGTCTTGAAAATATTTAGAACAGGTGATTTTTGTTTTTGTAATTATTTACTTGTAAAATATAACTCAAATTCGATATGCAAAATTTTAACAATGCCAAGAACGATAATGAATATAACACGCAGAGTCTTTAAGGCTATTTTGAAATTACAACCTAATTATATCTTTTGGCCGAATGCATGTGACCGTTCCCAGCTTGTTGCAGCAACTATGTACGAGGTACCTTTCTGCGTTGGTTATATAGATGGTACGGAAATAAAATTAGCTGAAAGTCTAGTTAATAATCTGTAATGGATGTATGGAATTGTAGACAATATTCAATCAATGTAATGGAACTTCTTTATCAATGGAACTAGTGTAATGTATTAGTCCGGTACGTGTAATTATCCCTGCCTGATACGAGCATGCATCAAAAAAACCTACTGATGCAATCAAGAACAAGTTATCAAGCGGCTTGTTACCGCTGGTACCTAGGCCAGTGTTACTTGGCCAGAAGGAGTGAGAATAAAATTCAACAACGCATGTATATCTGCAGTCATAAGTATATATTCTGATTTTATTTAACAATAGTTTGGGTATTTATACATTTTCCTAGATTCTAGCGATCTCAAGACTCCGCCTCTTTATTCCAGACAAAACCTGGAAAAGTATAACCGCAGCCAATCAAAGTGATTGCTGACCTTGCAGAATGCATTGCATAGCGACTACACTGTTTGCTCATTTAGGTCAAACGTCAAAGTTATTATTAGAGTGCATTGACAATATTGCTTGCACATGTCTTTAGCAATATAGGAAATATTACTATTGAAAATATTGTAACATGTGTTCAGCAATTGGAACAGCGTGTGGCAATATTTTCGTTGGTAATACGAAACTCTTTTGTTTATGACGCTTTGCTTATGCTTCTTGTACGGTATGCATGAAGTGCAACCAATTCATAAATCTGCTTACTATTATTATTTACGAGTAATGTTAAGTGGCTAAGAATTGAGTGAGGTAGGTCCACTACAAATCACATAACTTTTTTTTCGCGACATCACGTTTACTCCATAAAAGCTCAAATCGTTTGTGATCATGAGCTGCGAATTCGACATGTTGTAGTAGGTCATCCAGGCAGTTGGCATGATGCAAAAATATATCGTAACAGCTCAATTTATAAACAAAAAGAAAATTTTTTTTCACCTGGAGAATGGATTGCGGGTGATTTATTATATCCTTTATCAGAATATGTGTTAACTCCATACAGAAAAAATGCGCATCAGATGAGTAGAGACTCCCGAATTGTTTTCAATCTGCGACATAGCACATACCGAGTACGTATTGAGCACTGCTTTGGCATATTAAAGGAAAGATTTGGAAGTCTCAAAAGATTGCGGATGCGTCTCCAAAACATAAACAGCTATAAGCATTGCTCCAAATAGATTTCAGTTCGTTGTATTTTACATAATATATTATTAGAAGATGAGAATACCACAACTGAAAATGCAATTGTGCCGGAAATATCAGAAATAGTGAAATGAAACGGCAAGATGTATTTTCATTAATATTTAATGGTTAAATATAAATTTTTGTAATAAATTATAAAGAAAATAAAAAAGAAGGAAAGAATACCTCTTACTTGTTTTCTTGTAACTTTGTCTTAAATGGCGTACTTTAAACCGCAACATATTCCAAGTTGCGCTAATATATTTTGATTCTATAAGTTTCCTATAGAACATTTGCGCTGTTGGAGTCTAATACAATACAGAAAAAGAAATAAACTCGATAGACAAATATATAACACATATACCTCAAAACCTTCAGTTTCCTCAAGGAAATCTAGAATGAGATTTATCTCATTGTTGGTCCACTTTTTGTTGCTACATCTCCGAATATTTTTGGCCAGCAGCTTCGACATTGTTGGACGTAAAATAAATACAAAATCAAACAATTGCATAAAATCATAAAATTACAAAATGACAAAATAAAAAAAACGACCATTTCGCTAAAGTATTGCCCAGCGGAGAGTAAAAAAAGTAGTATTATTCATAATAGAGTCTTGAAAATCAAATATGCAAGAGGTAATTGGTGTTGAAAATATGGTCTTGAATATTGTCTTGCAAATCAAGTGAAGAATTATACATAAGGGAATTGTTTTTGTAAAATCAAATAATTTTGCACATGCAACGATGCACATACATCCTAAATACCCCTAATTTTTTATTTGCATCCCATTAAAAAGACCAGAGCAAAAACATAGAAATATAAAGACATGTAATTTGCCACTATTAAAAAAATCATGAATTCTGAAAAAGTACACACAATGGAAAAAACATGTCTGTTCAAACATAAAAATGATCATGTATGATCACTAATATCTTGTTAGTGGAGTCACCAGTCAAACCAATAGCGAACATTTTGTGTTTTGCTTGGACAAAACCATATAGAAATAACTTTGATATGAGAGCAAATGCACACATATCTTCTAGTTCATGCGTAACTTTCTTAGTACGTTTTTTCTACTCTTCTTTTTATTGCACACTTACTAAATATATATATGCATGGGTAGGTGAGACAATATTTTTGAATGTGATGCATAGATTTTGTTGTTGTGTTTATTTTTTATTTAAAATATATGACTGGCTTTATGTGCATGAAATGCACGTTTTTCAAAATTATTTTAAATTTGATTTTTGCTGAAATTTTATACTGGCTTCATACTAAAATATGATGTTTGCCTATGATATGATGAGAAGACACCGGAGGGAGTAGGGCTGCCACAGTTGTTATTAGTGTAAATGCTCTTAATATTTTTAGTTGTGAAGCTGTGCTATGCCATACAGTAGCAATGGTTTTATAAAGAATATTCATAAACACAATAATTGGTTAAATAATAATTGATTATGTTTTATATATTAAGTTTTTATTATTATTGAAATCTCTATTGAAGGATGAAGTGCTGCTCTTATCAAACATATTCCAGTTACGGAAGCTGCTTACAGTACAGCATGGACACGTCTACTGGAGTGTTTTGATCGCCCTGAGCACATCGTCACGGCATTTATTGAAAACATTATGGCGCTTCCATCAACATCGCAGGAAAATTGTGTAATTTTAAGGAGAATTTCTGATGGTGCAAACGAAACAATAAGGGGTCTCGATGCAGTAGGTCAAACCAATTGTGATTGTTGGCTTATCCATTTGTTATTATCGAAGGTTGACCCTAAATCTCGTCGCAAAAGAATACATGAGAGTCGAGGGGATACTTCGCCGTCAATCTCTGAATTTTTTTAATTTTCGGATTCTCGCTGTGAAGAATTAGAGTTGACCCAGTATAAATCTAATGCAAATTTAAAACCTTAGACAAATCAAAATCATCTCTCGTTTTTGTCGACAAAGTGTTACAAAAATGTGTCAAATGTAATTCAACTGAGCACAGTATACCTAAATGTAATGCATTTCTATTGATGTCTATCGATGAGCGCCGCGAGTTTGTGAAAAGTCACTCGTTATATTTCAATTGTCTCAGATCGGGACATTAATCACACGCATGTAATTCCAAATTCCGATGTAGAGAATGCAATAAGCGCCACCACACTCTTGTACACAAGATGCAGGTTGATTCGTCAACAACAATTGCTTCATCAACATCAGCATCCGCTGCGATATCCTCTGGCAAGCCATGGTCAACTGTTGCTAATGTTTCTCGTCCAGATATTTTGTATCCCACTACTTGTCTGGAAACTTTGCCAACAGTAACCACTCTAACTTGTCATCAAGGCAGTAGATACATGTTACCAACAGCACTTGTTGACGTTCGCAACACTCAAAATAGATATGTTACATGCAGTGTCCTTCTTGATAGTGCGTCGGAACTAAGTTATATTTCGGAGCGATGTGCTCGGGCCCTTGGTGTACCTCGTTCACCTTCCCGTATTGCTGTGTCTGGAATTTCTTCTGTTAAGGCCGAGACTACATGTGACTGTTGTACACTCTATATGAAATCAAAGGTTTCCCAGGACACACCAGATGTAAGTGTTCATGTCTTGAGCAAGATTACATCAGCAATTCCTACGTCACAAATCAATACTCCTACTATGGAGCAACTCAAGGACTTGAATTTTGCAGTTTTTAATGCTTCATCACCGATTGGTATTTTGCTTGGTGTTGATCAAGTTTGGAAAATATTTACTTTTAACAATATTTTCGACTCCTCTGGTAATCCTATTGCTGCATCAATAATATTTGGATGTGTGGTGACATCAGTTCAGGCATCAATAGATAATGTAGTATCGGCTTTTGTAACTACGATTGATATAGATCGCTCGCTTCCAAAATTTTGGCAAATCGAAAAAGCCTTACATCCGTTGCCATTAGACGCAAAAAACGTTCACGTAGAAACTCATTTTTTAGAAACGCACGCACGACACTCTGACGGCAAATATATTGTGGAGCTTCCATTCAGGGAAAAAGGTATCAAATTCGGAAACACGCTTCAAGGGGCTACATTAAGGTTTAATGCTGTTGAACGTCGCCAACTGAGGGACAGTCACCTTCGTAAGCAATATATTGAGTTCATGAATAAATATACTCGTCTGGGACACATGCGGGAACTTAAGTCTGATGAAGTTGTTGCCAGTGATAGCCACAGTTTTTATATGCCGCATCATCCAATAATTAAACCAAAACTACACGTTGTCTTTGTCCGCTTATTTCAAGATACCAGCGGAGTTTCACTTAACAGTACGTTGCATACAGGTCCAAGTACACAACCAAATTTATTTGATCTTTGCCTTCGGTTTTGTCTACATAAATATATATTCTCTGCTGATATAGTAAAAATGTTCCGTCAGATTTGGGTATCAGAAAATCATCGAAATTATCAGCGAATTGTTTGGAGGGAAGATTCATCAGAAAAACTAAAATATTTCATATTATGTACAGTTACTTATGGTACATCATGCGCACCATTTCTCTCTGTGAGGGTCCTCGAACAGCTTGCAAAGGATCATCAAAGAAGATACCCTCTCGCTGCGAAAATTATTCTTGAAGATTTTTGCGTTGACGATGTCAGTCCATGAGTGAACTAGAAGAAAAACGTGACGAGCTAATTCAACTTTGTGCGGATGCAGGATTTGAACTTCGAAAACGGGTCTCTAATTGTAGCTCCATAACCTCTAATTTCTATGATCAGTCTGATCGCTGTTTTTTGAAGGATGAGCTAGATGATATGACGAAGCTTTTGGGTATCTATTGGAAGCCATGCGAGGACGTAGTTGGATATAAGATTTGCTTAGATGAAATTCCAAAATTAACTAATCGGCAAGTATTATCAGACGTATCACGGATATTTGATCCAATGGGCGTTCTTGCTCCTGTTATTCTTCAATTCAAGATTTTTTCCAAAAATTATGGCTCACTAATTTGAAATGGGACGACCATCTCCCTTCTAATCTCGGAGAAGTTTGGCTAAAACGTCGTGAACCACCAATCAAATTAAAAACGTTTATCGCGAATCGCACAGCAGAAATATTAGAAACTCATCCACGAAGTAGATGGGGACATATTAAATGCTACGAATTATTAGACTTTCAACTATGGTGGAAGGGGTCTCCCTGGCTAGCGAACGTAACTACTGGTAAGTCTTTATATAATAACGATGTTAATTTCCTCGCATATTCAGAAAAAGATGTAACCACTGAAATGAAGTGTACCAAGGTAAACCTAGTCTCTATGGAAGTAGCGAGGGATAATAGTTTAGAAGAGCTGGTAGAAAGGGTCTTAGCATGCAAGAAATTATTGCGAGTTGTATCATACGGTTTCGTAGTAAAACGCACCCCCGATATGTTCAGCAAGGCCGTGAGCAATCTACCTTTTATTAATTAAGTGAAGCTCGACTAATTTGCTTACGACTAGCACAAACCTGCTACAATGAAGATTTGCTGCAATTAAGAAATAACAGGGAGCTTAGCAGAAGATCTACCTTACTCAAACTTGCCCCATTCATTGATGGTACCAGACTTTTACGTGTCGGTGGAAGAATTACGCATTCAACGTTAGACGAAAACACCCGTCATCCTATTTGACTCCCGAAGGTACATAGAATTTCCACGTTAATCCAACTCAATGAACATCAGAAAAATCTTCATCCAGGAGTGTCTGCACGTTTTGTTCACATCCGCCAGAACTACTTGACTTTTGGAGCACGAAATTAAATAAGGAGGTTAACTCATAAATGTCACAAATGCTTTCGTCAACGCCAGCTAACAACACAACAGTTCATTGCTGATCTACCAGCAGTGCGGGTTCGACAAGCACATCCCTTTGAAAATACTGGGTGCGACTACGCTGCGCCCTTCGCACTGAAATTATATAGCGGAAGAAATGCACGTACCTCCAAGGTATATTTACTTATTTGTTTGCCTCGTTACATCTGCTATACACCTCGAACTCGCTACTGACCTAAGTACTAATTGCTTCCTTACAGCATTTTGCCGTTTCATGTCCCGTCGTGGAAAGTGTACTTCAATCTTTAGCGATAATGAAAAGAATTTTCTTGGTGCTTTTCGTGTGTTAAACGAGATGCATGCAGCAATTATGTCACAGTTTTGGAACGAAATCATTTCCGCGTCTTTAGCAGAAGACGGAATCCGATGGAGTTCTATCCCACCACATACACCACATAGGGGTGAAATCTGGGAATCGGCAGTGCGATCAGTCAAGTTACATCTACGGCGCGTAATAGGCAATGCAGTGATTACTTTTGACCAGATGAATACCTTGCTGACAGAAATTGAAGCAGTTGTAAATTCTCGCCCCCTAGGCGCCACTTCAGACCCGGATACTAATTATCTTCTCCTTATCATTTTTTGATTAATCGTCCGTACACGTTGGTTCCAGAAAGCGATCAAAGTCATATAAACGTCAACAAATTAGACTACTGGCAGCACATACAAAATATGCTTCAAAGATTTTGGCGTATATGACATCAGGAATACTTAACATCTCTACAACACCGTCCAAAATGATTTTGACGGCAACCAAATATAGCTGTGGGCAACATAGTGGTCAGGAATCGAACATACCACCAGTAAAGTGGCTCATGGCTAAGGTAGTTAAAATACATCTTGGTTCAGATGGGCTCGTTCGAGTCGTAAAACTTCACTGTTCACGGGGAGATAACGCGACCCATTACGAAGGTTATTGTTTCACCTATATTCTGAAACGCTGTTTCAGGGTCGCCCGAGATGTTCGTGAATCAAATACACAGTACATTGGGATTGCACCTTTTTGAACATTTGTTCAAAAAAAGCAAAATGCATTGAAACAGCACCCTTTTGTAGAGACACTTTTTGCTTGGTTGTTATTCGTAGTAGTTCGGTGTGTGCACGTGGGATCTTTTGTTTGTTACAATTGTAAAACTTGAAAATAAAATAAATTGTATTCTTAATCATTTACTATTAAATTGAAAATTAAATAAAATGTATTCTTAAACACCAACTCTTCGAGGCATGCTCTCATATTTTGAGTTAACGTTATACGATTGAAAAACGGGAATTCTGCCCAACTCGTTATACAATTTGCAATCATTACTGATCGTGATGCATGAGAAACTGCAAGCAATATTTTTCTAAAATCATCACATAATAATAATTTTACATTTTTTAATTTTACTACATATCATTAGTTAATTCGAATAGCCTACTCAGCTCAAGAAGAAATTTAAATTTGCTTTTTGTAATTGTTACTCAAAATCAGTACTGAAATCCTACTTTGACTTTATACAGTATCACATGCGAACGTACATGCGAAAAAATAACGTCGTGAACTTCTCCACGTCTTCACCTTTTTAACGGTATAAATTATTTCCATATATGGCATATATTGTTTATTGAGTTGATTTAAAAATATTGATTCTTAAATTTTGATACTTCTGTAGCTAAATTTTAAAAATTAAGGAAATTGTAGTGGATATACATTAATAATTGAACATGGATTATATTTGTCAGACCTGTTTTGTTTAGCAAATATAATATATAAACGGTTAGGAAGTCGAAGTTTATTAACCAATAAGAAATTATTGAATTTTACACCATCATTAACTTTATAATGATTTTTATTAAGTTCTCTTCCTACTTTAAATTTATAAGGAAAACTTTTATCAATAAGTAGAATTGTTAATTGATCTTGATAATTAATAATTAGTTTATTTTATTATATATTAGTTTAATTTTATTATTAAGAGTTGTCAATACATTATATCTATACTATATTCTTATAGTCAACATGGAAAAATTTATTTAGAAGTTTGTTCATTTTGTATGAGAAATCTTCGTGAATTTATTATGTCAATATTTCATCGATTGTTTTTTAAACTTATTAAGTATAAATATTGAAATAATTTATTTTTAATTATAATTTAAATTGATGTTTTTTGATATTATTTAAAATTATGAAAAATTTATCATTTTATAGAATAAGATTTTGATTTTTTGGGATTTAAGATTTTGATTTTTTGATTTTTTTGGACTCAGACAATGCAAAACACAGATCAAACCATATACCTACAAAAACATTCTTATACGGCGTTTACATTGGCCGAAAATGGCTCATTTTGAATGACTCATTTGAAAGTGTTTACATTCGTTGTATTTCATTCGTTCTCATGGTAACAATTCAAACTGAAATAAAACTACTAAACATTTGTTTATCTTTTTTTTGTAAATATGTCAAAACAGCTTTTACAAACTGTCAAAATGCCATGAAGAGCTTTCATTTAGGGTATGTTCAATAGATTCCTTTGCATTTGGAACATATGTGGAATGCATTCGAACGTCATTCATACAGAATGTGAGAAAATTGCTCATTTTGTGCTTGAAATTTTATATGCAAGAATGAGCCATTCGATACTCATTTTCAATTTTTGACCAAAATGAGCCATTTTCGGCCAATGTAAACGCCGTATTAAATTCTCAAAAAGTAATTTAAAGTTGAAAACAAGTTTCAATACAGGAGATTATGCTCTGAAATATCATTTTCCTAAACTACGATTATCTGCTAAGATGAGGAAACCATGCCCATTCTTTGTGATGGTGCAGCTTTAACAACGCACAGAAAAAATTTATTTCATATTGAATTTCTGTCGCCAGAATAGTTTAATAGCTGTTTTCTAGATTTAGTTCTGGACTTTGTTCATAAAACTTTAAAGGGCTTTGTGTAATCAAAGTAATGAAATTAGTACAATAGAACTATCGATTTCGCTAAAATTTCATAAAACTGAAAACAAATTATAATAACGTACAAAATAATGCTGTTTACTTCTACACAAAGAAGTAATTTGGATTTCACAACAAATTCTAAAATAAATGAAATCAATTGCATTGAAAACGAAGCAACATAAAACAAACAACTATTTTTTGGTGTTTTGGCAAACATTTATTGTTTTGATATTCTCATAAGTTGCTCTTCATGATTTCTCTGTTGTTAAATGCACGTTTGTACATAAAAACACCAACAATTATAATAGTTCAGAGCGCACAAGTTGACTCGAAATAATACAAACACTCCAGCCTCTCCCGCATAGAGGTAGAGAACTATCGATAGTCAGCACCATCGATAGTGAGCGACAGTTTTTTTCCAAACCATCGATAGTTTTCGATAGTAGGTTAATTTCAATACAAATATCTGTTCAATTCAAAAAATTATGTTTTAATTTCAAATTTCAACTAAAATTTAATTAATATCACACAGTGCTGTTGTGGGATTAAGAAGCCCTGGATGAAATCTCTTCAAATGGTGTTGTAGGTTCGTGGTGTAACCGCTCGTCTTATACTCTATGCCACAGTTTAGGCACTTAGCGAGTTTTTTATCCTGATCTTTTAAAGTATCTCCATAGTTTCGAAGTACCTTTCTTTCATTTGGGCGTTTCATTTTTAATCGTACTAGCGTCCGAGTCAGCGCTATTGCAATAAAACGTTAACATTTTGAATACTGCTTTTTCGGCTCCAGTCAGAAACTTCTCCATACTATTTAATAGTAATTTAATGTGGAAATGCTTATCTCCGTAACGTTTTTAGAATTCGAATTTAAAATTCACTATGCACTGTGACAAACTACAGATGCCAAATATGCGTTTTTTTGTGAAGCGTTGCTATGACAAACTATCATTGACTATCGATAGTCTAGCACTGTCATCGATGGCGGATCGATTGTAGTTAGCTATCGATAGTCTCGATAGTGCCATTGAAAGTTCTCCATCTCTACTCCCGCATCTTAAAAATACAAAATTTAAAATAGTATTAAATAGTCTTTGGCTATCAGAATAAATGTGTTGAAGGGTTGCATTTGTTTTTACGAACTCCTACATACATTCAGAAAAATAAAACATTGATTCCAACTAATATTACATATTATGTTATAATACATTTAATATAGTTATAATTCATATAATATAGTTATAATACAGATGCTGTAAATAAAAATAAATTTTTATTTTATTTATTTATATTTCATAAACCTACTTATTGCCTAAAAATAATTTGTTAAACAAAAATTTCTTCGCTTATTTGTTTTCTTAATTCAAGACAAATGTGTTCGGTAAGTAAGAGGTTGAATTTTATTCAAAAAGATAGGTATTTTCAACAAAATTTAAGAAAACATGACAATACTATCTTGGCTAATTGCCTATTCAAACCAGCATTGATTTATTGTAGTACATATTAGGTTAGGGCGGTGTGGCGGCCTTGTGCCCAAAACCCAATAGAGCTCAACACAAATATTACAATTGATCAAAATTGTTGTTCTAGCTGGCCATTTTGATTAACTGCATTTAATGTAAATTCTTAATTTATTATCTTGTTTGCATTCTGTTTATTCAATACACATTGTTTTACAAACACAATATTTCGTTGGGAACCTGAAATACAAATACAAAAATGCAGAAATAATAGTTTCTATAAATATTTTTAAGAAGTTTGACTTCACTAACAATAAAATAAAACAAATAATTTTCATAATTTCTAAATATTTTTAATATGTGTATGTAAATACAAATTAAAAAATTTTTTATTGAAAAACCATTATGACATTATGACATTTTAACATTTTCTAATAAATTAAATTAGTTTAAACTTAGCCTTTATTTGATTTATTTTGTGTTTGCAAGTTTTTCTCCACTTAAGTTTTTACTGAACGCAATATCGTTTATCAATTATATCCTATGCAAATCGCACGCAACAGACGACTGCCTTATTCTAAAAAAATAAAAAAATGACCCATAAGTTTGTTTTACTTACTAAATGTACTCAGCTACATTTGTGTAAATACATATCCTGAATTTATACTAAAATACCAGAATAAAAATAACAGTGCAAAACTCATTGCTTTATAACAAGCTTTTTACATGAAAAATAATAAAATTTATATGTAACATATAACAAACTTATAGAGAATAAAGATTGGTAAATTTATTTAATTTATTATTTTTATTAGTACCCTCAACAATTATCTTATATGGCAAGCCATTCGTTCCTTAACGTCATGCCTTTCAAAACCATTTCGCGACGCCTACAAAGTTGTACGTAAGTCTTTGATGGGTTCGGATGGCGGAGAGGAAGTTTGGAGATATTGTATTGCTGACACAAACAATGTAATTGGTTTTGCAGTTGGAGCAATATTTGTTCGACAAGCTTTCGACGGCGAGTCAAAGCCAGCAGCTCAGTCCATGATCAATGAAATACGAGATGCGTTTATGAAAAATATAAAAAACGTGACATGGATGGACGCGGAAACTCAAAATCGAGCAATT
>NC_051847.1:107799844-107893495 GCF_002237135.1 Teleopsis dalmanni | reverse complement strand
GACGTATTAAGACAACTGCGGATTAAAGGTGAAACGAAAGATCTTTGTTTACGATGGACAGATGGTACGGTACGCAAGGAACCTGATTCTGAGCTGGTCAACCTGCAAGTCTCCAAAATACGCGAAGGTAAAAGGTATTCGTTGTGCAATGTGCGTTCAGTAGCTAAGCTGGAGCTACCCGAGCAATCTTTAAATATGACAGAACTTACCGATAAGTATAAACATTTAAAGGGACTACCAGTAGAATCGTATCAAAACGTTAGGCCTCGAATGATAATCGGCCTAAGCAATAAAGAGGTAGCTATGCCAATGAAGTTCAAAGAGGGAGGCAAGAATGAGCCAGCTGCAACGAAAACTCGACTCGGGTGGACCATATATGGAATAATTAAGCACGAACCTAATACTATTAGGGAAACGTTAAATTTACACATCTGTGAATGCGATGATGATCTAAGTTTGCAGCGTTTAGTGAAAGATTTTGTCAGTAATGAAAACGTTATTGAAAGTAAGAAAAAACTAGAAAATATGGAGTTGGAACAACAAAAAAGTATGCAATCAAAAATAAGTCGAAATGGTGAATACTTTGTAGCAAGATTGCTTTGGAAATCAAATAACATTACTATGCCGGATAATTACTTAATGGCGCTGCGTAGACTTCAGTGCTTTGAGCGCAAGCTGCACTCCAATGTAACATTGCAAAACTGGGTATGTGATCACATCGATGACATGAAGGCGAAAGGTTATATACGCCAGCTGAAACCTAACGAAGCCGAGGGGTATTATCCACGTAAATGGTACTTAGCGATGTTTACAGTCAGTAATCCGAATAAACCACAAAAGCAAAGACTAGTGTGGGATGCAGCTGCACAATATGACGGAGTTTCGTTAAACGCGTGTTTGGAGAAAGGTCCAGATCTGCTCACTTCGTTGGTAGATGTTCTTGTTAATTTCAGAATCGGAAAAATTGGTATAAGTGGCGACATTAAAGAGATGTTTCATCGAGTACTCGTGAAAGAAGAAGTGGAGAAATTTCTCCACAACGTTTCCTGTGGAGAAATTGTGACGATAGCAGACCACCAGACGTTTATTTGCTACAAGTTATGAGTTTTGGGGCAACATGTTCACCATCGTTGGCACAACTGGTAAAAAATAGTAATGCACGCGAATACGAAACCGAGTTTCCGCGAGCAGTGAAATGTATTTTACAAAGGCATTATGTAGATGACATGCTGGATAGCGTCGACACAGTGGAGGAAGCGATTAATCTAGTCAATGAGGTTAGAAACATTCATAAGAAAGCAAATTTCCATATTCGCAATTGGGTTTCAAATTCTAACGCAGTACTGAAAGCTATAGGTAACCAAGGCCAGGAATTTCAATTTTGCTCGGCCGGAAGGCGTATAGACCATACATTTGAGGCAGAGAAGGTATTGGGAATCCATTGGCAAACCGACACTGATATGCTCACATTTGATCTGAAGTTTACCAAAGCCACTGAGGATGTTCTAAGTGGATATAGATTACCTACGAAGAGAGAGTTGCTACGATTGATGATGTCAATATTCGACCCTTTAGGGATGCTTACCTTTTACATTATTGACGTAAAAATTTTGTTTCAAAAAGTTTGGCGAAGTGGAGTTAGCTGGGATGACGCTATTCCTAATGAGCTAGTTGATGAGTGGAACAAATGGCTGTCGCTGCTTGGCGGTGTGAAAAATGTGAAGATACCGAGATGTTACTTCGCTACGGTTAATAAGGATGCAGACTCCATTGAATCGCATGTCTTTGTGGACGCAAGTGAGGTTGCATATGCAGCGGTGGTGTACCTAAGAGCGAAGAATCGCAACAACATAGATGTTTCCTTGATATGTTCTAAAGCAAAAGTTGCACCATTACGACCAATATCAATTCCAAGACTGGAACTACTCGCGGCGGAATTGGGAGCACGCTTAGGAAACAACATAAAAAGGGCAATAGACTTGAAAGTGACCAGTATAACGTATTGGAGCGATTCAAAGGCTGTTCTATCGTGGATAAAATCTGACCCACGAGATTACAAACAATTTGTAATGTTCCGTATAGCAGAAATCCAGGAGTTGTCCGAAGCAGAACAATGGCGGTACATTCCTACTAAATTAAATGTTGCGGACTTGGCTACAAAACAAACTAGTAATCCAGACTTTACTTGGAAAAACCCTTGGTATAAGGGACCGAAGTTCCTGTATGAAGCAGAAACTTGTTGGCCAAATAATGTTGGCGTACAGAAATATAACGAAGATGCTGAAATCAGAAAGCAACGATTGTTGGTGGCTCATGTAGCAGAGGAGGAACCTCTCATAGATGTCTACCGATTTTCAAAGTGGGAACGTTTAGTTCGATGCATGGCCTATGTGAAAAGATTTATGTCTTTACTATCAACTAATGAAATGAAAAAGAAGAAATCTGTAAACCAATGCTTGTCAGTTGAGGAACTGAAATGGAGTGAAAATTTCTTGTACCAGACAGCCCAGTTACAGGATTACAAGAAAGAAATGACCGCATTAAATAGAGACACTAATATTACTCTTTCTAAAATTAGCCCTTTGCGAAAACTTTCACCATTCATAGATGCACAGAATGTTTTAAGATTAAAAGGTAGATTAGATAAAGCCGTATGCATCGATGATTCAATCAAATTCCCAATTATACTATCAAGGAAAAACTACATAACTAAGTTGATCGTAGACTGGTATCATCGAAAATGGAAACATCTAAATCATGAAACGGTGGTTAACGAAATCTTTCAGAAATACCACATTCCGGGACTGCGTAGACTGTTAAAGCAGGTAAGAAATAATTGTCAACATTGCAAGGTTCGCGATGCGAGTCCAAAGCCGCCGGAGATGAGTGTGTTACCAGAAGCACGACTATCAGCATACTCCCGACCATTCTCAGATGTTGGAATAGATTATTTTGGCCCGTATACTGTAACAGTAGGAAGGCGCTCAGAGAAGCGCTATGGCGTCGTTTTTACATGCCTTACGTGTCGAGCAGTGCATTTGGAGATAGCTTATAGCCTGTCAGCCAGTTCGTGTTGTATAGTGATACGAAATTTCATAGCCCGAAGAGGAGTGCCGAATGTCATCTATAGTGACAATGGAACAAACTTAACAGCAGCTGAAAAGGAGTTACGAGAATCAATAAAGAACGTGGACTTCAATGAATTGCAAGCTGAATTTACAAGTCCGGAAACACAATGGGTTTTTCTTCCACCAGCTGCGCCGCACATGGGTGGAGCGTGGGAGCGGATGGTGCGATCCATAAAAACAGTGTTAGGAGTAATAATAAGCCCGCAAGCAAAAATTAATGATGAAAAGATGCATAACCTGTTCTGCGAGGTAGAATCAATCGTAAATAGCAGACCGCTCACTTATTTGTCGATTGAAACAGCAAGCGAAGAAGCGTTAACTCCGAATCATTTCTTGTTAGGGTCATCTTCCGGGAACAAGCCGCCGTGGAAGTTCGATACTAACGACGAGCACGTGAAATCCTCCTGGAGGCATTCGCAATACCTTGCCGATCGGTTCTGGAAAAAATGGATACAAGAGGTGCTTCCAACGATGACAAGACGGACGAAATGGTTTGGTAAGATAAAACCCATCGAAGCAGGTGATGTCGTCATTATTGTTGACCCAAATTCTCCTCGCTACACATGGCCGAAAGGAATTGTAATTAGTGCCATTAAAGCACGGGACGGGCAGACCAGGAGCGCCGTAGTGCAGACTACTCGAGGGCAATATCATAGACCTGCAGCAAAATTAGCCGTATTAGATGTTCGTGGAGCGGCAGTTTAGAGTAAGTCGTATTCTTATTAAAGACATACTGAGGGGAGAATGTTAGAACTCCACTCAATACCTAAAAGTTAATATTTGTAAAATGTGTAAACTTGCTTTGGTCGTTGCAACCGTGCAGCTATGATTGGAAAATGCAACCCAGTGCACACATGAACTGTCAGTTCATGTGTCAGCTGATTGTCATTGGTGCTTCCTTTTGTTTTTGAGTTCCGGAATGGGCAAGACGGTTGCTGCGACCAAAAGTAAGTAAAAAAGAATTAATTTTAAGTACTAGAGGTAAATAAATTTATTTTAAGATTTTAAAGCATCAAATAAACGAACGCTTTTAAAATTGGTCAATAACAATAATTAATATATATTTTATAGCTCAGCTATTATTTATAACGTGTATATAATAATTTAACATTATACTCACTATTATACAACTATTTATAACACGAGTACTACTATTATATTAAAAGTCGACGGACGACATGTGTCACAGACGCTATTTTGATTATATTTATTTATTTCTTAATTTAAGATAAACTAATCATATTGTAAAATTGAAATTTTAAAATTTTTTTTTTTTTTTGAAATCCATTTATTTATTACAATCTGTCAGGAATGAATGACAATAAGTAATATATATATATATTTAAATCGTAATAATGGTTATTACGATATAAAAAGAAAGGCACGTATGGACTATGCCCAGTGACATATCCATATATATTTAAAATAAAAGTGTATTGTCTACATATACATATTTAAAATGTCTCGCGATGTTTTTCTTCTCAGCCTTGTAAAGGTATTGGAAGGGGACATCAGTTGAGTAACCAGAGGGTTTGGGTGCATATATAAGCGTTGAGCGTAATTCTTTAAAATACTTGCTATTTCTTCCTTGATTGTTCGAACATGTAATTGTTTATGTAGCTGTTCATTCGTTATATACCAAGGTGCGTTTGTGATCATTCGTAGTGTTTTAGATTGGAAGCGCTGTATAATTGCCAGGTTTGAGTCTGCTGCAGTACCCCATAATTGGGCCCCATAACTCCATATAGGTTTAAGTACAGATTTGTATATAAGCAGCTTATTGTCAAGTGACAGTTTGGAATTTCGGCTGAGGAACCAAAATAAGTTTCGTAATTTAAGACCCAAGGCTTTACGCTTTTTGAATATGTGCGATTTCCAGGTTAGCTTACTATCCAGATGTATGCCCAAGTATTTTGTTTCTACAGCTTGTGGTAATTGAGTATTGTTTATTAAGACCGGCGGGCACGTAGAACGTTTTGTAGTGAATGTTACCTGGACAGATTTTGATTCATTCGGTTTAATACGCCAGTTTATCATCCAGAGAGCAACATTATCAAGGCAGGTTTGAAGTTTGGTGGAAGCACGGATTGGGTCACTGTCAACTGATAAAATAGCTGTGTCGTCTGCAAATGTACCTATAACACTCTCATCGGTAAAAGGAAGATCCGCAGTAAATAAAAGATAAAGCATTGGTCCCATTATGCTACCTTGAGGTACTCCTGCTTCTATATCATGAAGTACTGTAGTTTCGTTTCCATGCTTAATGAAAAAGTGCCTAGCCGAGAGGTATGATTTTATAAATATGAAAAAATTTAGAGGTAGATACAGTTTTAGTTTGAACAGGAGGCCCTCATGCCATACTCGATCAAAAGCTTGTGAAATATCTATAAATGCCGCAGTGCAATATTTTTTACCATCTATCGCACTATGGATATGTCTATGAATTTGTTCTATTGTGCTATGTTTTTGGCGAAAGCCGAATTGATGGTCAGGTATGAGTCTGTTTTGTTGGATAAACGGAGTAAGGCGCTTTAGAAACAGGATTTCCATAACTTTTGACAGGATCGGAAGTAGACTTATTGGCCGATATGATTTGACGTCTTCTGGGCTTTTCCCTGGTTTCGGTATTATGGAGATTTGTGCTATCTTCCACTGTGGCGGAATAAACCCCCTTATTATCACAGCGTTAAATAGATGAGTGAGAAATACAAATCCTTTTGGTGGGAGCTGCTGCAAGGCCATGCCTGTGATTAAATCGTATCCTGGAGCTTTTTTTACTTTTAACTTTGTTATTACATCTCTAACTTCATTAATAGTATATCTTTTAATTGGAAGTTCCAATTGATAAGGCTCTTGTAGAAAATTAATCCTTTGATTCATGACATCAGGCATATTTTGGTTATCATTTGATTTAAAGACCTGGTCCAAATGTAGCGCAAATGTTTCTGCTTTTTCAATATCGCTTTTTGCCCATGAGTTGTCGATTTTGCGTATAGGTGGTTGATAGACAATCGGTCTGTTGTTCTTTTTTATGGCTTTCCAAAGGGAATATTTTGTATCACATGAAGCACTTAGGTTTTGAAGGTATATCGACGTGCGATTATTGTTATACTTTAAAAGAAGGGCTTTAACGAGTTTACACAGTTTGTTTAAGCGAGTTTTATCCGCAGGGAATCTCGACTGTTGCCAATGTTTTTTCATCCTACGCTTTTCTTTAATCAGGTATCTAATGTTAAATGGATAATCTTGCTTAACACTTTTAGAAATTGGTGGAGTTGATTCCCATGCAGACATTTGGACACAAGAGTTGAAATGCTCTACTGCTTCAGTTACGTCAGATTCAGTTTTTAACCTGACTTCGGTATTTAGACCAATTGAAATTAGTTGACGGTAACTATTCCAGTCAGTGTTTTTGTTATGAAGAAATTTTAAAATGAAAATAAATATATATACATACATACATACTAAATAATAAAAAATATCCATAGTAATTCCAAGCCGCACAGTTACGGCATCATACAGGTCAATGAATCTTCTTGATCTTCATCTAATATCAAAGATCTTGCCCATCACAATATCATCTCTGACCACCAATTCGTATTAAGAAAGAAATATGTGACAATAGACCTACCGAAATCTAATCAGTATTCGCAAACAAAAAATACTGTTCAGCTGTATTCTTGGTATGATACAAGAATTTGACAAATGTTGCCACGAAGGCCTATCTTGTCAGAAAATCTACAAAATCTTTTTCAGTGGTACATATCTAATCATAGTTTTAAAATTATGTACCAGCGTTTTGTAACAGGAAAATAAGGTCTTATTGGTGAAGTGCCACGAGTAAGCGTTTTTGGACTTTTGTTTTGCATAACACATACAGTAACTTTTCTCAATTTGCAAATAATCTTATCACTATCTTTTTCAGATAACACTTCTATAATTATTTCCCCTTAATCCAGATATGATATTTGAAAACCTTTCAAAACATCTTAAACTTAAAGCAATAAAATAAACACCATGAAAAGTGCTTAACAGTATTGTGACTTGTTCTACTTGTCTTTGGGTAACGTTCAGCTGCATAAGATTATGAATATCTAATTTGAGGTCATATTTTTCAGAAATTTAAGCACCATTGGCATGATGAAATCCGGATCTATACTTAGTAAATAAATGAATAAAAGTCCTGTAAAATTTATATGTGTTGAATTACAAAATTTAAGTAAAGAAAAGGCAAAATAATTTAATATTTTTTTAACAGAACAATATACCTTTTTTATTTTTCTGATAATAATTATTTATAATTACCAAAGTTTGATTAGTAACGTTGGAATCGCTATATGGATATGGTGTAAACACAGCCAACGCTACACAATTTGCAAATATCGTTAATAAAATTAGATACTCAAATGGTCTATAAATTAAAAGTTTGTTGCGATTAAGAAAACCTCCGTTTAAATTTTACGTATATAAAATTTGATTTTTTTAAAATATGTTTAAGGATGCTTCCATTCAACAATATTAATGCAGATTTCACGTAATGGATTTTTCAGACCTAAGCAGAATAGAGCTGTCTGTGGACGATCAGGTTGTTGTTTAGCACCACGACGTTGGGGGCGCTTTTGTCCCAAAGATGTTGTTTTTTGTTGGTTTGATGTACCATATGTTGTATCATTTACAGTTTCAGGAGTGTTTAAGCCACCTACATAAAAAAAATAAAAGAAAAGAATTCATATTATCATATTGATTATTAATAATTTTAATAATTTTAATCATTTTAATATTTGTAATATTTATTTAAATCTTAATAAATAAATATAAATATTAAACACCGGCACTACTGACGCTGAGTAAAAGAAAGCACATTTAAATAACAAAACAACAAATGTCAAAGCATAAAAGTTTTGGTTGAACTAAATACAAACCACGGCGAATTCAAGAACACACGAAAACACAAAGCACAGAAATTACACCCAGGCGAACAACAGCAGCAAAAGACAACAAGTATCAAAAATACCAACGGCAAATGTACCGATGCGCTACAGGAAAAGCTTCGGTCGTTTGAGTATAAATAAACGCGCATTGTACAAGCAAGGGCACTTGTAGGGATACTCTTAAAGGTAGTAATACGTCTTTGCGAAACAAGTCAGTAGAACTATAGCGTCAAGGAAGTACATACGTCTTGACGAGTAGATTGTATATGTAGTCTTATATGTAAATCAAGACAAGGTAGTCATGATACATCTTGACTAGTAGGATAAGTTAGGGTAGTAATACGTCTTAACATTAATGAATGCTAACCAAGGCTGTAACCCATCATAACACTTCTAATCTCCAGTTAACGACGTCTGACAAAACATCAAGATTAGCATGAGTAGTGTCGTCTGACAGCAACATTTCAGGAACGTGGAAGCAACAATCGGAACAATCATCGAAGCACAATTATTCCAAATAATCGTAGTCATCAAATTAGGAAGCCAGCATTATGTTATAATTATATTAGATTGTTAAACCTTATTTTATTTTAAATTTTCCTAAATAAATAATTGAATTACTACATTACATTGTCTTTGACATCCAAAATAAAAATTCTATTGCAACGACCCCTGGACGACGACTGAGTATTGTAGCATACATAATAATATAAACAATAACATCCGTTACTCATTTCATGTGTGGTCTACTTGAGAAAAGTATTATTCACTTATTCTTAAGTCACACCATATTCGCAACAGCATTAATTGCTGATCTTGCAATTATGAGACAAATCAATTTGAGCTGCTTGTGTATGCTGCGCCGCTCTTAGAGTACAGAAGCATTTGAGATGTTGCCTGAGCAACAACGTTTGATTATGACTTAAATAAAATATTAAATATATCAAAATAACAGATACTTGTTTTAGTAATAAAAATATAAATAAAAAATATTACATAATAAAAGATATTACAGTATACCTCAGCACCATCAGCACCATCAGCGACAGAAAGTGTGTCGTTACACAATGGTATCATGAAGAATATTAATAAAGAACATATTATTAAATAATTAATTATGATTTATATTTCAAGTTTTTAATATTATTTAATAAATTGTATATGTTGGTATACAACATATACAGTCATCGCTTCTAATTTGACAGGCCCGGCACTTACAGTCCAAATAAATTATATACGGACTATAAATTAATTTAGAAATTCGATTATTTCCTAAGACCACTGATGATAAGTATTTGGCAGTACTCGAAACAGAGTTGTATGGTCAACCAAATTACAATAAATTTTTTAAATTTATTTGTTTGTCCCTTCTTTCTTTGTTATTCGAAAACTCACTAAATTACAATTTTACTTTAAAAAAATTGCATTATAAATATGACAATAAATTTATCAATAATTAGAATTATTTATTATTAAAAGTATTAATAAATATAATTAGGCTAATGTTTAGCACTCAAATCTAAATTTATAAAATATTTTTTTAATTAATTTAATTTTTTGTTAAATTTCACGATGACACCCCTAAATCGGCTCCTCAAACCAATTTTCGTTTACTTTTTTCATTTTTTCTTTTTTATTATTTGTTGTGATATTTTTAATACCATGCACATTGTATTGTATTTTGAAAAACAAAGCCAAAAATTTTTAAATGAATAATCAATTCAATTCCTTTATGTGGTTCGCACCTTGACGTGGTGTAGGGTCTGACCACTGAACGGGAAACCCAATGTCGGTCTGGCTCCAAAGTACAACAAAGAATTCCCAGTAGTCGTGCTGTCCTGCAGTTCATGTGTATGTAAGTATTAATGACGTGTATATATGTTGTGATAGGGTTTGTATATGTTTCTATATGTATGTTCTATCTGTACAAATATGATGTGAATGTGATTAGAGTTAATGTAATTAGAGTTAACTGTGGGCGTACTGTGTTGTTTTTTTATTTGTTTTTGTAACGAGGTGTAAATCATCGAAGCTCCAGTCACTGTGAGACTTCAACCCACTACACTCACCCCGATGTCCGACGGTTAGCCCTCTCGGGATCACCGATTTGGTATTTCGTCAAGAGGCCGTCCAGAGCACAAATCTTAAATGTTAGTTTTTTGTCGTCATTTCGTTACAGTTTCATACTGTGTGTATGCATTCATTATCATTGCAGGTGTATCATTGTAACTGTTCATCTTTCCTCTTCGTAAAGTCGTAGACGCTGCATAATTTGAGTTGCGAATGTTTTAACTGCCTTTCATTTAAAGCTACTTTAGCACATTTTATGTACAATGCTGCTAGGAAATAGTAGATATCCTAGGGCCTTCAGGAGTATTTCCCGTTCTTCATTTTACCGGTCGAAGCGAAAGGTCACATGTTCTGCACTTTCCATGACGTTGTGGTAGTTTGGGAGGTATGGATTATCTGACAGTTGAAATCTGTAAAGATATTCTAAAAAGCCTCCCTTGACTGCTTAATATTTGAGTCAGATTATAGTCAACTTCACCATGTTTTCTAAACATCCATTCCTTAATGTTGGGAAAGAGTTTATAGGTCCAATGTCCCTTAGAGGACTGCTCCCATCTTTGCTGCCATTCTCTGAATGAATATTCGACAGATTTTTGGTTTTTGGCAGTTTTCCAGCAATAACGCAGATTGCATCATCAGAAACTGATTATAACAGTCTCTGTGCTATAACAGCAGGCAACATATAACGCACTGCGTCTGTATACTTGTGCTACCAGACGTATCTGATGCTTTCTTGCTGCTGCCCATATAAGAGCGGCATACAATATAATAAAGTCTGTGACCTTAGACAAAGGACGCCTTCTTTCGCCCTGAGGATCACTGCCGCTGCCTTAGAGCTTACTGCTGTAAAGTGCTGTTTCGAGCTCAGTCTTGCTTCCATCATGACTATTGATTATTGTGAAATTACTTCATGCCTGGCAATTATAATTTTCATCTTCTTTTTTGCTTTCTTGCGGTTATCAGTAATGCTTCTGTTTTTTGCGCCGCCAACTCCAGTCCTGCATTTTGAATCATCGTTGTACTTTTGCTGCTGCGTCATTACATTGGGGTCAACCCTTTTGTCTACCACCCTTAGGGCGATATCATCACCGTATCCAACTATTGTCGCTTTATCGGGAAGTTTCATTTTCAGAACTTCA
Organism: Teleopsis dalmanni; assembly: GCF_002237135.1. Lineage (NCBI taxonomy): Eukaryota > Metazoa > Arthropoda > Insecta > Diptera > Diopsidae > Teleopsis > Teleopsis dalmanni. The sequence goes on along the minus strand of NC_051847.1, from coordinate 107,882,227 downwards.
TTGTACAAAGCGTTCTACAATGTGGGTCCAAGAACTGATCCTTGTGGGACTCTGGCAAGTGACCTTACATTGTTTTCTACATTTTTCTGTGTCATACTGCAGTTTTCGATTGTTAAAGTAACTACGAATAATGCGTAACAAATAATCGGGTACTTTCAGAGTTTTGAGTGAAAGTAGTATCTCAGACCAGTTTGCTGGATTGAAATCATTCAGTTTGCTGAATTGGATATAACAATCAATAAAATATGTAACAATTAATTTATTTAAATTTTGTTGAATCCATTTCATTTATTTTATTTTATTTTTGTTGTCAAAGCGAATTTTCATTCTCATAGTGTTAATGACTTAATGTCTTAGCCTTGAACGGTAGGTTAAGATATCAACATTTATCAATATAAACAACAACATTTATATATCATACGAGCACACTTTACTCGTCATATGAAACTACAGATAAGCCATGCATTTGGCATGTGCAATATTTTAATACAGAACATTATGAGGAATGAAAATTCGTTTGTGCAAGGTAGCCTATTATAATTTTTAAAATAATAATTATGTTTGTAAAGCCAGCTGGTATATGGACTTAGTTCGAGGTTAAAAGAAAATAAGTTTATAAACATATAACAGGTTACTAAGAAAATTACGCAAGTTAAATTTTATTTTCGTTTATTCGTAAAATGCACACAATTTCCATGAGAACTGGGACCGTTCCTACGACTAAGCTAAGCCATATCTAATCGCTACTTTAATGCAGCATCTATCTAATGCATCTACACCTTGCCAAAATTGAATAAAAACCAAAACTTTTAATAATAAAATTCAGTTAATCCCAGAATTCTTTGGAGTTTTAATTTGCTTTCAAATACCGATTAAGACTCAAGGCAAATAGGTTAAAGTACCTAGTTGCGCTATATATTAAATAAAGATATTATCCAAGTTGGTTCAAGTGCCAAATTCAGTATTCGCAATAGGAACTGGTTCAAGTGCCGGATTCCTAAATACAAACAACACTGAATCGATTCAAGTATCGATTCAGATTCAATAACAAAGGAGTTATTGAACATTTTGGTGACCCCGACCTAAAACACAATGAGAATCACGTTATCATCAATCTAGTGAATCTATTCAGAAGGGTGTTATCGCTTTATTTACAACCATGGAAGTTATGGCAGAATTGGTTGCCAAACAATCAGATTTGGGCAAACAAATCCAACAATTGATCATCAATTTCAAAAGGGACAAAAATACAGGAACATATCCTCTCGCTATTACGAAGAGCGTATTAGGCGACTTAACGAATTTTGGGACCAATTTGATTAAAGCGACACACAAATGAGGAATTTGCTAGATTTGAATACTGGCATTTCATACTTTACCAACAACTACTTTCAGGAAATCAAGGGATTACATGAAAAATATGAGCAGATTTTCGAAAACGAACAAAATACCTCCAACACCTTCCTCAAAAGAGTCAGCAACAACAGCACGTCAACCGATGCCGTCACCGAGGGAAGGACAACATGGCGCGAGTATAGCAAGAATGATACACAAACAAGGTGCAATTTGTGTATCACTGCAGCGACTCATAACAATCATCAATCGTCAAACAGGCCATCAGATGAAATCATTTTACGAAGTGAATATGGCAAGAATTGAGAAGCTATGGAAAGAAATTGAAGCCATTAATTTTGAAATTTGGGAATATACCAACAATTCGATTACAGTGGGATATAAACTCGACGAGTACCTCGAAATAGAGGAATTGGTTCAGTCAACTTTAATTTCGCTAGCTTCAAAGAAGACAAATGATGAGCAATCACAACCAGGAATCAGTAAACCCGTCAGCGCTGGTATATCGCTACCCAAGGTAACAATACAAAAATTCGACGGCGATTATCTGAAGTAGGGTCAATTCTATGATTTGTTCACTGAAATGATTCACAAGCAGCAGCTTCCTAACGCTCAGAAAATGTTTATCAAGAGAAGCAGAAAGTTTGGTCCGGCATCTGTCAATAACCAATGAGAATTATCAAATGACGTTGAACTTGCTACAAGAACGATATCACAACAAAATATTTATTGCAGCAAAAATAATTCAGAGAATTTTAAATCAACCAACAATATCAACCAATCCTTCAGCGGCAGAAATAAGGAAACTACAGGATGTCACATTTGAAGGATTGCTGCCCCTGAAAAATGTAGGACTTGAAACTGATTCATGGTAGCCGCTGCTGCTTCATAGTTTGCTCCTCAAACTAAATAAGACTCGCATTTTGTATGAACAGTCGCTGACTCATCCAAGAAAGATTCAGTCAATTAAGAAATTCATGACTTTCTTGGAATCAAGATTCCAGTCCTTAGAGGCGATTGGCCATAAGGATAAGCCATGCTCAGCAAAAAGCCTTACCATAACTGTGTGAAAGGGAAATATATCGAACTGCAAGGTCTGCAATAATGGATCACATCCGATATGTTATTGCAAAACATTCTTGCAATCAACACCACAATGTCGTATCAAAACAGTACAGAAACTAAAATTGTGCTTGAATTGTCTACTTTCTACTATAATCACAGCACTATCACAAAAAAGGGATACATTCTTCTCAGTACAGTTAACATTAAAATAGCTACGATGGATGCTGACTTCATTAAGTGCAGAGCAACACTCGATTCTGGCTCGCTTAATAACAGAAAAACTCATCGCCGTTATGGATAGAAGGAATTGGCAGGAGTAAAAGTACACTGTGACAGTAAAAATTCAATCTCGAAATAATGACTTCAACGTAATTATCAACGCGTTCGTGATGCCTCGAATCATCTAAGCCCAACCAGCACACCGTCTGGACACTTCTGGTTGGCCAATTCCTCAAAATATAAACTTTTCTAATCCAGACTTCGCGAATCCAAATCAAATCGACCTACTGATTGGAGCAGAATCACAGCTTTTTATCGATTGGTTAAATCAAAATATGTGAGGACCTGTCTACACTCCAGAACACGGTTTTCTGATGGATATGAAGTGGTATGATCAGGTTAACAAAAGTCTCTTATCTGTGGCAAGTGCAGCGAAGCCGACGACGAGGAGTTAGATAATATACTCACTAAATTCTGGCAACTGGATGAAATCAATCAAACAACAATCATGAAGGACAGTTTGTCGTGAAGCTACCATATAAGGAGGGCACTACAGTTCTTGGTGAATCTATGCAGATGTCAATGATTCGGTTTTTTAGACTTGAACGTCATCTGTTCTAGAATTCTGAACTGAAAAAGATGTACCTTGACTTTATGCGAGAGTACAAAAATCTCGAAAAGAATCAGTCAAGATGATATAATGCATCCTCATTACGTTTTGTCACACCACTGTGTAATCAAATCAGGCAGTATGGCAACAAAGCTTCGAGTGGTATTTTATGCATCTGCAAAAACGTCAACCGAAGTCTCACTCAATGATATCATGCATAATGAGCCAGATATGCAGAATTAATTCTCATCCATCTTGCTGCGCTTCAGGAAACCACGGTTCGTCTTCACAACACATACTGTAAAGATGTATCAGCACATACTGATTGATCCAAAAGACGAACAATTTCAAATTATTATTTGGCGAGAGTCGCTAAAAGACAACTTGTACTATTACAAATTAAAAACGGTGACGTATGGCACAAAAGCAGCGCCATATCTGGCAACAAAGTGTTTACAAATCTTGGCTAGAGAGCACGCTGTTAAACTTCAACTTGGTTCCGCTACAGTCAGCAAGGATTTTTATGTCGATGACGGTCTAAGTGGTTGGTAGCTGGTTTCAAACCTCGCAAGTGGTGCGCAAATACTGCTCAATTACTTTAAGGGCTCGCTCCAGAAGATCAAGAAGTGGATCTCGATATCAGCAGTGAATTGCATAAGACAGTAAAAACTCTAGGCGTTATCTGGCTGCCAAAGTCGGATCAATTTTCTATAAAAACTAACGAACCTACAGACAGCAAAATAACAAGTTTTGAGTTGGCGCTGTTGTGTATTTTCATGGAAAAACGCGAGTGTGCCAAATGTTGAATCTTTTATTTCAAGTTTTGGACGAAATGTTTCAGTTGCATTTGTTTATAGCTAATTTTTAAAATGTCCTTAGCTATTATGAAAACACTTGAGTTTAATTTCACAATTTAATTTTATTAATTTTATTTATGTTATAATTTATATTCTTTGGGTTTCTTTTAAATTCAGTCACACACGACTTATTTGTTTTAAAATTTGTTGTCAGCGCTACTACGCTTGATCATTTTTTTATTTGTCTAAATGTACAGTATATAATTTTTAACCACTACTTCGTTTAACCACTTTTTTTTTTTATTTTCTATTTCTACACAACTTTAAACTCCCGACTTTGACTCCTCTTTGACTCTTAATTTTTACTCCAACTTAGACTCTAACTTAGACTCTAACTTCAACTTCAGCTACAACTCTAACTTCTTTGTGGTTTTAAATCTATCTTATATACCCAAACTTGATGCAAAAATATATGACCTTCAAATTACCCTAGTTACCTAATTGGGTTTTTTCATAGTTTCATAATTTACTTTGCTAAATTTGCAAAGTTTTTATTATTAATAAGAATGCTCTACATATTTTTGCAATTCTTCCGTATTTACAATTTCAAAGTCACTTACATCGTGACACCAATTATTAACCAAATACCAACACTCAGCATTTCTTATCGTCGAACTGACGGTCTGCTGCTTTGGTTCTAGTCAACAACTGCCCAGATGCAAATAACCTTGCCTATTTTTAGGGAAATGTACGATCACCTAAGATCGTACACACTACCCTACAGAAAAACTGCCAAAAACCCGTGAAATTAAATAAAATAAATATTTAACTCACAACATTCCTTCCCCCTATGAAGAACATTGTGGGTCACAATGTTACATATCTAACGGTCTATATTAAACTTGCATCAAATTTAGGTTTACGTTTTAAATTATTCATTTAAATTTTAAAATCTTAAATCTATATTACATTTTAATTTTTTCATAACATTATTCTTAAAAAAAAATAACACTTTATATACGTCAAAAATATTTCCATACATGTTTACTCTTCATAAACTACTTATTAGTTAAAAATTTGTTATTATTAAAATATTTTAGTAAATGTTTACTCTTGAAATTTGTAAATTTCTTTATTATGATTCTTATTATAAACTACTTATTGGTAGTTGGTAAAAGTAAACATTTTAAGAAATGTTTACTTTTCATAAATTGAAATTTGTAAATTTCTTTTTTATTGTGTTCTGTTGTTTATTATGATTGTTATCATAAACTACTTATTAGTCAAAAATTTATTTAGATTATAATAAATAATGAAAATGTTGAGTCAAATAAAAAATATTTATTTCAGTTTTCTAGTTTCATTTTTTTTTTACTTTTCCCCCCCGGAAAAACAGGAACCTTCATCTCCTAATTGTAAACCTACAACTCCTAAAAATTAAAACTAAAGACTAAATTTAAAAAAAAAAACTTGTTAATAGTTATAATTTTGTCTATTTTTTATGTAATTTAAGTAAATTATTGTGGAATATTCTTTCCCTTCCTGAAATTATTACCTTAGTATTTACTGGACTAGTAATTTCTGTTACTGGGAAAGGTCCCACCCAAATAGGTGAAAACTTATTTCTTCTACTTGTATTCTTCAACCATACCCTATCTCCTACTTTGAACATTCTATTTTTAGAATTCTTATCATAGTTTATCTTTGCTTTAAGTTTTGCCAACTCCTGATTTTTTCGAACCACGTCGTATGAGCGTTGAATTTGATATTTCAAGATTTTTGAAAAATCGTCGTGGTTGTATAATGGTGTTGGTTTTCTTTTTAATGTTATAGGAATCTCGAAATCGAACCCAAATAGTGTTTTTGATGGTGTCTGCTTTGTTGCAGAATGCACAGTGTTATTATGAACATGCATCGCATGATGCAACCACTCATCCCAGTTGGATCCATCCAATTTAACGAAACTTCTTAAAAATTCCGCTAAAGGACGATGACTTCTTTCCAAAGAGCCATTTGCCTGTGGATGATATGGAGTAGTTTGTATCTTTTTAACACCAAGAATTTTGCAGATTTCTTTATATAATTTTGATGTGAAGTTAGTCCCATTGTCTGTCACGAGAACTTTTGGTATATTAAATTTTGAAATTATTTCGTTAAAGAATTTCCTTGCTACTGTCGTAGCTTCCCCATCCTGTAATGCTGTACATACCAAATACTTAGAAAAATCATCCTGAAATGTTAAAATTAGTTTATTCCCATTCTCTGTAGTAGGTAGTGGGCCTACAATATCCATAAATACTTTGTCGAATGGTCTTTGAGGGGTATCCGTCAAAACCATTGGCATTTTCTCTACCCTAGAACTCTTGTTTTTCTGGCATTGTTGACATGTTCCGACGTAGTCTTTTATCTGTCTTTGCATGCCTGCCCATTTAAACTGTCTTCGTATTCGGAAATACGTTTTAACAGCTCCTTGATGTCCTCCGATAGGTGAGTCGTGGAATTTCTTTAAAACTTCTTGGATATCTTTTTTATTGGTTAGAAATACCGCGTAATCTTCTTTCGTTTGGTCCTTCGTATCTTCCACTTCTTCTATTTCATTTTGTTCCATTTTATTTTTGTTTTCCTTCAATTTGTTGCTCTTTTATTTCCTCTCGTAACTACTGCTATTGGTAGCCGACTCAGAGCATCCGCGTTTTTATTGGTTTTTCCTGGTTTGTACAAAATTTCAAAATCGTATTCCAACAATTTCAATCGGAATCTTCCCAAACGTGTGTCTTGGTCTTTAAGATTTGCTATACCTCTTAATGGCTTATGGTCAATAAATATTTTAAAATGTCTTCCCAATAAGTAAGACCTAAAATTCCTAGTTGCCCAAACTATCGCAAGAAATTCCTTTTCTATAGTTGAATATCTTTTCTCTGTATTACTCAGAGCACGGCTTGCGAAATAAAGTGGTAAATCAGAACCTACTTCTCCCTGAGACAATACTGCACCTAACGCTTCATTACTAGCGTCAGTTGTTAAAACAAAAGGTTTTGAGAAATCTGGATATTGAAGTATAGGAGGCTTCGTTATAGCAGCCTTCAGTCTAAACATTGCTTCTTGGCAACTGTCGTTCCATTCGAACTTTTCTCCTTTCCTTAGTAATTTATTAAGTGGTAAACACACACTCGCTGCTTGTGGGATAAATTTCCTATAATAATTCACAAGTCCCAAAAATGATTGCAGTTCCTTAACATTTCGAGGTGCTGGGATAGACTTAACACACTTGGTTTTGTCTGGATCTGGAATTACTCCTTTGTCTGAACATTTATGCCCAAGGTAAACGACTTCTCGTCTTAAAAACTGACATTTCTCCGTTTGTAATTTTAAATTATTTTCTTTTAGTGCTTGTAATACTCTCCTTAACCTTTGGTCGTGTTCATTTAAATTCCTTCCGTAGATAACAATATCGTCGAGATAGACGAAGCAATCTATCCCTTGTAATCCTGTTAAAATACTATTCATAATTCGCTGAAAAGTTGCGGGTGCTCCTGTTAAACCAAATGGCATTCTAAGAAATTCAAAATGTCCTAGACCTGTGCTAAATGCCGTTTTCTCCCTGTCTTTACTGTCTACCATCACCTGGTGATAGCCACTAGCCAAATCCAGCGTTGAGAAATATCTACTGCATCCTAGTTGGTCTAAAATTTCATCAATTCTAGGAATTGGAAACACCTGTTTAATTGTTTTTTCATTTAATTTTCTAAAATCAACCACGAGACGCCATCTTTTCCCCATCTATACCTGACCTTTTTGGTACAAGGATGATAGGAGAGTTCCATGGTGATTTACTCCTTGTTATTATTCCTTCATCTAGCATTTCACTAACTTGCTTATTAATTTCTTCCTTATGTGCTTCTGGTAATCTATATTGTCGTTGATTTAACGGTATTTGATCATGACTTGTTGGAATTTCGTGTGCCAACACTGATGTATAGGACAGTTTATCTCCTGGTAAGTGAAATACGTCGTTATATTCCTTAATTGTCTGCGTGATTAACCGTCTTTCTTCATTGTTTAAACGCTCATCCAATCTTATTAATTTCAGTAATTTTCCGTACCTTTCCTGTAAGTTTACTTCTTTGTTCAAATTAACATTAGGGACATTGTACTCATAGTACTCATTCATATCACTGCCCTTTAATTCAATTTCACTATTCATTTCAACTGCATAGTTGTTTGCATTCAAAATTCTTACAAAACCTATTCCGTTTTTTACTTCTGTTAAACATTCACCTGAATAGACATTTGTAAATATTTCCTTTTTATGTATTACGAGTGTTCCTTCTTTAGGCACTACTTTTACTGGAATAATCATTGTTGATCTACCTGGGATTGTCATGCTTTCTGCTATACAAATCCGACCAAGATCTACAATGCTTACCAGTGGTAAAGTAGCTAATTCCTCTTTATTCTTAAAAAATTTTAAAACCTTTTTAATTGTGTCTGTAGTAGACCGGTTCCACAGTTCATCTCTACCTAGAAGTCCGTCTGCTGGTAACTGGCTACCTACTGGCACTACATGCATTTTGAATTGTAGAGCTGGAAATTTTCGGTGTTCAATATTGACCGTACCCAAAGTACTTATATTGCCTCCAAAAGCTCCTGTAAGACCTTTTGTGTCTTTGGTGTTTATATCTTTTAAATTGATTAATGCCTCTCTTTTTATAAGGCTGGTGTCTGCTCCCGAGTCAACTAAAAGTCGAAGTTTATTCCCCACTGCACGTTCGCAAGGTACTTCTACATAGGCATCATCAAACGATTGACTAATGCTACTTTTGGCATTGTAACTCGCTCCTTTTGCCCGTAGAATTCCTATTTGTTCAAACACCCACTCTGATTTTTCTTTCCAGTAATCCGATAGTATTGAACGATATGAAATTAGTAATGTAACTATACATGTCCAAATACTGAACATATATTTGTTCACCCTCAACACTATATTATTCAATTTCGGCTTTTTCGAATAACTAATTTTTTCCTCTAAATTTTTAAACCCCATTTGGTTGGTCAACTTTTCTTGCACTTCCTTATGTTTTATCGTGATTATACCATGATTCCTTGAATTAACCGCTTTGGCTCCTAAATTCTTCATCTTATTATTTGTATTCGATCGGTTCTGAACATTGTTGTTGCTGTTACTTGTAGTTATTCGTGCAGGTCCTAAATTAAATTGACATTTACTTTTTGAATTTACGGCAGTCCAGTCTAATGTCTTAGACTGGGCCGGTTGAAGTTTCCCGACGGATTTGGTACTGTTATTCTGCAAGTTTTTGCAAAATGTCCTTCTTTGCCGCACCTAAAACATCTAAGATTTGCACTCAAAGGTCTTCCACTTGGTCTGTTAAAGTTTGGATTACTGTGCTTTAAAGGTACTGAATGATTTTGCCAGTCCCTCTCTTGTCTCACGTTACTGTAGTTATTTTGGTTCCCACGTCCTGTATGTCCCAATTTACAAAATTTATTCTGTTCATGTCCTCTCACTCCACAAAAAGTACAATACAATTTGTTTAGTCTACTGAAACAATCCTTTGTATCGTGTCCCGTCTTCTTGCAGAAATTGCAGGCCGATTTTTCTTGTTTTACTGTCTCCATAGGATGTTCTCTACATTTGGGTCCATTTTCATGCCCATATACTCCACAATTTGTACAGTATGGCGTATTTTGTCTTTCTGGGCAGAATGCCCATCCATGTCCGTCTTGTTTACAAAACGTACATTTCATTTCTGTTCGATTCTCTGTGGTGGACATGTTTATATTTGAACGTGATTCACCCAATAATTCTTCGGCTGATTCTGCAATAAAAATTAGTTTCTGGATAGGATCATTCTCTAACCCAATAAACCTATGCTTTAAACTATTGTTTTTCAAACCCTTAATAAAACAACGTACTGTTAGTCGCCTGTATTCTCCTAACTGTGACAGAATTTCACTCTCACCTCCTTGATTTCTTATTAGTTGTTCGGTTTCATGTAGTAACGCCTCCAGTTTACCTCCAAATGAACTCGCCGACTCATTCTGTCTTTGTTTAGTACAAGTTAGATCATTCCTTATGTGTTCCAATGTACGTTTCCTGAGGTATGTACGTTTAACCGCCTCACACAATTCATTTACTGTGTTGAATGGTCTACCCGCGATATTCTCGTAAGCTACACTCACTAACCTTTGTTTCATGCAACTTACGACATACTGTGCTCCCTCTTGCGGTAGTGCTTGTTGTACCAGTTCACAACCAGCAATAAACTTGTGTACTTCACTCCGTAGATCGGGTCCTTCTGTGCCCGTGAAATACGGTACCAACTTGGTTACTATTTCCATGATTGCCGTAATCGATGCCATAACTTTTTTTTCGTTTTTGTTTGTTTCCACCATTGTTCTCAGTAACTGTTTTGTTTGTCCGCACTTCGCTAGTTCTTTCTTCTGAGTCCAAGATTATACTGATGTCCTGTTCCGTTTTTCCCTGGTTTTTTAAAACGTTCTCCAAAATTGCCGTCTGATCTTCCGCGTCTTGCAATAAAGATGTTAGTTCTTCCATGCGTGAACTTAGTTGCTTACACTTATGTTCCAAACCCTTTTTAGCATCTGACAAATCTTCAATAACGTTCGCCAATTCTTTAGACCTTATCCCTTCCACACTCTCTATATTTTCCTTTATGTATTCAAGTTCTTCAACCCTCGTTAACCTGTTATGTCTAATATGATCTTTTGTTAATTGAACAAATTCCTTATCTGGATTAAGTTCAATTAATTTTTCCCAAGCGTGTACTCTTGCTGATTCTAAATATCTTTTAAATACTCTAAGCTCCTGTTGTAAATGTTCGATTTCCTTTTCCATTTATGAGAAATAAAAACAAAACAATTATGTGACCCCCCTCAACCAATAACAATAATTAAATAATCAAAAGAGAAAATACCAAACCATATCTCTGCATTACACTTATTACTTAGAAAAAAAAAACAATGTTTAATTCCACAATTCTCTAAATTCTTGCCTATATTGTCGGGCCCACTCTTTATCTGTTTTTGGTACTGGTCGTTTTATGCAGTTTTTATTGGGTTTTATGCTTATGTTTTCGTAAGATATTCCCTTATCTTTTGTATTGTCTATTTTACTAATAATACGATGTGCTTCCTCAAACAACCATTTATGCGAATCTAGATGGTTTTCTAAATCTTTTTCCTCGAATTGCTTATCGCAAACAAAACAACTTTTCCCCATATTTGAACAAACTTGAAAATTAAGAAATTTCACATAACAACGTAGAACAACAGAACTCAAAAAAAAAAACTTACATATAGAAATAAATTTACATACATAAAACTTACATTCAGAAAATTTACATATAAAATTTGATTTTTAAAAAAAATAAAAATATATATTATATCATTACAATATTATTTTTATGTGTTGTAATAAAACACATTTGATTTGATTTGTCTTTCTTAAAAAATGAAATGTCTTTCTATTTTAAAAACTTAACTATAAATATTTCTTATTAATGACTTACAATTTTTTCTCCCATTTTTCTTCTTGTTGTGTGTTTTTGTTGATACTCCTTATTAATCCGGGTCTTGTTTTGTCCTTAATGTGGTGGTCCCTCGCTGCACGTTTTGTTACTTTTAGTTTTTAAAAAAAACGTGTATCGGCTGCCAATTATTATGTGTTGCCAAAAATTATTATGTGTTGACAATTATGTTGTGTTCAATTAATTAATTATGTTGTGTTGTATAGTTGTAATGCTGTAAACTCCCACGTAGGTAGGTGACGTTGTCGTCTCACGTTGCACGTTTTATATTGTATGTTTATAAAAACGTGTGTATACCGGCTGCGCCAATTATGTTGTGTATTTTTGTGGAAAAACGCGAGTGTGCCAAATGTTGAATCTTTTATTTCAAGTTTTGGACGAAATGTTTCAGTTGCATTTGTTTATAGCTAATTTTTAAAATGTCCTTAGCTGTTATGAAAACACTTGAGTTTAATTTCACAATTTAATTTTATTAATTTTATTTATGTTATAATTTATATTCTTTGGGTGTCTTTTAAATTCAGTCACACACGACTTATTTGTTTTAAAATTTGTTGTCAGCGCTACTACGCTTGATCAATTTTTATTTGTCTAAGTGTACAGTATATAATTTTTAACCACTACTTCGTTTAACCACTGTTTTTTTTATTTTCTATTTCTACACAACTTTAAACTCCCGACTTTGACTCCTCTTTGACTCTTAATTTTTACTCCAACTTAGACTCTAACTTAGACTCTAACTTCAACTTCCGCTACAACTCTCACTACCACTCTAACTTCTTTGTGGTTTTAAATCTATCTTATATACCCAAACTTGATGCAAAAATCCAATATATGACCTTCAAATTACCCTAGTTACCTAATTGGGTTTATTCATAGTTTCATAATTTACTTTGCTAAATTTGCAAAGTTTTTATTATTAATAAGAATGCTCTACATATTTTTGCAATTCTTCCGTATTTACAATTTCAAAGTCACTTACATCGTGACACCAATTATTAACCAAATACCAAAACTCAGCATTTCTTATCGTCGAACTGACGGTCTGCTGCTTTGGTTCTAGTCAACAACTGCCCAGATGCAAATAACCTTGCCTATTTTTAGGGAAATGTACGATCACCTAAGATCGTACACACTACCATACAGAAAAACTGCCAAAAACCCGTGAAATTAAATAAAATAAATATTTAACTCACAACAGCGCACTTCTTTGATCCACTTCGACTAATGGCTCCCGTAGTAGTGAAGGTTCACTTTTCCTCCATAGAAATCAAGAATGTTGGTCCCAACCATTTCGTCAGGAGCTAGTAACATCCGACCAAATACAAGCAAAAGTCAAAAGAAAAGTACATGTGCTTACAATTTCACATGATGATGAACTAATCAAAATCTATACCATAAGGCGTGGAAATTCCTCCATGAATGCAACGAATTCTTGGCTATGTGTTAAGACTCATTAAAAGACTACGCAATAAAGACAAATACAATGACACCAAGTATACATTAATAAAACTATATGAGTCGCTATATATTATTATAAGAGTCATACAGCTAAGTGATTTCAATGAAGAGCGATTTCAACTCTTAAAGAAAAAAGAATTGAAGAGAAGCAGTACTCTCTACGGACTTTCTCAATTTGTCGACGGCCGTGGCATCATCAGGGTTGGAGGCCGATTGACGTCGTCACATCTTACCTATGATGCCAGACATCCCATCCTGCTGCAATATATCGATCCAATAGCTAAGCTCCATATGAAATATCTATATGGAAAGGTACTTCACTGCGCGCCGCAAACATTATTAGCTCAGTGCAGCCAGCGATTTTGGCCAATAAAAGGCATGGTTATGGCTCGATCCATTGTATGACACTGTGTATAATGCACTCGAACACGCCCACATATGTTCAAACACATCATGGTGTAACGACAATTTTCCGTCGCTCTGTTTGTCGGGGTAATACTCAGGGGTTGGTCCTGGGTCGTTATAATAAAATTTATAAATGTTAGAAGGCCGTGTTTCAAATTTTGTTTTAATTTTCTTTTCTTTATTAATATATTTATTTTAAAACTAACAATCGTCTTAATTATGCTATGTTTCTGTCCTATTACAGGATATTGACTTTAATATTGATATTGATATTGATGTTGCTATTGATGTTGATGTTGATAGTAATTTCCTTTCTTCGATGCCAGCGTATTGTTCTTTGATGGTTTTGTGTATTTTAGCTGATTTCCTTTCTTCTATACCTATTGTAAAGGGTTATCAATGTTAATATATAGACGTGTACACGCCTATATAAGTTTTAGTGACAAAGAATAAACATGTTCACGCTTATCCACGGATTTGGTAGCAAATTATAAACGTGTTCATGCTTATTATTTTGCTGGAGAAAGGATTCAACGTGTTCACGCTATTCAAGGATTATAAACGTTCTCACGCTTATGCAAGGATTTGGTAGCAAATTATAAACGTGTTCACGCTTATATATTTGCTGGGGAAGGGATAAAAGAGTTATATAAAAAAAAAACAAAAAAATAATATAAAGGTGCTTCTTTATACTTAGCTCCGGTAATGTTTCCCAATGCTTCATTTGGCGAGTCTATCACGAACTCCGATGACTTCAAGCGTCGATCACTAACTGCCTTCTTCTAAGTAAATGCGTCTTCTTATATACGCATCAGACCAAACTTTAACGTAGCGCAAAGCTTAGTTTACAGCTGGCTTGGATTTTTGACGTCGTTGCTGTTTTGCGCTTTCGCCGTCGTTAATATGCGCGCGCATCAATTTTTACACAAAGCTCTTTGCACAAAAGCTTTTTTTGACGTTTCTTGTGTTGTGCATTTGTTTTGTTTTGAAACGTGTTTAGCTTAGTGTCGGTAGTGGCGGCTTTAAATATTTATATTTATTTATTAAAATAAAATAAATATTAAAAATTATTAGTTTAAATAATAAATAAATAAAGTAGGTACAATATTTATTTGTTTGAAAATATTTTGCATTCTTTTTAATTTTTAAATGTAATCTTAGGTTTAATTCATTGTGATGCTGTTTCGTGCATGCGGGGGTGGCTTTTAATAAGTTGTTTACCTTTAATATATTATATAAAAATTAACCAGTTTTTATTTCAGGTATTAACTGCACACTAATTATATGTAGGTTGGAAATTGGTAAAAATTTCCATCCATACAATGGGCAATTTACCAGCTGACAGAGTCCCAGCTCAAAGACCCTTTTTCAACGCAGGTGTGGACTTTTGTGGTCCAATATGGATACACCACAAAATCAGATGCAAGAGGCAATGCAGACGTACATCCTACCTTGACGTTATACAAAACTACTGGTCAAATCACTATTTCCTTGTTTCACAAAGACGTATGACTACCTTCGAAAGTTTTCCAACTAAGACCCCTTCCTTCTATGACGTGCGCTTATTTATACTAAAACGACCGAAGTTTCTCCTGTAGCGCATACATTGCTTCAGCTGTTATTTGTTTTCACTGTCTTCGAGAGTTTTCCAACTAAGAACCCTTCTCCCTATGACGTGCGCTTATTTATACTAAAACGACCGAAGCTTTTCCTGTAACGCATACATTGCTTCAGCAGTTATTTGTTTTGTTTGCCGTTTGTTAGAATTCGCCTTGTTTATGTATTTAATATTATGCTTGTGTTAATTCATCTTGTTGTCTAACTTGTTTTCTTTGCTCACCTTTCGCTTATCTTCTTTTACCGGTTTGTGTTTCACTCATGGCGAAAATTTGGCATGCACCAGAATTATGTGTCGATATTTGTGCATGCGGGAAATAATATTACTTTGTAATATTAATTTACACAATAATACTTTTAAAATTCGATGTGAAAAACAAAATATTCATTTATAATATCAGTTCTAAAGACGGCTTGAACTTAAAATCCAAACTTCATTAATATCAATCCGTGTGACAAGATGTAAATTAATAAAATCTGTGGGTTTGTGTTGTAAATCCAATTCATTTTATTAAAACAAAAATGCTATTTTCAGTGGTTCCAAAAAAATTTCCAATTGCTAATTAAAAATTTACAAACATGTGAGTAAAATTTGAGAATTTACCAAAATTTAATACAGCTAAATTTAATTCGGTGTTTTTATCAAATTTTGCCTTCACATTTCCCTCCGTCTTACGGGTAGTTAGACAACTACTTTACTGAACAGTGGCCGGTGCGGTTAATTCTTACTAAATATGTTAAATTGTGAAACTTCCTTCGAAAAGTGATACGCTGACCTTTACGCCGGTTTTTACATGCGTCAGCGATAGCTTCATTAAGTTCTGTTGGCCAATCAGTTTTGCTTTCACATGTGTTTTTTTCCGTAACCAGTAATTCGGTTGTCGTGTTTGTGTCTGCAAATACTGGTGGTGTTGAATCAACCATATTAGCAATCAGTTCTTCATATAATTCATCTCGTATTTCGGGTAGCGGAGATGTGGCATTATCGAGTAACGATTCTAAACTCCTCTAAACGCAGTGAAGCATATCGGCGTCGTCAGCACCGTTTTCTATGGTCTCTTGATCGGTATGTACGAATTCTTCGTGCTCTTTTGGTGGCGAATTGTAGTAATCGCGCTTCATCCAACCCGTGGCTTTTACTTTCTGAACGCGTTCCGCGAGAGTGAGGACAGGTAGTGGTTTGGGAGTGTGTTTGTTCAGGTTTTTACTTGCTGATTTTGGTGATTTCGGTGATTTCGTGATCTTTCTTTTGTCACTCACTTTATGACGACACTTTTTAATATGCTCGCAGACATATTGATTGGTTTAGATAACAATATACTCCGTGGCCTTGATGCATTTAGCTCTTCAGTCCGTGTTTTAAATTTTGTAACAGTTAATTCAAATTTTCCATCCATATCCTGCTGGTTACTTTCGGTGAAGGTCAACTTTAACTATTTGGTTTAACTTGCATGCGCTCTTTATATATTGAATATAGTAACGGTCTTAGTTTTGATTTACTGTCATTTGTCCGCTACTGATATTCTTACTCTTACTTGCCGTAGTACACCCTAAGGTCGGCAATATGCGACCTCATACATTTACCAGTGTTAATAGAGACTAATTCTGTCATGACTGGCGATAGGAATTTTTGTACCAGATACGGAGCATCGAATTTGGGGGCTGATTTCGCGGAAAAGCCGTTAGCTGCTTTGGACAAATGATGTTGTTTGACCAATACTAATTGTTGTAGTTGTGGTTTCCATTTTCTGCGCCGTTGGCTATAGTAGCGTACTCGTGTTGACGCAGCTTTGTGGAGATTTTGCTTTACGATCTTGGAGATGTATATTCGTTAAACACGGTTGCTGGTAGTTTTAATTTGCGTCCTTGGACCAAGAACGCAGGACTGAACCCAGTGGAATCTGATTTTGCAGTGATGATTGTGAAAGCGATTTCTGGTAACAATTCATCCCATTTGCGTTGTTCGTTGTGGACGATTTGAGACATCAACGTCTTTATGGTTCTATTCACGCGATCCGTAGGATTTTCTTGTGACGTATAAGGACTTTCTCTAACCAATCAATGAATAGTTTCTCGTGAACTGTGAGCCATTGTCAGTGATTATTTCTTTTGGAGATCCAAATTTCATAACTATTCATTTGCGTAAAGTTTTTATTATGTTTTCACTAGTAGCTCTTACCATTTCTATTAACTCCACCCATTTGGAAAACTTATCTAGTACTACGAGTAACATGGTGTTACCATTTCCCGACCATGGCAAAAGTTCTACGAAATCTACGTTTGTAGTCGCCTATGGTTCTTCTGTAATGTTACTGAGCATCATTCCTGCTGGTTTTGTGTTATTCGGCTTGAACTTTTGACAAAGCGTCCATTCTCCTACATGTTTAGTGACATCTCTCGACATTTTTGGCCAGTAGTACAGATTTTGTATCCTATTTATTGTTTTTCTTATCCCGAAATGTCCACCATGAACATCACCGTGGTTCTGTCGCATGACTCGCTCTATAAGATTGCTGGGGATGCACAGCTTCCAAATTTTCTCATGCGGATTTGTACGGGAAACCTGTATATGTTTATATATTTGCCCATTTGCTATAGTCAAGTCAGGTGCTTTCTCGGGACTTCTTCTGATTATATCAAGCATTTTTGGTACCATACACATGATGTCTCTTCCACTGGTGGAGTCGCAATTTGTTTTGCTACATCTACGGGTTATCTAGACAATTTATCTGCTACTACGTTGAGTTTTCCCTTCTGATATTGAATGTCAAACTGATGCTGCTGCAATTCTAACGCCCATCTTGCTATTCGACCGGTTGGGTTTTCTATCGAGCTAAGCCACTTAAGTGCCAAGCGATCAGTCATAATGGTGAACTTGTAACCTTCCAAATATGGTCTCATTTTTCTTACTGCCCAGACTATGGCTAAATATTCTTTTTCCGTGGCTGAGCAGTTGATCCCCAGAGCAGTAAGGTGTCGACTAGCGTAAGCTACCACCTTCTGGGAACCTTGAATATGCTGCGTAAGAACCGCTCCTATTCCTATATTACTGGCATCTGTTTGGAGACAAAAGGGTTGGTTAAAATCGGAACAGGTTAACACTGGTGCTTCTGTAAGTCGTTTCTTCACTTCGAGGAACGCTTCCTGTTGAACCTCACTCCACTTCCAGTGTTTTCCTTTCTTCAGCATAGTCGTCAGAGGGTGGATAATTTGATCGAAATCAGGAACGAAACGACGATACCAGGTTGCGATGCCCAAAAATTTTGTCAACTATCTGAGGTTGATTGGAGGCTGTAAATCTCGTATAGCTGCGACTTTGTCTGGATCTGTATGGATGCCCCAGATATTTGGTCTCTGTTTGAAAAAATTTGCTCTTCTCCACATATATTCTAAGGTTGGCATTCTTCAGACGTTGTAATACTTGTTTCAAGTTCTCCAGATGATGTTCAAAGGAAAAACCAGTTACGATGATATCGTCCAA
Source organism: Teleopsis dalmanni (assembly GCF_002237135.1). Taxonomy (NCBI): domain Eukaryota; kingdom Metazoa; phylum Arthropoda; class Insecta; order Diptera; family Diopsidae; genus Teleopsis; species Teleopsis dalmanni. The sequence continues at coordinate 107,863,651 of NC_051847.1, read as the reverse complement.
GTATGCAAAAACATGAGGTTCGCGGTCCACTCATATTACTTGGTCAAGTGCTCGTTGGAAGGTTGCCGGCGCTGAGTGTAAACCAAATGGCAATACCCGCCACAGACCATCCAACACTTAAAAGACAACGACGATCATCTCATTCATCTATTGAAAAACCAAACGTCGATATTAGATTCCACACTGAATATTATGAACAGAGATCGACACATCGCTTAATCAACGGTCGAACTAACAGTCAAACGTTTGAACGATCTACAGAACAATGTACAAAAAGACGAAGGCGAGATTTCTCATCTTAAATTTTACCAATTATTTACTCCCATTGCAACACAATTGTTGAGTGTAACAATCAACGTGAAGTTTTACGAGACTGCAATTTTAGGCGTTTTAACTGATACCAATGATGGAAAAATCTGCTGACACCAATGCAGTTTAATGACGTAATTACTACGATTCGAGAGTATCTCAGTCCAACCACACACTTGCCAGGAAATACGAGCAACATCGCCGAACTCTAATCGTTAATGACTGTCACCAGCAGTTCAGTTGTTTGGTAAAATTACCAAACATTTGATTTGTTCTCTGTAATTCCAATAACGGGGATTCAAGACAGAACCTATCAGCGAATAACGCCATGTACTACTCTTATGGCATTCAATGCCCACAGGAATGAATATTTCACAATATCACACATACAGTTAAGTCAATGCAGAACATTACGATATATTATTTCTGTAGTAATACCCAAGAAGTCATTATACGTTGACTACTCGTCTAAAATACTCTCATACGAGTTTTCATTCAAGTCCGATAAATGCAACAATACATCAACAACAATATCAGACATTAAATTGACAGAACGTCACTATTCCCACGAGTGGCGATGACATCAATCAACTGAAGGTTTCTTTTTGTGAATTTTTATTCTGCTTTTTATTGAATCTTCTAAAAATCAACTTAGAACTAACAATAAATTATCGCTGCTAATTGCTGTATTAAAATATTTGAAAAAAAGAAAAATAGATAATTAATTGTCCTTAACCAAAGCTTTCGTTACCATGTCGGGCGTTATTCTAGAATAGCCGGGCTTATATAGTTTCTTTTGAGTCGCTGAGTACCACCGCTTTGGGTAAGGTTGCTTGCAAGTGGATTTTGATGGTTCCTGAGTTTGATTTTGTACACTTGTGTGTTGCTGGCAATTCCATCTGTAACTGTGTCCATTTGAAGATCTCTATAAATATTTGCTTTTTTTATATTAGGGGGCACCGACTATTTGCCGGAGGTTTTTTGATTGAGTTCTTTGGAGTTGTTCAATGTTTGATGGAGAAGCAGAGCTCAAGAGTTTAATTCCGTAGGTCCATATGGGTTTTATCATTGTATTGCAAAGTTGCACTTTATGGGTGAGATAAAGTTTAGAATTTTTCTTTATCAGCCAGTTTAGTTCTTGTTGTTTGAGTTTAAATTGGGTTACCGTGGTTTCTATATGCTTTTTCCACATAAGCCTTCGGTCGAGATGCATTCCTAAGTATTTTGTGTCATTGCATTGTGATATTACTTTTAAATTAATACAAAGGAAAGGGTAGGTATCTCGTCGTAGAGTGAAGGTTATGTGTACACTTTTCGATTCGTTAACTTTTATTCTCCAGAGATCGAGCCATTTTTGCAGTTTGTTGAGGTGGTCTTGAACTGATTTTGTGGCTGTGAATGGGTCGTCACTATGGCTGAGAATGGCAGTGTCATCCGCAAATGTTGATGTTGTTGTACAGTCACTGGTTGGCATGTCTGCTGTGAAAATCAGGTACAGCAAGGGGCCCAGAACACTACCTTGGGGCACACCGGCCATAATGGGGAAGGCATTGGACACAAAAGAAATTTGTTTTATAACAAATCCTTTTTTGATAACTGAGGATATATTGTATGGTAAATGTTTCTCAAGTTTCCAAAACAATACTTCGTGCAAACTTTGTCAAAGGCTTGGGTTATGTCTAGAAAGACGCTTGAATAATACTGCCTCTTCTCAAACGTTTCCTTAATTACTCGTACTATGCGGTGTACTTGTTCTATTGTGTTGTGTTTTTCTCTAAATCCAAATTGGTGGTTAGATATTAATCTTCTCTTATTTATATAGGGCATCTGTTGTTTTATAAAAAGTTTTTCGAATAATTTTGAGAGAATTGGAACCAGACTTATGGGTCTATATGAGGTGACTTGAGCGGGGTCCTTTCCGAGCTTGGGTATCATCATGATTTTGGATAGCTTCCAGTCGTTTAAAAAATATGCAGTCCTTAAAATAGCGTTATAAATAAAAAGTAGTTCGTCTTTGGCGATTTGTGGGATCTTTTTCAGCATTTTCGATGTAATTAGGTCGTAGCCTGGTGATTTTTTGTTATTTAAATTTTTGATTTCGCTTTTTGGTGGTTTTTTACTGAAGCAAATTGCGTTATTGTCGTTTCGTGTGGAGTAACGCAGAGAGTCAAGTTTGTTTAATGTAGAGATTGAGGTAAATACATACGTAAGGTGATTTGCAAAAGCAGCTCCCTTTTCCTCATCGCTTTTAGCCCAGTTTTCATCTGTGAGTCGGAGGGGTGCTCTGTGCATAACAGGCTTTTTCTTGAGTTTAGTGGCTTTCCAAAGTGAGTAGTTTGTTGTTTGCGTTGGAGAGAACTGTGAAATAAAAGAGTTCTAAGGATGCCTCGGTAGCAATATGATCTCTTTTTAAATTCTTTGTTACCGCAAAATCAATGACGTCTGGAGTTTTTTTCCGATATGAGGGCCAGTATGTTGGTGTGCCAGTGGAGGGTTAAGGTCGAGTTTTGATATCACATTCATCAGGGATTTTCCTTTTGGTGATATAAGTCTTGAGCCCCAGAATGTGTGTTTGGCATTGAAGTCGCCGGCCGCTATGAACTTGGGTCCAAACTTTGTAAAATATTCTTCGAATTGAAGTTCCGTTATTTTATACCTTGGTGGACAATAGATTGAGGTTATGCATAGACCTTTTATGTACTCTTCTAGACATGTGCTTGTCCCCTGCATATATTCTGCTTCAAGGTTGTGAGTTGGGAACCTAGGACTTTCCATTGTGGTAATGGTAGTACACTAGCTAAATAATATTTTCATTTATATTTTTTTTACCTATATTTAATAATACTTTTTTCTTAACAAAATAATGGTAACTACGCAACATAATAAACATAATTATAATTAGTTTACTATTCTCCAAATTAAATATTAACACATATGTGATTTTTCGATTTATTGTTATATTTGGGGTCAATTGCTTTGGTTTTTCCAATGTTGCAATAATCTTGCCATTCTTTTTGAGACAGTAAATATTTTGAAATTTTATTTTATTTCGTTGTTCATAACTGTAAATTGTTAAGAATAAATTTTTTCTGATTGTATTCCGTTTCATATATATTGACAGAATGATAACAGAAAAAAAAATGACAAAAAATATCACCACCTTATTGTTAAAGTCGAAAATGTAAAGAAATTTTAGTTTTGCCTGGCTTTTCAAGACAAACTGTATGTACAGCCATAGTCAAAAGTATTTACACAACGAAAGTTTTTGTACATATTGCATGTATTGCATTACATGTTTTTACTGTTATTGTTGGCCGTAAGTTGTTGTCACTTAGTTTTGTCTATGCACAACCAAATAAAAAAAGAATTGGAAAAATAGCTGTTCATTTGACAAAAATATAAACAACTGTGCTGATGCTTATTAGTTGTCAAAAGAACAATAAATGCTGTCAAAATAGTCAAAATAGCAGCATCATCGAAAAAGTTGATTGGCAAGATTATTAGTGATGCTACACTACATCATAGGTTAAAAAACATTAATATCAATACATATGTGGTGCACAAAATAGTTAATATTACTTTAAACACCCTATTATATATTCTCTCATTTGCTTTGAAGTATTTTAAGAAACCTACACAGTTTTGTTACAATGTGTTATGAAAGGATGAGTCTGGATTTCAATTCTAGGGTTCATTTGATAACCACTCCATGCATTTACGACAACGCCAAAAGAATAAAACAGTGCAGCCACTCAATAGATTTAAATGTGGCACAGTTTTATTTTGGGGATATCTATCATGCTATGCATTTGCAGATTTGGTACCGAAAAATGGCACCTTAAATCAGTCCGGTTGTATTGGTATTCTAAATAACCATGTCTTAACGTCAGAAAATAGAGCTTTTCCAATCAATAACTAGGTTGTACAACATGACAATACACCATATCATCAAGGATGTAGACTTAATCCAATTTAAAAAGAGTTAAATCCTGGTGTTTTTTATAACCTGCACAGAGCCCTGGTCTTAATGTCATTGAATATGCATAAAACAGCAAAATACCATTGATAGAAATCCAAAATGTTGTGATAGCATAATGTAAATATTCGGTCCAAATTGATTCGCAACTTGATTGGATCAATTCCAGCTAGGTTGCGGGCAGTCATTGATGCCAAAGGTGGTGTAACCAAATATTAATCATATTAATTAAATAAAAATAAAAACAATTTTAAAAAATTCATCAATTAAGAAGAAGAAAATGAAATTAACGTTTTGTGTAAATACTTTTGACGCGAAAAAAATGTGTGTAAATACTTTTGACAATTAATAGGCATCAGTGCATTTGCTTATATTTTTGTTAAATGAACAGTTGTTTTTGCAATTTTTTTTTTATTTGGTTCTCCATAAATAAAACTAAGTGACAACAAAAAATTTTTTGCATCTTACATCCAACAGTAACAACAAAAACATGTTTTATGCAATATGTACAAAAACTTTCGATATGTAAATACTTTTGACTATGGCTGTATATTTTTTACAATGGTAGTGTTTATCTCACACAAGAAGTTAACTAGAAAGGAATACTGGACAGAGTTTGAAATTAAAGCTTAACTATTTGCTGTGACTATGACTACAAAAAAGAAAAAAGCAAATTTCACAAGCAACAGCAAAAACGCAAAATAGTTTCATTAGGTGTATTCACTCTCTCTTGCAAACTCATTGCTAGGTGCACGAAATGCAGAGAATGTACGAGAATGCAAATAACACAACAAAATACACGCACAAAATTTCGTACAATTGCCCAGCGGCACCATTATGCCAGCGGTGAAAAAGTAAGCGAGGAGGTAATAGCTCTTCGTTTTTATTTTTCTTTGTTTTCGACATTTGTGTTCGACAAATGCAATTTCGGGGTTGAAATTATAAAAGAATGAAGAAGAAAAGCATATGAGTATTAAGAATTTCTTGTTTTGCCAACATTATATACATTTAGTCTGCTTTTGATTTTAGTGAAGTGCGTCAAATCAGTGCAGTGAACAATTTTTAATTTTTAAAATCAAAATAAAATATAAAAATATTAATTAAATATAATTTGTGAATCTAAAAATATAAATAAAATATAACTTGTGAATTTAACATAAAGTAACTGTAAGTATATGCAAAATTAAGTAAATATAATTAAAATTTTAAATGTTATTTTTTGTTTTGTATTATGTAGATGCAACTGCGTCAAGAACGATTAATTGATTAATGTGCTGCGAATGCAGTCACTCTAAAGCAAGTGAAAAATGCTGTCAGCTGCTTCAATTGGAACAGTTTCCAATTTAATCTGATGAGGATTTAATTTAGTTTAACGAAGGAAACACTGCCGCTGAAGTAGTTGTAAGTTAAATTATATATGTTTCTTACTTTCAATTTCAACTTATTAATATTTTCACATGTAACAATTTTACGAACTCATACATTTCTTTTCATCTATTTCGTTAATTATAGGCTGCATCAATGAGACGCGTTATTGACAAACAACCAATAACGCGAAAGATTTCGTGGATTTTTGTAGAAAGTATACTCATAAATTATAACTTCGATGGTACATAAGGCAAGAAGTCCTTAAGAGCGTTAAAGAATGTGACAGCAGCACTTTTTGGTATAGTATATTGTAAATAATTTATTTTAGCGTATACAATAACTTAACATACTTTTGTATTTACAGACGCTTTAAGGACAGATGGTAAACCTAGCCAAGTGATCGAAAATGAAATAAGGCATGCGTTTCGATCAGCCAAAAACAGGTACCACAAGGCGAGGAGTGTCCGGAAATCTGTTCAAGTCTCTAGCAACAATACCACAGAATGATATATCTTTATATAAATATGTATATATGTGAATGAGCTTAGTTTATATTTAAATAAGTTAATATGTTATGTAAATATGTGAATAAATTGATAATTTAATATGTAAATAAGATAATATTTAAATAAATTAATATGTAAATAATTATGTATAAATAATTTAAAATGTAAATATGTTATATTCTTTTATGTAAATATTAATACTTCAATTTTATAAACCATAAATATAAAATATAAAATATAATTTATTCAAAAAAATTTATAGTATTTTATTTAAAAATCAATAGCATAGGTAAAATTAAAAGGTATGCGAACATATCAGCGCTGATATGTTGCATTACAAATTCGAAAAGGTAACCTAACATGAGAGCGCTGATATGTTGCATTACAAATTCGAAAAAGTAAGCGAACATGTCAGCGCTGATATGTTGCATTACAAATTCGAAAAGGTAAGCGAGCATGTTGCATTACAAATTTGAAAAGGTAATCGAACGATTCAGCGCTTGCCCGCAATGACATGCACGTGTTAAAGTAATTAGGAGATTCCTTTGAAGAATCAGCGCTAGGCATTACCATTCAGCGCTGAGGGAATCGATTCCCGCTGGGTGCATGCAATCTTCCAATACTAAAACCTATGTATATTTGCTTGCAACAAAACAGAAATGGCAGAAATCGGCTGTTTTGACATTTGTTGCTTCTCCTTTTTAAATTTGAATTGACGGTTAGTAAAATTTCGAGATATGTTAATCTATGGCTATGCTATATACATGCGTTTCGTTCAATGATTTAAAACGATGTGGCCATTAATTAAGTTTTCACAAATATAATATTATATACATATACATTTGTGAAATAATTTATCTATTTATCAATTTCAGTGAAACTTACGAAAGTTTGTCCACATTTTGAACTATTGAATAAAGTGTTTGGACCAGCTAGTTCTGCGCTAGGCGACGAAGTTTATTTTATTGAATCGTCTGCAGACAACACATCATCCAGCTCTGCACCGAAAGTCGTAAGTTCTGCTGTGCAAAGCCCCACTACCCCCCTCAATAAAAAAAACAAGAAATAACAATAATAAATTAAGAACTAGTTATATTTTTATTATATAACTAATTAGTTTTTATTTTTATTATACTAATTATTTTTATATTATATTATTATTAAATATATTAATATATATATATTAATATATTAATATATATATACGTTTTTATACATTATTCTTTTCATGAAATAAACCTACTGGAAAAAAGTAATGTCGCAATTGACTTATATATTAAATATATATACATATATGTATGTTTTATATATTTGTATTCGTAAATTATTGATTATTCGTAATTATTGGAGTTCTTCGAAGTTCCTTCATTGGTTCTCTGACTAGCTTCATTCCGCATAAGCTAATCAGATTCTTCGTCGTTGTCATGTAAGTAATCCACGTGTTCCGTATCATCACATGAAGGTCGCAAAATGTTGTGCAATATGCCACAAACAAGGAACCAATCTGAACAAAAATTATGACTCGTATCTTTCTAAATACGGATTCTTAACTCCTTAAGACTTCCGAAGCGTTCCTTCAGAAGTCCAAAACAATGTTCAATCCTTACACGAAATCTGCTATGGCGTAAGTTAAAAGTTTTACGTTTGGAGTAGTCAAGTTGTTGGGAGTTTGACCGAAACGTAGTTATAAGAGTTTTAAGTAATGGATAAACAGAAACGGCTGCTAACCATTGTTCTGAAGAAAATATAGAATTTTTTTGAATGCAGAGAGCGCTTGTGCGAAACATGCGAGTATCATGTGCACTTCCAATGTGACAAACTGCGACATGTCGAATCTTCAACTTATAGTCACATACGACTTATGCTTTTATTGAATACACTCTATTTTTTGAAAAATAGGATGTATGGTTAACCAATGGTGCTTCGACAAGTTTTATTTCAGTACTGTCAATATCCTATGCAATGTGGAAGCTCATGATAGGTTTTCTCCACTTTATCTTGTCGTTCAGCTACATCTGGCCACGTTATAAATTTGGTTTGCAGTTCCAATATAAAGCGAAAGACTCTTCGGGTTATCTTATAAATTGTTTCCCCAACTCCAACACCAAATAATGTAGCGATTTTACGAAGCCGCATTTTCGCCTGATGAACCCAAACGATATAAAACAATAGGAAGTTGAAGATCGAACGGGAATTGTTGAATTGAATGTGAATTAGTCAACTCCGCGCTAGTGTTTATTAGTGAGAGTATTAAAGAAACTTCGTTCCAATTTACTCTAAGCATCTGACGAAAACGGGCTTCATCAAATTCTTGAAGAATTGTAGATCTCCATTGAATAGAGTTTGGTACGGGTTGGTGATTTCCGTAATGGTTTACTAAAGTAAACAAAAGGTCTTCATTTAATTGCTCCATCATTTTCCAATAATTTGCATCATCTAACAAATAGAAACTATACATTAGTGAAAACTACATTAACAACATGTTAATACCTTCAATCAGAATATTTAAAGCACTATTTTCAATAAAAAAATCTATACATTTTTGTATTTCACTTGTTCGCGACATTGTTATACTTTTATTTTTCTTTGCTCAATGTGATACGGCTACAAAAGCAGCTGATTCATTTTGATGATGCATCTGAGGTGTTCTTGCAGTTTTTGTATAGCATTTTTGCATTTCGTGCTCCTTGCAATGAGTTCACAAGAGAGAGTGAATACCCCTATTAACTATGCTTCCGACTGTGCACGATCACATAGTCGAAGCCGATAGCAATGGTTGATTTCACATATTTGACTATTGCTTCGAAGCAATAGTCGAAATAATATTTTAAGCAATAATCAAAGTGTTGGCAACTCTGCCAAGATGACAGATAAAGAAGAATTAACATTTTAATTCTGTTAGTTATTTTGAACTTGTGAAATAATAATAACTAGGAGTTTTTTGAATAATAAATATCGAAATTATACAGATTTAATAGTGGCGACGAGGATATTTTTTTTTGCATTACATTGAAAAATATATGTACACAAAAAAAAAATGAATCCACAAGAATTCCAGTTATTTTTCCAAGAAATGCAAAACCAACGTGCGAAAGACACGGAAGCAATGCGTGAACTTTTCAAGGAGTGTTTGCAAATGAAAATGCATACTGAAGCAGTTCCGAAAACAGAAAAACCGGAGCAAACAATGGAGATTTTAGCTTCGAGTCTCACGGAATTTGTTTATGATCCAGAAAATAACCTAACATTTGAAACGTGGTACACGAGGTATGAAGATTTGTTCTTAGTAGATGGTAGCAAACTTGATGACGCAGCGAAGGTCAGGCTTCTATTAAGAAAACTCAGTACAACTGTGCATAATAAATATATGGACTTTATTTTGCCTAACCATCCACGTGAATATAATTTCACTACAACAGTGGAGAAATTAAAACAACTGTTTGGACCTAAAAAGTCACAAATCAGCTTACGCTATAGCTGTTTACAGTTAACCAAACCACCAGATACCGACTATACTACGTACGCAGCCGAGGTTAATAAACACTGTGAAAATTTTAAATTGAATAGCCTGTCACAGGACCAGTTCAAATGTTTAATGTTCGTATTGGGGCTGAAATCGGAAGCAGACTTCGAAATAAGAACCTGAATATTGACCAAACTGAACACAGAAGCTGATACCATCAACTTGGAAAAACTAACAAACGAGTGTCAGCGTATCATTAATTTGAAATCCGACACAGCGCTGGTAGAAAATAAATCACGCGAAAATCAGGTGAATCGAGTACAAGCAAATAAGCTTAAGAACAATCAAAAACCGAAAACACCATGCTGGTTTTGTGGAGCAATGCATTATGTGCGTGACTGCCCATACAAAAATTATAAATGCGAAGACTGTCACAACATAGGCCATAAAAAAGGTTACTGCAAAGCGAAAAATTCATCAAAATCAAAATGCAATAGCAACAACAAAAATAATAGCAATGGTAAAGCAAAAACATTTTCACAGCCACGATCCAACAGTATATACACAACGAACAGCATCATAGCTTCACAGCGTAAATATGTCCATGTTAAAATCAACAATGTGCGAATCAAATTGCAATTTGATACTGCATCGGACATAACTTTCATTTCAAAATTTAATTTCGACAAATTAAATATTTTAAATACAATGGAAGTACAACCAGAATCTGCTAAAAGTGCAACTGGAAACTCACCATTGTACGCAAAATTTACATGTGATGTGCAGTTAAAAGACACAATTAGAACACTTACGTGCTTCGTTACAACGATCGATTTGAACGTATTCGGATTAGACTGGTTAACTGCTTTTCAACTTAGCGATATGACGCTTAATGCTATTTGCAGCCAAATTTCAACAACAAAACAGGCAAGTAATGTTTCAATAAAGTCGTCAAATTGCAAATTTCTTCCGGAAAAATTATTTCCAGAACTTTTCGAGAATGCTATGGGTCTTTGTAATAAAACTAAGGCACATTTAAGTATCAAACCAAACTCTCAACCTGTTTTTCGACCTAAGCGCCCGGTAGCATACGCAGTTCAACATTTGGTTGAAGAAGAAATTAAGCGACTTCAAGATCTCGACATTATCGCACCCATCAATTACTCTGACTGGGCCGCACGAATCGTAGTTATCAAAAAGCCAAATGGTAGCATTCGTATTTGCGCTGATTTCTCAACTGGTCTTAACGACGCGCTTGAATCCTACAAGTATCCACTACCGCTTCCAGAGGATATTTTTGCAAAAATTAGCAATGCAACAGTATTTAGTCATATAGACCTTTCGGACGCTTTTCTCCAAATCGAAGTTGATAGCAAATCGCAAGAACTTCTCACAATAAACACGCATCTAGGTTTATTCAAATACAAGCGTATGGTTTTTGGCGTTAAAACTTTTCCGGCAATTTTCCAACAAATTATGGATAAAATGCTTGCGGGCTTAGATTGCGCAGCTGCTTACATTGACGATATCTTTGTCTCAGGTAGAAACCAACAAGAGCATGACAACAACTTACATGAAGTTCTACAACGTATTTATCAATACTCAAGATCGCAAAATGCAATTTTTCAGTTCCTGAAATTGCTTACTTGGGATATATTGTCAGTAAAGACGGCATTCGCCCAGATCCATGAAACATTGAAGCAATCAAGACAATGCCTGCGCCAACCAATCAATCCGAACTTAGATCATTCTTAGGTGCTATCAATTTTTATGGAAAATTCATAAATCACATGCGCAAATACCGAGGACCATTAGACGAACTACTTCAAAACAACAAGCAGTGGCAATGGACAGAACTTCATCAACGCTGTTTGGATGGTTTCAAGCAAATTTTGTCATCAGAGTTATTATTAGCGCATTACGATCCACTAAAAAACGTAGTAGTCGCTGCAGATGCATCTAACTATGGGCTCGGAGCTTGCATTTTTCATGAAGCTGACGACGGTTCAATGAAAGTAATATGTCATGCGTCCAGATCACTAACGACCACAGAAAAACAATATAGCCAAATAGAAAAAGAAGCTCTTGCGCTTATTTTCGCGGTTACGAAATTTCACAGAATGGTTTTTGGGAGAAGATTCAAACTTCAAACAGATCATAAGCCTCTTCTGGCTATATTTGGTGATAAAACTGGAATTAAGGTGCATCAAGCAAATAGAATTCAACGTTGGGCAATTAAACTGATTGCATACGACTTCGAATTAAAGTTTATTTCAACTAACAGTTTTGGGTATGCAGACGTTTTATCACGACTCATACATAACACAATCAATCCTTCAGAAGACTATGTCATCGCTGCAGTAGAGTTTGAAATTAAAAGTAAACAAATTTTACATAACTCGCTTGATAAGCTGCCGCTTACCAGCAAAATGATTACTTACGAAACAGCTAAGGACAAGGTTATAGCTAAAATTCTCGAATATGTAACTGAAGGATGGCCATCAAACTGCAACAACAGTGAGTTAAAAGCTTACTTTAACCGAAAAAACGACATATGTATAGTTGACGGATGTTTAATGTTCGGACAACGCATTATTATACCTCAAATTTTCCGAAAGCGCATTCTTAAAGAAATTCACCGAGGTCATCAAGGCATAGGTCGTACTAAAGACATCGCGCGGAACTACGTTTATTGGTCAAATATCGATCACGATATTGAAGCAATGGTGAAAAGTTGTTCTAATTGTGCCGCAGCAGCTAAAATGCCCACAAAAACAACTTTACATCCTTGGCCAAAACCTTCTAATTCTTGGGAACGGCTCCATATTGATTATGCAGGACCAATAGATTCATACTACTTTTTGGTCGTAATCGATGCGTTCTCAAAATGGCCAGAAATTATACAAACAAAATCTATAACAGCAACTCAAACAATTTCCAGCTTGAAAGAAATTTTCACTAGATTTGGGTTACCGAAGACAATAGTTTCAGACAATGGTACTCAATTTGTGAGTCACCAATTTCAACAGTTTTTAGCGGAAAACGGCATTAGTCATATACAAAGCAGTCCGTACTATCCCATGTCAAATGGACAAGCCGAAAGGTTTGTGGATACTTTAAAGCGAGCACTCAAAAAGTTAAATGGGAAGGGGGTAACTGCTGAAAATCTTCAAACATTTCTACAAGTTTACCGATCAACTCCGAATAAGCAAAATGAGGACAGTAAATCGCCAGCTGAAGTTTTACTAAAAAGAAATATCCGTATTAAACTTGACTTAATTAAACCAACGCTGGTGTCTTTACCAGACCCAAATGCCAAGTTTAAAAACAAGTGCGATACACAACTCAAAATGAAAGCGCAATTTGACAAAAGGCACGGTGCAAAGCCAAAGTTTTACGAAAAACAAGAGCTCGTTTATGTCAATATATTTAAAAACAAACACTTTGAATGGACAAAAGGAAAAATAATCGAACGCATAGGTAACGTCATTTATAATGTTCGCTTACAAAATGGCAAACTTATTCGTGCACATGCCAACCAAATTCGTGACCGAAAAGATCAAGAAAATGAGTTATCTTTAGAAATATGTACTTCCGAAGATATCGCCAACGAAAAGTGTTTAGTTGATGCATTTGGACTCTACGAAACAACACCTAAAGATGTGGTCGAAATAACTAACAACAACATGGTTTCGACTCCAGATCAATCTTTCAACGAAGTAACCGAGATTGCAATCCCTCAAACTGAGAAGCACAATGAGGCAGTTGTTCCGTATACCCGACCAAGGCGTACTAGACATCCTATTGACCGTTATAGGCCCTAGAATCACCGCATTGGAGATTTAATCTCAAAAGGGGAGGTGTTGGCAACTCTGCCAAGATGACAGATAAAGAAGAATTAACATTTTAATTCTGTCAGTTATTTTGAACTTGTGAAATAATAATAACTAGGAGTTTTTTGAATAATAAATATCGAAATTATACAGATATAACACAAAGCAATATTTTAAGCAATTGTGAAAGCAAAATTTTAAGCAATAGTTTTATTTTTGCTTTGAAAACTAGGCTTGAATTAAACTAAGATGAATTACCTTCGATGGCTATTGGAACTTCAATTATTAAATATAATGCATTAGTTAAATATCTTACAGGGCCTTAAACGGTTTGATTACCTTACAGTTTATTGGAACACTATTCCGTGTTGTGACATTAAGCAGTATTAAAATATTCGAAACTACTTATTTCTGTTTAAATTGAAAACTACTTAATATCCGGAATACATTCATAATTGATTGCAACCTCTGTTTTCTAACAGAACTCTTGCAATATTTAAATTTTTAAGAGAATTTTAGAAATTTTTTTAGAGAAACGCTTTTAATTTGACAGGCACAAGTTCTAAGCCCGGCAGTTGCAGTCCAAACAAATTATATACGGACTATAAACTAATTAAATAAAAATTCGATTATTTTCTAAGACTACTGATGAAGAGTACTTGGCAATACTCGAAACAGCGTTGTATGGTCAACCAAATTTCAATAAAATTAAAAATAAAATATTTTGTGTTTGTCCTTTCTTTCTTTCTTTCTTTGTTATTCTAAAATTCTCTAATTAATTAATAATATTATATTTTTAGTTTAAATTCAATGTTAATTTTAATTTAATTTTTAAACTTCCTTATCATAATATTTCATTTTAAGTTGTAGCTCACTTATATTGTATATAAGTTTATCTTTTTTTATAATTTTTGTAATTTCGATTTATTCTTAATAACATTCTAAATAAATTATACTTGATTGAATATTATGTTAAATTTTAAGTTAGTTTCTAATAGTGCAATGAAAAGCATATGTTTAATGCACTAAATAAATAAATAAGAATAAAGGAACTCACGAAAAAACATTTGTAAGGAACTGAAAGATGTCCCAAATACTGCCTAAATACAGACAGTACCTTTATAAACTTTTTTGCTGACATACTAGAACTTCTTCTTAAAACTCATATCCCTGAATATCGATTTAGTGCAACCAAGGAAAGCGATCAAAGATCACTAGTTCACAGGGCAAGAAACTCCAATATAATCAAAATAGTTAACTTTAAAAGGGTAGAATTGGCAATCAGTTTGTTCAAATTCTACAATTCACCAGCACATTATGGCATATTTTCAGTCCTAATTTCTAAAGGGTCTGTAAGATTCATACATATTGTTCGTGAAATAGTTACTATTAGTTTATTTATATACATCAAATTTTATTTATTGTTATTAATAATTTTACTTTTTGATAACCCTCACTTCATTTTTTATTTTTTGTTGCACTTGGCAACCCCAAAATTATCTGAATTGTTTTTGAATATAATAAAAAATGTTCTGTTGGTTTTTTGTAACCTGTCCGAGTCAGTTCTTTTTTTAAAATGTTTTTTTTTGTGTCGTAGTGGCTTTAAAAACGCTGGTCAAAAAGGCATATCTACAGTCACAGAACTTCACACCAAAATTTTGGTGGTTGCGTGTCATTCAAAGGTGCAGACTATCATTTTTGAGTGTCATTCATCGTTTTTCTCTCTTGAATGACACTCTAGAATGATAGTCTGCACCGCGCTTAAGACAATTTGTCGGAAAAAATTAAATTTTTATACATTACGCAAAATTATTACTACAAAATAAATTTTTATTTTTAATTAATTTTTAAAATTTTATTAGTTAATGGGGCATTTCTAATGTTAACATAGAGGCTGCTTTCTTACATTAAGGGTTGTAAAGACCTTTGCCGGCCCTTTCCCAGGCTGGGGTATACTCAGCGTATAACAGGGTTCAGTACAAAAAATATCATATAACTATTTAAACTAAGAATAACCAATTCATGATATTTCCAAACAGAAAACTAATAAAATAAATAACTAACAAAATAAATAACACAGGTTATATAATATATGCTTAATTATTACAAACTAGATATATTTCAAAGAAAATAATACAATAATAAGTAATAAAATAATTAATACAATTCATGTAATATGTGATTTATGTAGTATATAACATTATATAGTATATATATAATATGATTTATATGTATAGGTATTTATATATACAAAATTCAATTAATTATATAAAAAAAATGACATTGATATAATAAATACATAAAATAAAACATGCTTTAGAATTCTTTGCTGCTGCTGCATACAACTGTTGCTGGCCGTTAACAATATTTGAAGCTAACCAACTGTTTAGATATCACTGGCTAACGTCCTTCTGTTGGGTTTTTCCCTTTAATTCAGAGTCTTCTTCTTCGGTGTTGAGCAAATATTATTCTGAACATACATGGTTTGCAGTCACCAACTAATCACTTGATTTAATTAATTTATTTAAATGTTTTCTTTTAATAATCTTTTAGTAATTTTCGCACTCCAGCTAGTAAATTTCTTTCTGTTAAGTTTTAATTGTTCAAATTTTATCGAATTTATTTTAGTTCATTTAAACTCTATTTTAAGTTATAGCTTCACCCGCAAATGTTCACTATATAAACGTTTTCTTTTATCACGTTTGTCGTTCACTTTTCATTTTTTTACCCCGAGTTCGCCGCGAGGATCAACCATACATCTTAAAAAAAACCACGAGACTCCTCAGCATCATAAAACTGTTTTTTTCGACTCCCGCTTTCATTTCATTTTTTTTATCACTGCTTGCAGTACACTTTCCAGTTAGCCGTTTTTTTTCCGGTTCATCAACTCAATCTTTCCCCAGATGTTCGGTTTTCTACTTCCAGACTTCCGAAAGCTTTCAATTACTTTGTGATTTTAAGCTGCACTCTCAGCTTTGGCGAAAACGAAAATGTAAACACACAAAATGTCATTTCTCTCGTTAATTTTGTTTTGATTTTTTTTATAAATGTGTTTGGCTGCCAGTGTTTAATATTTTTTTATTTATTTATCAAAACAAAGATGACTATAAAAAATACATATTAAAGTGGCCCTTAAGTGGCCTTTAGACATCAACGCGCGTTGACAAACACACGAAGTCTTCTCTTGCCATTACACATTAAATTTACCAACAATTTTTTAAACACGCCTCCAGCAAACAATGCAAAATTTGTTCACTCATCAGTAGTAAAGCAATCGCTGAAGTGTCGACAGCGACTGCTATGCGTAATTTCCTTACGAAAAATGATGTTTTACATTTAATTTATAATTTTAATTTATATATTTATATTTATATTTATTTTTATGATTTCAATTTATATATTTATTTTTATATATATTATATTTTATATAATTTAAATTTTTTTTTTTGGTATTTTTTAATAACAAATTTTCCGTAGGTGTACAATGCAATTAATATTTAAAACAAAATTTTTATTGTAATTTAATGTTTGGTTATTTTTTTGTAGCCCAAGGTTATTAATATTTTAATTCCTCTTAATAAAATGTTTTGAAAATTAAAAAATTTTACCTAGGTAGAAAATACAAATATTTAAAATAAAAGATACAATTCATTCATATTTGCAAAGCATCGCATGCTAACGACAAATCATGCGTGCATTTAAACGATGTTTACGCTTCCATTTCTCAAAATAAATAAAATTTTGCATGCCGACCAAATCCGACTGTATATGCAAAAACACGAGCATGTTTGAAGAAATATCAAAATTTTTTGATTTTCGTCAACACATTTCTTAAAATTTCAAATGTTACTATTACACAAACAAATTTCGCATTTCACAAAGTAGGAGAAAAGTAGGAGAAAAAAATTCTCATGTGAGAGCGATTTTTTAGTATATTTGTTGTTTTATCTGGGGCGTGTTTAAAAAATTTTTAAAAAATTGTTTGTGTAATGGCAAGCGCGCGTTGACAACGAACGTTGCTGTCTAATGGGCCCTTTAGACATCAACGCGCGTTGACAAACGCACGAAGTCTTCTCTTGCCATTACACATTAAATTTACCAACAATTTTTTAAACACGCCTCCAGCAAACAATGCAAAATTTGTTTACTCATCAGTATTAAAGCAATCGCTGAAGTGTCAACAGCGGCTGCTATGCGTAATTTCCTTACGAAAAATGATGTTTTACATTTAATTTATAATTTTAATATATATATTTATATTTATTTTTATGATTTCAATTTATATATTTATTTTTATATATATTATATTTTATATAATTTAATTTTTTTTTTTTGGTATATTTTAATAACAAATTTTCCGTAAATGCACAATGCAATTAATATTTAAAACAAAATTTTCATTGTAACTTAATGTTTAGTTATTTTTTTTTAGCCCAAGGTTATTAATATTTTAATCTTCTTAATAACATGTTTTGGAAATTAAAAAATTTTACCTATTTAGAAAATACAAATATTTAAAATAAAAGATACAATTCATTCATATTTGCAAAGGATCGCTTGCTAACGACGAATCATGCGTGCATTTAAACGATGTTTACGCTTCTACTCCTCAAAATAAATTAAATTTTGCATGCCGACCAAATCCGACTGTACATGCAAAAACACGAGCGTGGTTGAAGAAATATCAAAATTTTTTGATTTTCGTCAACACATTTCTTAAAATTTCAAATGTTACTATTACACAAACAAATTTCGCATTTCACAAAGTAGGAGAAAAGTAGGAGAAAAAATTCTCATGTGAGAGCGATTTTTTAGTATATTTGTTGTTTTATCTGAGGCGTGTTTAAAAAATTTTTTAAAAATTGTTTGTGTAATGGCAAGCGCGCGTTGACAACGAGCGTTGATGTCTAATGGGCCCTTAAGAAACTGTAAGACCAATTTTGTTTTGACAAAAGGGCAAAAAAAAAATTGATCATTACAGGGTGAGATTAATCTGAGTGAAGAAAGAAATTTGATTCTGAATTCTGAAATTCTTAGTGGGAAAACTAAGAACTTCAAGAGATCAGGAAGAAAAACAATGCAATAGTGGCATATCTGAATAAAAGTTTTGACTAATTGCAAGAATTATAAGAACTATTCAAATATTAAAACTTTAATATTTGAATAGAAGTTTGTAAATAACACAAATATTTTTTTGAAAAAAAAAGAGAAAAAAGGAATTAATTGACTAATAAATTAATTTAAGTAATTATTGTGTATCTAGTACTTTGAAATTAATTATGGTTGCATTTTATTTTGTATAAAAGATGAAGAAATCTTAAATAAAATCAGTTATTGACTTCCAATCAATGCCTCATCAATTATATATTGTTTCCCCCCACCAGGGATAAGGAACATTATATAAGTTAACACACGCGTCTCATCCGGTCCTGTGCTGAGTTTCATTAACGGAGCATTTACCCCAAGAAAAAAATTAAATTAACTATAATTTATAAAATTTAAAATATAAAAAATGAACTATCTTATTTGGGAGTAAAGAATGTAAAAATAATAAATAAAATACAAGAAAAAACCACGTGTAATTATAACTCATACTATTAAAAAATTTAAAATTTAAAGTGAACTATTTTATAGAGGAGTTAAATTTATAAAATTTACTCGTAAAATATAACGAGACAATTTTATTGTGTAAAAAAAAGTATAACGAGTGAAGCTATAATACCACAAAAAACGTTTTAGTACAAAATCAACAAAAGCAATGCCAGACGAGTAAAATCTATGCCTAATTAAATATTTTTATTAAAAAAAGGAAAAAAGAGAAAAAACTTTACCTTCATAAAAAAAAGAAGACATTTAAAAGCAATATACAACAGCAAGAAGACTTACTTTCGTAAAAAGAAAAAAAAGAGAAACTATTCACTTTTTTTAAACAGCAAATCTTAAGAAATAATTAAAGAACTTAGACGAAATGTACGGTTTCAGTGATAAAATGTGCTCCTCCTAAAACAATAGAAAACAACGATTGCTAGCAATAATTAAACATAACATTAATCCGGCCCACAAATACGTCGCTTTAGAAACACAAACAACAATAACGGCCGAGAGAAAAAAAACAACAGTTTCTTTCAATTACTTTTTACTTCCTACAACAAATATATGTACGTTAAACATCAACCCATCAGGACTGGATTGGCAAGTGATTTTCTTTAAATATAATTTTTATTTGCATTGCGTTATGAAAAATATTTTTGTGGACACTATGGAATGTAAATTTTTTTTATTATTTTTTTCAAATTATAAAAATTTAAATTTTAATGTTATTATTTTTTACAATTTTTATATTTTTAGTTGATAAATTAAATATTGTTCGTTATTTTTATTATTTTATTTAATTCTACTCTTTTCTTTCTTCTCTCTTACTATACTATCAAAATTGACATAAAATACAAGTGTTAAACATTAGAAATGTTTTCATTTTTTGATTCTAATTTTTATGGTTAGTGAAAATAATTCAAATTTTTAACTCAAATTTTTCAATATAATTTTGATCTATCTAAACCTTCTCTAATAAATCATCATAATTTCGGACGTTGTTATTATCAGAACCCTTCGCAAGAACTTATTTATTATTGTTCATTCTTCCTATTTTGTTGAATACTATTATTTTTACTCGTGCATCATGAACACCGAACTATATAAAACCCCAGTCTGTGAGACAGACTGCATTGATTTATTATACCTGTCTGACCCATTACATGCTCAAGGTACTACCTGTTACGTTCAACATCTTTTGATATTCTTGTGAGCAGAGTTAAAGTCTGGCACGGTGGCGAGGCCAGCTAGCTCGTCAGAAAAGGGGTGGATTCTTTACTCCGCTATAGCACATTCGAACCGTAACAAAAAAATAAAAAAATCATGCCAGAGAGTTTGGTTCAAAAAAAAAATTGCAATCAATGTGATCAAAGTAGATCAAATAAACAAAAAAAAGAAGGAAGGTAGAAATAACAAAAAAAATATATAAAATTACTATTACTATTTCATTGTAATACTCTGTGTCTACCAGTGTTTTTCCGTATTGTCCCTGTCCTTGTCTGTCGGTTTGGACCTACCCACCCTGACTACACTACCGCAGTTACCGTTGAGCTGAAGTAACAGGCCCTGTTAAATTCTCTCCAGCTCTCAGCTACCAGCTCTCCAGCTACCTAACTTTGTCCCCTTTTTCACATCCACCTGTCGTCTATATCTTCTTTTAAGCCCTCATGTTTAAGTATATTTCTTTTCTAAATAACATATCTAACTAACATTTCAACAAAACAAAAAAAATTATTGGTTTTAATGACTTATATTTTTGGTTGAATCAAAACAAACAAAAATAAATGGTGAGTTACAAATATTTAATCTAAGCTTAAATAACTAACAAACTTCATTTTATTAAATATAATTATGTAAATGAAATTATTGACATGATAAATATAAAAGAAATATTAAATAAAAAAAATAAAAAAATATAAGAAAATAATGAACAAATTCAAATAATATTAGAAATATTCAACAAAATAAATCAAGAGTAAAAAAGAGAAAAAGAAAATAAGCAAAAAGGTATTTAAAGTAAGCTTAAATAACTAACAAACTTCATTTTATTAAATATAATTATGTAAATAAAATTATTGACATGATAAAAATAAAAGAAATATTAAATAAAAAAAAATAAAAAAAAGTATAAGAAAATAATGAGCAAATTCAAATAATATTAGAAATATTTAACAAAAATAAATCAAGAGTAAAAAAAAACCCAAAGAGAAAAAGAAAATAAGTAAAAAGATAAACAAACAAAGAGAGGATCATTACAAGTAGCATTTTTTTTTATCCAACTACTCTTATTTACGAATTAGCCTCCATGTTGGTGACGTCACCAGCCAGGAAACCTGTAATTAAAATAAAACCTAAGACTCTCTTTCTATCTGTACTCTTAAGTACTTTCATAGTATATTGGTTGTTGCCTATATACCCACATATATATCAAGTTTACATGTTTCTTTTCCCCTTTTTTCTTTCTGACTCCTGTTTCAACAATTAGTTTAATTAAATATTAAGAATCCAATAATAATAAAAAATAATAAAAATTATGAAAATTATATAGTAAAATAATTATTAAAAAAAATTTTATAAATGATATAAGAATTCAATAATAATAAAAAAAATAATAAAAATTATAAAAATTATATAATAAAATAATTATTAAAAAAAAATTCATAAATGATATAGGTATATCATGTGAAATAATGAATTTTTCGCCACTTAGCTGTTGTTGTTTCTGCTGTCTTGTTGCTGTTTTCTTGTGGAGCTTCTACAAATTCTGCATAGTCAGTAACGCTATTGCGTGATGTGCCATTCATTTGTAAAAAGGGGATCAGTTAGAGTAACTAATTCTTCATCCGGTGGATTTACTTTTCACTTGTTGTTCTTTGCTGCTGCTTTATTCATGCCACTGAGATAGGGATATTCTCAATTCATGGCCATTAGTTAAGTGGCCAGATTAGTTTAGAACTTTTTAGTTTTCTTTGGCGATAATTTAAGCCTCCGATTTTTAAGAATAGATTAAACGTTTAAAGCGTAATGAATATTTCTTTCGTACATTCGTACATATGTATAACTTGTATATAAAAGTGCACTTTTATGTAATTTTAACTTATTAAATTTCTCACACAATATGTAAAGTGCATTGCAAAAAAAATGCTATTGTCATTTTTAACATTTTTGTTCCACTGAATATTTTAATAATTTAATATAACACAATTATTAATTATAATCATTTACAGTATTCAGTTTTAGTTATTCATCATCTGGTATTTTTCTACTGCTGTAGCTATTTCATATTTATTTTTTTTTTATTTTTAAATATCCACTTTATCTATTAGTTAATATATTTCAATCATATATTTTAAATTCCAACAATAAAAAAAACTTTTCTAACTGCTCGCGGACATCGACCGTCACCGTTCAAATCATTTGTTCAAGAAGAAAGCTAGCAACCACTCTTTCACTTTTATATCTATTATCCTTCCGTAATTTCACCCGTTGTAAACTCATCCCGTACACTTTTGGAGGTCGTTCTTTGAACCTTCAGTTAATACTGTTTTTCTTTTGTACATTCCGAACGTTCCACCTGCATTACCCACTTTTTTCCCTTTATAACTTATTTTAAGACTTCCATTGTGCATTGCTCTGGCACCATTGATCTTTACTACTCCTAAAGCTTTTGCTGTCAATTTGATCAAAACAAAAAATGTACAAATGCTTTTACCCATTTATTTATTCTGCAATGTGCGAGCAATGCACTTTGTTAGCATTCAATAATAAAAATAATAAAAAAATTAATCAATACTGTTCACACATTATTATTATTGTAAAATATTATTATTATTACTATTGTTATTATTGTACAATATTTGTAAAATTTGAACATATGCTGATGTTAGCAATATCCAAACTTTGACTTTCCTTTGCATTATTTAATTTGGTAAAATGCAGTGGCACTGAACTTGAATATTTGCATTATATTTTTTGTTAAGTGCAGTGGCACTGAACTTTGAATATGTAACATATATCAAGGCCAGTGCATTGGCATTAATTCTTGGTTGCTAGACACAACAAAGAATTTGGTTGCATAATATATGCTGAGCTTGCACTTTAGGCAAGAAGACGGTAAAGGAAAAGAATAAAATTTAGAAATTGTTATTGTAATAATTTGTAATAATTTAGTATTTAAGGAAAAATTTAATTTAATAAAATTCAGATTGAAACCAATATTCGATCTCTCATTTTCATTTCCAGAGTTTCAGTTCAAGTGCTGAAAACTCAACTTTCAATTAAAGAGTTACAGTTTAAGTGCTGTCAATTCATTTCCTTAGGTGTTAATTCATTAACATTTAATTTGGTGACCCCGACGTGATTATCAGGTGAATCGCTTGATAATTCAACACGAATTTGACGTAAAGGTGTCCTACGATCACATCAACAGAGGCTTTGGTGTCAGCATCAAAAGAGGACAAAGAACACGAATTTGACGTAAAGGTGTCCTACGATCACATCAATACAGGCTTTGGTGTCAGCATCAACAGAGGACAAATAAAACAACTTTAGTTTCACAAGGTGTGAAATTGGCTGTTAATCAACAAATCAATTAACTGGATAATGGGTTTCAGTTCGCTAGTGGATCGCCAAAAGGCATTGGGCGACAAAATCAAACAATTTATTGGTAATTGCAAAAAAGCTGGAAAACCTCGCAGAACTTCTCAATTCTATACAGACAAGATTCAAGAATTGCAAAGGTTGGGTGACGAATATCATGAAAATCATCAGGAAATTATGGCTTCAGTGGACAAGGTTGACGACCATGAATACTTGGTGAACAAAGAGTATCAGAGTATTCTTAAAATGATTGTCGATTACAACAAGGTTCTAGAAATTGAAGCAATAGAGCTAGAAAAATTATCTTCAGCAAGCAATGGCATAACAATTGAGCAAAACAAACAGATAAATGATTCAAACATTCGGAAACTACTCCGAAATCAGAAGGCACTCATACGTGTAATTGAAAGAACGATAGAAGGAATCATGGTCAACAGGCAAGTTGAACAACCATCTACATACTATTCTATAAAGGCAGCCAGTCTTGAAGGATATATGGTCGATTTAACGGCAAATAACACAACGTTATGGGAAGCTACCGACGAAAGCATCATTGAGGACTACACACTGGAAATGTTTTATGAACTCGAGGAAAAGGCAGGAGCTGCCATGATCGAACTACAGACATTTGCATAATAATCAGACAATTCGCAACTCAAGACAGACAGATTGCGAATTGCCTCTACCAAGAATATCACTACCAAAATTTGATGGAAACTATATGCGGTGGGTGGAATTCAAGGACTTGTATATGGAATTGGTCCACAACACGGAAATCAGTGACAGCAAAAAAATGCATTATCTGACTACATCATTGGATAACGAGCCAAAGGGGCTAATTAGACATCTTCCAGTAGTAGGAGAAAATTACAATATAGCCTGGACTTTACTTACAAGTCGTTATGAAAATAAACGACTTCTGGTTACAACACTCCTAAATAAATTAATGGGACAATCCTCCATTAAAAGGGAGTCGGCACCAGCATTAAAATCTCTACACGATGTAAGCAAGGAATGCATACATGGTCTCAAGGCTCAAGGAGTTCCAGTCGAACATTGGGATGTTATCCTGGTACATCTATTGCTGCGCAAGCTGGATGCAGAAACTCTAACAGCTTTCGAACAAGGGCTAACA
The DNA here is from genome assembly GCF_002237135.1 of Teleopsis dalmanni. Lineage (NCBI taxonomy): Eukaryota > Metazoa > Arthropoda > Insecta > Diptera > Diopsidae > Teleopsis > Teleopsis dalmanni. Next base: position 107,838,870 of record NC_051847.1, on the reverse strand, counting down.
GACAACAAACGTTTAATAACCATTGATGAATTGCTAAAATTTTTGGAACATAGATTTCAATCACTTGAGGCTAGGGGAAAAGGAGATTCATCATTCACTCGAACATGTGCTTCAGCTACAAAATTTGGTTTAAGTAAAACCTGTCCAATTTGCAATAAAGACGGTCACATGGTCTACGCTTGCAAAAAATTCGAGACGGCTAATCTATCACAACGATGGAATTGGGTTAAGGAGTTCAATTTGTGTGTGAACTGCCTCAGGATTGGACATCGAGCTGATGAGTGTAAATCCAGGCACTGCACTAAGTGTTCTAAAAAACATAACACTTTGATGCATAATCCAAAGGGGAATCAATACACAAAAGGTACTGTTCTTCAAGGAAATAACTCGACGCCTCAACAAACAGGTCAAGCTTCAGTTTCAAACCAATCATCAAATAAAATAACTCTTTTAACAAACAATACCAGACAGGAATCTAATTATGTCTTATTAGGGACGGCCAGAATAAGATTGCTGGCATCAAATGGAAGACAAATTGAATGCAGAGCAGTATTGGACTCTGGCTCTCAAATCAATCTCATAACAAACCGCCTGTCACAAAAATTGGGCTGCAAGCCTAGGCCAACGCTTATGAGTATGGAAGGCGTAGGAGCAAATGAATCAAAAATACGTCATCAAACAATAATTCGAGTACAATCAACGTTGAACGAATTTGTAGCAGAGATGGATGCACATATCATACCAAAAATCGTTTCAGATCAGCCAATGCAGTATTTGAATATCGAATCCTGGGATATTCCAAAGGAATTAACTCTCGCTGATCCAGATTTTAACAAACCTGGCCGAATAGATTGCCTGTTAGGAGCAGAGATCTTTTTCAAGTTACTTATTGAAGGTCAAATAAAACTAGCAGTTAGTCTTCCAACACTTCAGAATTCTATTTTTGGATGGGTTGTAGCTGGCAATGTTGAAACTTTAAATTCAAGCACGGCAACTTGTGGCATATGCACTACTAAGGAACTAGAAGAATCTATATTGAAATTCTGGGAATCAGAAGAAATTCCAGATTCAACTTCGGAACTCACAGAAGACGAATTGCGTTGTGAGTCACATTTTTTGCAACACACTTTTCGAGGAAGTGATGGCAGATTTGTTGTAAAACTCCCACTAAAGAATCATCCATCAGTGTTACCAGATACAAAAGGAATCGCTTACGAGAGGTTCAAGACAATCGAGCGCCGTTTCATTCAAAATCCTGATCTAAAGAATCAATATGTTTCATTTATGAGGGAATATGAAGCATTGGGACACATGACAAAATTCAGCGGTAGCGAAATAATATCTCCCCAATATTTCATCCCTCACCACTGTGTGCTACGTCCAGACAGCTCAACATCAAAACTGCGAGTTGTATTTGACGCATCAGTACACAAATTATCAGAGCCATCACTAAATGACATAATGTTTAATGGTCCAAAAGTTCAAGACGAACTGTTTTCGATTTTGCTCAGATTTAGAATGCACAAATATGTTTTAAAAACTGATGTGGAAAAAATGTACCGTCAAATATGGGTTAACAAAGATGATCGAAATCTGCAACTCATAATGTGGCGAGAAAATCCCACAGAACCACTTAATTATTATCAGTTGAACACAGTTACTTATGGCACAAGAGCAGCACCATATTTAGCAACACGCTGTCTAACAAAATTGGCGGATGAATATCAAGGAAATTATTTATATGGCGCCACATCTTTAAAAAGGGATTTTTATGTTGACGACGGTCTAATAGGAGCTGATACCATCAACGAAGCGTTACTAATTCAACAACAATTAATAACAATTCTAGACAAGGCTGGAATGAAACTAAAAAAATGGTGTGCAAACAACCCAAAACTTTTACATGGAATCGCTACAGAAGATCAAGAAGTAAATCTCAATTTTGATTCCAAGGAAACCCAATTCACAAAGACGCTGGGTCTTTTATGGTTACCAAAGTCAGATTCATTTCGTATCAAGGTTAACATTCGAGACCATAGTCACACAACAAAACGATCTATGAGCTCCGATTTGGCACACATATATGACCCTTTGGGTCTTATTGGTCCAATCTTGGTCACCGGTAAAATCTTGTTGCAAGGAGCATGGCAGCTAAAACTCGATTGGGATGATGATCTTCCGTCAGAAATACGTAAACAATGGACATCGTATAGAGAAGATCTGGCCTTGTTGGACAATGCAACAGTTGTGAGGCACGTATTCAGCAGTCAAGGCTACAGCCATGTTGAGCTGCACGCTTTTTGTGACGCCTCAGAAAAGGCTTATGGTGCAGCAGTATACATTAGAACAGTACAAAAGGATAAAACGATAAAACTTAATCTACTATGCTCCAGATCTCGTGTAGCACCCATAAAATCTCAAACAATTCCACGACTAGAATTGTGTGCAGCGTTGCTAGCAGCAGAACTCATGGCAAGAGTTAAACTTGATTTAGGCTATCAAGACAAAGCAACTTACTTTTGGACAGATTCACAAATTGTGCTTTCCTGGATAAACAATCATCCAGGCAAATTACCCGTTTACGTCGCCCACCGAATTGTAAAAATCCTTCGGTTAACAATTCCAGAACAATGGCGTCACGTCCCGTCAAAACAAAATCCGGCAGATATTCTGTCAAGAGGGCTTAAACCGCGGGAATTTTCATCTTGCTACATGTGGTTATATGGTCCACTATTTTTATATCAGCCAAAGCCGCTGTGGCCAGCTCCCTTCAAAAGGGAATTAATTGTTGAAGATAACACGGTGGTGCTTGCTTTATCAACACAACAACCTACTAATGAGCATGCATGGGTCTACTCGATTCATTCAAGAAATTTATTTACACATGTCCAAAAGGTTGTTGGATATGTACTTCGTTTCACAAAAAACGCACGGAAACCAAAAGAATCAAGACCAGAGACCATGCAGCTTTCACCGATGGAGCTCGACGTAGCACTTAAGATAATAATACGTCAAATCCAGGCCTCCGATTTTTCTGATCTAAGGAAAATGCTAGTTAAGGACGAATTTGTGCCAAAAACTCATAACCTCAGTTCACTAACTCCGTTCGTAGATGAAGAAGGGGTAATACGTGTTGGCGGACGGCTAAGCTCTTCAAAACTACAATTTGATGCCATTCATCAAATGATTTTACCCAGCAACGATCCACTAGTAAAGTTGCTGGTAGAAAAAATACATAAGGACAATTATCATTGTGGCGCCCAAGCATTGCTGGCACAAGTGAGGCAGCGTTTTTGGCCCCTCAAAGGAAAAAGCTTGATGAGAGCTGTAATACAACAATGCTTAAGATGCAGAAGAGCAAGGCCAATTGTGTACAATCAAATCATGGGAAATTTGCCTGGACACCGTGTGCAACCAGCTCGACCATTTCTCAGCACTGGAGTTGATTATTGTGGCCCAATATGGGTTCATTACAAAACAAGAGGCAAGCGTCCACAAAAGGCGTATATCGCTGTCTTTTGCTGTTTTGCAACCAAGGCCGTACACTTAGAACTTGTGACTGATCTGACCACAGATGCATTCATTGGAGCATTAAAACGCTTCATAGCAAGACGAGGACGCTGTAAAACGTTATACTGCGACAATGCGACCAATTTCGTTGGAGCGAAAAACAAGTTGCAGGAACTTACTGACGTCATCTACGCTGATCGAGCGAGGGAATCAATTGCAGGAATGTGCAGTACGAAAGGCATAGAATTTCACTTCATTCCACCAAGGTCACCACACTTCGGCGGGTTATGGGAGGCAGCAGTAAAATCTGCCAAATATTTGCTGGTCAAAAATGTTTCAACAGCATCACTTACATATGAAGAGCTTGAAACTGTCGTTATTGAAGTTGAAGCAGTGTTGAACTCGCGACCCCTTATTCCTAGCTCATCAGATGCAAACGATTTGAACGCAATAACTCCAGGTCATTTTTTAATAGGTGAAGAAATCACTTCAAGCGTTGATGTGCATGCACGTGACTCTAAAGAAAAATTACTTAAACGCTGGCAACTGGTATCAGAGCTAAAACACAGTTTTTGGCAGCGCTGGACTAAGGAGTATCTAAGCGAATTGCAACAGCGCCACAAGTGGAAGGGTCCCATCACCAACATACAGACCAATACGATGGTAATCCTTAAAGAAGACAATGTCCCAGTTCTGCAATGGCCTTTGGGACGCATCATCAAAGTTTACAAAGGTGAAGATGGTTTAGTGAGAGTTTGTGACATTCAAACAAAAAAGGGAGTATTTAAAAGACCGGTGCATAGATTAGCTCCATTATTTCCTGAAGACGATAAATTAGAAGATCCAACCTTTGGAAAAATGACTGAAAGAAAAATCGAATCAGAACAGACTCAAGAAACTCCAAGGTCACCTCCCGTGTCGCTTATCGTAAAAATTCCATTAAATCGCATCAGAAAACCTGAATCATTAGTCAATGGGTTAACTCCGACAAAACGATCATGTCTGAATTCCGGGTTGCTGCTCACCATTATTACTCTACTCATTTTGCCACTTGCACTATGTAGTCCCGTCAATATAACAACCTTCAACAACAAACCTGGCATTTATTTTGAGCAGCTTAAACCAGTCAAAATCATGTCTGCTGATTGGAAAATGATTGTATATTTTGACCTTTCCCCATACCAACAACAAATGAGTATTTTAGCTGATGGAACAAAAAGGTTGAACAATTTATGCGACAAGGCATTGGATAACACTGCTTGCAAGGTATTACTCAACTATTTTGACCGTATAACGGAAAAACTGCAAATGGAACTTAATCTTCTCTCTGTTAGAAAAAGAATAACAAGAGGAGCTATAGACATTGTCGGAAATTTTGCAAATTCATTGTTTGGTGTCCTCGACTCAAACTACGCGGCACAAATGTCAAGCACAATAAATGGTCTTAAAAGGAACGACAATCACCTGGAACAACTCATTAAAAATCAAACGTCACTTGTTGATTCAACTATCAATATCTTTAAGAAGAATCAATTAAACATGCATGACAAATTTGAAGAAATTGAAAAGCGCATCAATAACTTGTTGTATACAGATGAGTCAATAAACGACATACACGTAACACAAAATATGCTTATGTTGTCAATGCAAATGCTCATGATGGTATCCAACCTGCAAAGAGTTCACTCATCAATTATGGACGTACTAATCGACAGTCATCACGATAAAATAAATCCTCTTCTGCGGACTCCACAACAGCTTAGTGAGCAAATATGATTAGGGCACATCTTCCATCACACCTACAGTTACCTATCCACCACAATAACTTACTCGAAGTATATAAGCTCATGAAGATCAACGGAATCCTGGCAAAGGGCCATGTCATTTTTTGCATCGACTTACCTCTCACGGATCCAAGAGAATTTCAACTGTTATATCTTGTTCCAATTGTGGCAGCTATAAATAACACACTTTTATAAGTGAAACTTTCAACAGAATTTCTAGCCATCAGTCCGCATCATGATGAATTTCGACCAATGACACAGCATCAAGTGGACGCATGCATATCGATAAGTGACGAAGAGTTATTATGTCCAAACATACAAGCAACATTTCATGAATCGTCAAACGTCAATAATTGTGAAATTGACTTATTTAACAATCAAGCTGAACCAAGATGCGATATGTATCAGCTCAAGGACACAACTGTATGGTATCAACTAAATCATCCGAATCAATGGATTTACGCAACCATAAATAACATCAAAATGAATGCAGTATGCAACAAGAAAGCATTTCAATTAACTTTAGTGGGCAGTGGTTTGATTAAATTAGAACCTGAATGCATCATCAAAAATGAACACATTACGATTCAAGGTCATCAAAAAATGGTTACTTCAATGCAGGCATCGATCACCAGATTGAACCTATCTGTAGGATGGACAAAACAATATGCGAGCAATAACATCAGCGTCAAACCATTGTCACCCACAATCCATGAGCTTGAACTTATTCAACGAAAATTAGGCCACATCCAGAGTTCCAGTTTTCCAACTGATGCTATTAGTCCAGGGACACATAGTCTAATAACCAGCTACGTTGCATTAGCAATGTTTCTATGTGTCGCTAGTGCACTATTATATATATGGCGAAGGCAAAAAATCACCTATCAAACACCTCCAATACCGATGCCACGACATCAGCAGATGACCGAGGATACAGCATGTTGACTTGCAGCTTCCAATAATTAGAATTGATGTTGTCAATTCAAGGCGGGCAGCATGTTCACACATTATTATTATTGTAAAATATTATTATTATTACTATTGTTATTATTGTACAATATTTGTAAAATTTGAACATATATGCTGATGTTAGCAATATCCAAATTTTGACTTTCCTTTGCATTATTTAATTTGGTAAAATGCAGTGGCACTGAACTTGAATATTTGCATTATATTTTTTGTTAAGTGCAGTGGCACTGAACTTTGAATATGTAACATACATATATCAAGGCCAGTGCATTGGCATTAATTCTTGGTTGCTAGACACAACAAAGAATTTGGTTGCATAATATATGCTGAGCTTGCACTTTAGGCAAGAAGACGGTAAAGGAAAAGAATAAAATTTAGAAATTGTTATTGTAATAATTTGTAATAATTTAGTATTTAAGGAAAAATTTAATTTAATAAAATTCAGATTGAAACCAATATTCGATCTCTCATTTTCATTTCCAGAGTTTCAGTTCAAGTGCTGAAAACTCAACTTTCAATTAAAGAGTTACAGTTTAAGTGCTGTCAATTCATTTCCTTAGGTGTTAATTCATTAACAAATACTATATATATAATAAAAATATTGTATATATAAGTATTAAAAAAGTAAAGTGTAGCACCAGTAGTGCTGTTGGCGTAGCACACAATCACCAGTGGAGGAAACAATACTGGTGGACGAAACTAGTGCTACTTGGAGTGGAGCTGGGCGTCGCGGGTAACCCGAGGTAATATCTTGGTTACACTCTTAATATCTGTATATCTAATTTTTCTCTTTTCGTGCAGGCCTACATTACATACCTCGACTCGAAACTTCGATATAAATTTACAACTTTTCTCAGTAGAGCAAAAGCTAGAATTGGAACGCATGGTTAATATCAGCGTAAAAAAGGCCTTAAGGCCGAAGCAAGACCTGATCGAAGGGAAGCTGGTGATGCAATTGGATTACTGTGAAAATATTGCCGAGTCGGAAAAAAATTTCTGATATCGTAAAAACACTTCGGGCAAAATCGGAGAATTTGGATCATGGCTAAAATCTGTCGATAGAACACTTACCCTATACTCACAATTGAAGGGCACTCCGAGATATTATGCACTTCATTCGCCATAAAATTGTGAGTGAAGCAGATACGATCCTGGAATCGTACAGAACACTCCTTGATTGGGGAAAGATGAAAAGTTGCCTAATGCTTCATTATTCGGATAAACGCGACGTTGCGACCCTGGAGCATCACATGTCTACACTAGCACAACGGAATCTGACGGTAACAGACTTTTATCGGCAGATATATCGGTATTTATCCTTGATTCTTGACAAGATAGATTGCTCAGATATTAGCGAGGAAACCCTAAGTGTTATGACAAACGTTTATAAAAATAAGGTGTTGGATGCCTTGGATGCGAGGTCATAATGGCGACCTGGCACGATTGCTTAGTGTCAGAGAGCCTATAAGTCTTCCCCAAGCTCTCCAAATATGCCTAAAGTTGCAGAAATTATAGGAATAACATGCAAACGATCGTTACAGACAGATTTACTCAGATACAATACGTGTCCCTAACCGAGATACTGATAGACCAACCCTCTCAAGAAACTCTTCTAATATTCCTTCCAATTTCACGCCCAACAAAACTTTTTTACAAAATTACCAGCACCCTATGGGAGTCAAAAATCCTATACAACCATCCTCAATTAACTATCAAAATAAGTCAAAACAAGCTACAACCTTTATTCCTCCGAGAAATCATAGCCAATATAGAACTATTAATAACTCCAGCACTAATAGAGCAAGTCGCAATAATTTTAGCGGTAACCAACAACAAGTCTTTAATACACAGACAGGGATGGACACCAACCAGCCTGAAAACGTACAATATGCTGAGAATGGTTTGGCCTCTGATTGTTCGAATATGGATGAACCGTCTTTAGATCACTCAGAACAGACAGATAATATTAATTTTTTAGATTAAATACTTCCTCCCTTGTTGTGGATGCCCCCTCAAAAGGGTGTCGTCGAAGTCGTGTCTGCCGGCACTAAATATAACAACATTGGTGAGAAAACGATTTCGGGGGAGAGTGCTTTGCAGAAATTATTTGCAGGAAAGAAACAGGTCAATGCTCATGATTTTTGGAAGTTTTTGAGTGGGAGACAACTGAAGTGGTCGAACGAAACTATTTAAGACCGCGTTAAAGATTTCTTATAAATAATTTTTATGCACAAGTTCAATTGTAAATCTATACCCTTTTTGGCAGTACAGAATAATAAAAAGGGTGAAAAATAAAACACAGCTATAATAAAATAAAAGTGCGAATCTCATCAGCAATAACCAAAGTGTTAGCCAGAAGCGACGTCGTTGATCGTGGCAGCGGAAGTAGCGACGGTACAAAGGAGAAGCGAATGACACGAGGAGAAAGCACATGTGCTACATTTTTGATTGGTATATAATTTTTGACTTTAAACATAGAATAACATGTTTCAATTTAAACTTAAAACTTAGTTAATAGAAACAATCAGTGATAAATGCTGTTTTGATACAAAACTCTAATAGTTATATTATTTAGATGAATTTTGGAAAACTTAACTTAAATGCAGCAAATAGTTGAACAGTGGTTAAGTTACTACCAATATCAAATAAGTGTTCAAGTGTGTTTAATTAATTAAGCAGCGATTATAATTCTAAAAACAATAAGGAAAGAATAGATTTTTAAATAAAAACGAAATAAAAAATAAAGACAACAGACAATAATAACGAGAACAAGAGGAACCTTGGAAAACATAACACCCTTCCATATTATGAATTTGAAATAAAAAACGGTAAAAAACTGAAGCTTCTTATAGACACAGGTTCCAATAAAAATTATGTTATCGGCAGTCTCATATGCAAACCTCAAAAAAATGAATCATCTTTCTTTGTTAATGTTGGCAACCCTGGCCAGTGATGACAGATGACGTAAAAAGAAGAATCCACATGTTAGTTTTGTTAATTGTGAAATAATAATAACTAGGAGTTTTTGATTAATAAAGATCGAAATTATACAGATATAATAGTGGCGACGAGGATACGAATTTTTTTTTGCATTACATTGAAAAGTATATGTAAAAAAAAAATGAATCCACAAGAATTCCAGGTATTTTTCCACGAAATGCAAAACCAACGTGCGAAAGACACAGAAGCAATGCATGAACTTTTAGAGGTGTGTTTGCAAATGAAGATGCATACTGAAGCATTTCCGAAAACAGAAAAACCGGAGCAAGCAATGGAGATTTTAGCTTCGAGTCTCACGGAATTTGTTTATGATCCAGAAAATAACCTAACATTTGAAACGTGGTACAAGAGGTATACAGATTTATTATTGGTTGATGCTAGCAAACTTGATGACGCAGCGAAGGTCAGGCTTTTATTAAGGAAACTCAGTACAACTGTACATAATAAATATATGAACTTAATTTTGCCTAACCATCCACGTGAATATAATTTCACTACAACAGTGGAGAAATTAAAACAACTGTTTGGACTCCAAAAGTCACAAATCAGCTTACGCTATAGCTGTTTACAGTTAACCATACCACCAGATACCGACTATACTACGTACGCAGCCGAGGTTAATAAACACTGTGAAAATTTTAAATTGAATAGCCTGTCACAGGACCAGTTCAAATGTTTAATGTTTAATCGGAAGCAGACTTCGAAATAAGAACCTGAATATTGACCAAACTGAACACAGAAGCTGATGCCACCAACTTGGAAAAACTAACAAACGAGTGTCAGCGTATCATTAATTTGAAATCCGACACAGCGCTGGTAGAAAATAAACCACGTGAAAATCAGGTGAATCGATAACAAGCAAATAAGCTTAATAACAATCAAAAACCGAAAACACCATGCTGGTTTTGTGGAGCAATGCATTATGTGCGTGACTGCCAATACAAAAATTATAAATGCGAAGACTGTCACAACATAGGCCATAAAAAAGGTTATTGCAAAGCGAAAAATTCATCAAAATTAAAATACAATAACAACAACAAAAATAATAGCAATGGTAAAGCAAAAACATTTTCACAGCCACGATCCAACAGTATATACACAACGAACAGCATCACAGCTTCACAGCGTAAATATGTCCACGTTAAAATCAACAATGTGCGAATCAAATTGCAATTTGATACTGCATCGGACTTAACTATCATTTCAAAATTTAATTTCAACAAATTAAATATTTTAAATACAATGGAAGTACAACCAGAATCTGCTAAAAGTGCAACTGGAAACTTACCATTGTACGCAAAATTTACATGTGATGTGCAGTTAAAAGACACAATTAGAACACTTACGTGCTTCGTTACAACGATCGATTTGAACGTATTCGGATTGGACTAGATAACTGCTTTTCAACTTAGCGATATGACGCTTAATGCTATTTGCAGCCAAATTTCAACAACAAAACAGGCAAGTAATGTTTCCATAAACTCTTCAAATGGCAAATTTCTTCCGAAAAAATTATTTCCAGAACTTTTCGAGAATGCTATGGGTCTTTGTAATAAAACTAAGGCACATTTAAGTATCAAACCAAACTGTCAACCTGTTTTCTCACCTAAACGCCCGGTAGCATACGCAGTTCAACATTTGGTTGAAGAAGAAATTAAGCGACTTCAAGATCTTGACATTATCGCACCTATCAATTATTCTGACTGGGCCGCACGAATCGTAGTCATCAAAAAGCCAAATGGTAGCATTCGTATTTGCGCTGATTTCTCAACTGAACTTAACGACGCGATTGAATCTTACAAGTATCCACTACCGCTTCCAGAGGATATTTTTGCAAAAATTAGCAATGCAACAGTATTTAGTCATATAGACCTTTCGGACGCTTTTCTCCAAATCGAAGTTGATAGCAAATCGCAAGAACTTCTCACAATAAACACGCATCTAGGTTTATTCAAATACAAGCGTATGGTATTTGGTGTCAAAACTTTTCAGCAATTTTCGAACAAATTATGGATAAAATGCTTGCGGGCTTACATTACGCAGCTGCTTACATTGACGATAGCTTTGTCTCAGATAGATACCAACAGAAGTATGACAACAACTTACAGGAAGTTCTACAACGTAGTTATAAATACGGGTTTAAACTTAAGATCGCAACATGCAATTTTTCAGTTCCTGAAATTGCTTACTTGGGATATATTGTCAGTAAAGACGGCATTCGCCCAGATCCATGAAACATTGAAGCAATCAAGACAATGCCTGCGCCAACCAATCAATCAGAACTTAGATCACTCTTCTGTGCTATCAATTTTTATGGAAAATTCATAAATCACATGCGCAAATACCGAGGACCATTAGACGAACTACTTCAGAACAACAAGCAGTGGCAATGGACGGAACTTCATCAACGCTGTTTGGTTGATTTCAAACAAATTTTGTCATCAGAGTTATTATTATCGCATTACGATCCACTGAAAAACATGATTGCATGCGACTTCGAATTAAAGTTTATTTTAACTAACAGTTTTGGGTATGCAGACGTTTTGTCACAACTCATACATGTAAGCGGCAACACTAGACAGTAATGAGAAGCGCGGCAACCCAGGTAAACGTCAGTGTGTGAAGAAGTGTTAGTGTATCAAGAGCAGCGTCAGAAGCAGTGTGTGTTAAAAGGAGTCAGCGTGGTTGTAGCGAAGTTTACAAGTGGAGTTCTGCGGTCGATTATTATTTAAAATATCCATCAAATTAATTCATTATTATAACTAAAATAAACTAACAATCTTACATTTGGGGGTTCAACCGTGGCCGAAAGAGGTAAAAAATAGAAAAAGACAAAACAAAACTTTTTCGTTACATGTGTGACGCCGACGCAGACAACGGTAGACAAATTTTAACAAGAGCGTCAAAAAAGAAGCTGCAGAAAACAACACTCAACACGCAAAAGTAAACAGAGGAACGAAAAGAACTTGGAACGGGAAAAATTAAAAAAGGCGTAAGTGACAGCATTTCGAAAAGCAGTAGAAAAAGAAGCAAATCAAGCGACATAGGTAAGTAGCAAAATAAAAATGAAATTGAAACGATCGACGAGAAAGATGAAGGAAAAATGTGTTTAGACGTGCGTGGCAGAGATTTTGGCGAGCTGGTCGAATTTCTAGCGTAGTGGTTAGAACAAAACGTAAGCAGATGTAGCAGTGTCCCAATTGAAAATTTTGCAAAAGTTATACTTGATTTAGATGGTGTGTCAATCCCAATTCAACAATGGATAAGTAACTTCGAAGCAAACGCAGATGTATATGAATTAAACAACAAACAGAAGTACGTGAATGCACGTAACAAAATGACTGGAACGGCGAAACTGTTCTTAGAAACCATAACAGTAACCAATTATAGTGGTCTACGCGAAGCGTTGTTGGAAGAATTTGAGGTAAAATTAAGCAGCGCGGAGGTACACAAAAGATTAAAAGAGCGTAAGAAACATCCAAATGAAGGTTTTCACGAATATATTTTGCAAATGCGTAAAATCGCAGCACTTGGAGCATTAGACGAGAAGTCTGTTATAGGATACATTGCAAATGGGCTAGTATTAAGAGACGACTTGAAATTCCCGTTGTATTCTGCCTCGTCATTTAAAGAATTGAAAAAACAATTCGAGCAGATCGAGGCAATGATAGAGAGGAATGCAAGAGAAGAGCGACTACAAACGATACATGCAGAAGCTTGTGCGCAGGAAGAAGCAAATTGTAATATCAACCCCAAACAGCAACATTGCTTTAATTGTGAATCGAAACAACATAAAAGAGCCGAATGCAAAACTGAAACAAAATGTTTTAAGTGTAACGAAGTTGGGCATATAGAAAGAAATTGTACGAGTGTAAAACAATGTGTGCAGAGAATAATAGAGGAAAGTCGTCTAAATGAGATAAAAATTAACAAAGAAAGCACAATGTGTTTGGTGGATACTGGAGCAGACATGTCGTTAATGACCGAAAGTATAGTAAAGGAAAAATTCCCGACACACAAAGTACAAAATAGTTCAATTAAGCTTTATGGCTTCGGCAATATTAGCACGGCAGTATTGGGCGAAATTACAGCAGAAGTTGAAGTTGATGAATTGGCAACAAAACACAAATTTTTAATTGTAGCAAATGGAAAAATGAATACTAACGTAATTCTGGGATATGATTTTTTTAAGAAAATTAAAGTAGTTATAAGTGCTGCAAGCTATGCGTTCACAGATGCAGATGATAATTCATATGGGGAGAATTACAATATTTATAATGTGGTTGGTGCCGATACTGAGATCCACGTTGCGCCGAAGTATAAAGAAACTGTAATGCAATGTATCAACAATTATAAACCAGGCGACAACCCAGCAGCCAGTCTAATTAAATTAAGAATTGTATTAAATTGCGATAATATAATATTCCATGAAAGACCCAGTCGATTAGCAGTGCCAGAACAGGAGTTCGTACGAAATCAAATAGAGGAGTAGCTAAAGCAAAGTGTTGTACGAAAGTCTTGCAAGCAAAGTAGTACTAGCAAGTAAAAAAGATGGTAGCATCAGATTGTGCTTAGATTTTCTTAAGTTGAATACGTTTATACTGAGAGATAGGTTTCCGTTACCGATAATCGAGGATGTTCTTAAAAAAATACAGGCGGCCAAATATTTTACAGTGATAGATCTCAAAAATGGTTTCTTTCATGTGGAAATCGAAGAACACAGCAAAAAAAGCACAGCGTTTGTGACAAAAGAAGGACTGTACGAGTTTAATACAGCACCGTTTGGTTTCTATAATTCACCGGCGGTATTTAGTCGCTATGTCAGTTATATATTTCAGCAGCAAGTAAACGAAGGTATTATGGAGATATACGTAGATGATATTGTAATTCTTGGAAGCATAGCAGAGTAATGTGTGATAAATATGCGACAAGTATTAGAACGAGTACAACAGTTTGGGCTTGAAATAAACTAGGCAAAATGTCAGTTTTTGAAGATTAGAATAAATTTTCAGGGACATGAAGTCGAGGATGGAAATATACATCCTGGGAAGAAGAAGGTTAAAGCGGTTAAAAACTTTCCATTACCAAAAAATATACGAGGGGTCCAAGCGTTTCTGGGTCTAACGGGGTATTTCAGAAAATTCGTTCAAAATTGCGCCTTGTTAGTGAGGCCGTTAACTGAATTATTGAAGAAAAACGTTGAGTTTAAAATAGAAGAGAAACAAATGCGAGCAGTTAAAAGTCTGAAGTCGGCACTAATGGAAGAACCAGTGTTAAAAATATTTAAGCAGAACGCAAAAACACAACTACACGTCGATGCATCCAAATATGGTTTTGGAGTGGCATCCTGTTTATTATTAGAGCAAAAAAACAGAAAAAAAGAAGAAATTGCATAGTTATGGTATTTTGTAGAAGTAAAAGCAGCGACAATGAAGTTAAGACACTATCTTATGGCATTCAGTTTGATTTAGTAACTGATTGCACGGCTTTTAAGCAGACGAACGCCAAGAAAGATATACCCAGAGAAGTAGTGCAATGGCTAATGTTTCTACAGGATTTTACGTATAAAATTGAACACAGACTAGCATGCAGAATGAAGCACGTTGATAGCATGAGTCGTTTTCCGGCCATGAATATAACAACGGATGGCAGTTGATATATAAACAAAATGATGGACAAGATTTGTTAGCAGTACCTAAAATGATGGAAAGAGAAATTATAAGGCGTGCTCATAACTTCAGACATATGGGTACACAGAAGACCTTGTATTCCTCACCTAGAACGAAAAACGCAGCATGATTATCAGATGGCTGATTTAGTAGCGATTCGAGTTACGCAATGCACAACAAATAAAAAGTTGGCAAACAAGTACATAGGGTCATATCAAATTATTAAAATAAAGCGAAATGGACGACATGACGTTAAGAAAGCAGCAGAATTTTAGGGTCCGCTAACATCAACCAGCGCCGATAACATGAAGCTATGGCAGTATATGGGCACGAACGACAGTGAGGAAGAGGAGGAGGAAGAGTCATCTGACAAAGATGATGATCAGGAGGACCGAGTGTAAGCGGCAACACTAGACAGTAGTGAGAAGCGCGGCAACCCTGGTAAACGTCAGTGTGTGAAGAAGTGTTAGTGCATCAAGAGCAGCGTCAGAAGCAGTGTGTGTTAAAAGGAGTCAGCGTGGTTGTAGCGAAATTTACAAGTGGAGTTCTGCGGTCGATTATTATTTAAAATATCCATAAAATTAATTCATTATTATAACTAAAATGAACTAACAATCTTACATACATAACACAATCAATCCTTCAGAAGATTATGTCATCACTGCAGTAGAGTTTGAATTTGAAAGTAAACAAATTTTACATAACTCACTTAATATGCTGCCGCTTAACAGCAGAATGATTACTTACGAAACAGCTAAGGACAAGGTTTTAGCTAAAATTTTCGAATATGTAACTGAAGGATGGCCATCAAACTGCAACAACAGTGAGTTAAAAACTTACTTTAACCGAAAAAACGACATATGTATAGTTGACGGATGTTTAATGTTCGGACAACGCATTATTATACCTCAAATTTTCCTAAAGCGCATTCTTAAAGAAATTCACCGAGGTCATCAAGCAATAGGTCGTACTGAAGCCATCGCGCGGAACTACGTTTATTGGTCAAATATCGATTACGATATTGAAACAATGCTGAAAAGTTGTTCAAATTGTGCCGCAGCAGCTAAAATGCCTGCAAAAGAACTTTACATCCTTGGTCAAAACCTTCTGATTCTTAGGAACGGTTCCATATTGATTATGCAGGAATAATAGATTCATACTACTTTTTGGTCGTAATCGATGCGTTCTCAAAATGGCCAGAAATTATACAAACAAAATTTTTAACAGCAACTCAAACAATTTCCAGCTTGAAAGAAATTTTCGCTAGAAGACAATAGTTTCAGACAATGGTATTCAATTTGTAAGTCATCAATTTCAACAGTTTTTAGCGGAAAACGGCATTAATCATATACAGCATTGGCGCGCAAAAAAATCACTCCGTAATTTTCAGTGTTTTCTAAGCGAAAAACTTAGAAAGTGATATTAAACTCATCACAAATAATCGAGACAGTGACTCTTAAATAATATTAATAAAAAAATAATAGTGCCTGATAAAATAAAATATTATTATATTTATTTATTTTTGCGAAAAAAGTGAATTTTAATTTTGTTTTCGAATTTGTTTACTTTTTTCCAAACTCACACACACTTGAAAACAGCTGATAAAGACAGCAAACAAAGCTTAAAAGCTCAAAAACAAATTTACAAAAAAGTGTTGCAAACGGGTAGAATAGCTAAACAAATTACAAATCGCAAATTTGAAAAATTGTGTAATTGTGTAATTAAATAACAAACTTATGCTAAATAAATAAAATAAATAAATACGCGAAAGGACGCCTCAAAAAAAAAAAAAAAAATTTATTGTTTGATAAATTCTTAAGAAAAATTGAAATTTATATTTTATTATATTATAAATTAATATTATACTTATATTAATAATATATATTTATATTTTTTCTTTTTAAATACATACTATTTTTCTCGTGCCATTTAAAACAGAACTTTAAAGGTTTATAATTAAATAATTAAAAAGTAGAAGCTTCTTTTTCACAACCAATTACTCAGAGACAGTTGGCTGCTCAGCTAACTTCCACGATACCAACCACGATATGCCAATTAATAGATCACCGCCTTCGCATAGCGGAGGCACAAACCACTCACCCATATGCTACCCAACAGCAGATGGTAGTTCTGAGAAGCCAACCACGAACCAAACAATAATGCAAAACAACCAAACCCAAAGGCAACGCTCATACTCGGTAAGTGAAAATTCTTGCAAACAATCAAGCTACCAACCGCAAAGTCCAGCAACATCTTCGAAAAATAACACAGCATCAGCGCAACATGTTAACATATTGCCAAATATATTGCAAAAGAATAGTAACATAGCAAAAAATCCTGATTCACCCAAAGTCCGTGGCATGGATAAATATATTCAAATCATAAAAAGAAAACGTAGCCCGAAACAAAAATGCTAACAATGCAATCTCGACAAAAACTCGAAAAATAGAAAATATTTCGACAGCGAATCGTTTTGCCGTTCTAGCCGAAGACGATAAAAATACCAGACCCGCCCCTACCCAGAAACCACCACCCATATTTCTGCGTGAAAAAAATTCAAACGCTCTTATATACTCCCTAACACAAAGTATTGGCAAAGATTCATTCCATGTTGTGCCTCTTCGTAAAGGAAATTTCGATGAAACAAAAATCTCGATTAACGAAGAAAAACATTACAGAGCAGTTGTAAACAACTTTGAAAAAATGGAAAAAATTTTTACACCTATCAATTAAAAAGTGCCAAAGGATTAACAGTGGTTATAAGAGTGTTGTGTATAGCGCAACAATGTAAACAAACAATAAATTATGTTATGAAAGTGCTTATGTACAAATTATTTTATATTAACTAATGTAATATGTAATGCGATCGCACACGGAAGAACCACCGCAATGCAGGTAGAATATTTGGTCATAGCAAGTATGCAATTGCTATTTGACACTTTTCTTTTCTGTGCTACTATTCTGCACTTGTCGATATGACACACTTGAATGTGTCATAATATTTTTTAAGCATTGACGTGGGTCAACCTTTTTAGTGCCGCCGCAATTGAAATTATTAGGAAAGATATTTGTAAATTATTGTAAAACATTTTGTATAAATAGTTTGGAAAATTGATAATAAAATTCAGATTTTAAACTGAGCTCGAACAGCTTAAACAAAAGTCTCAAAAATTATTTTGTCTCGGCATTCTAGGATGCCTACTAATGAGCAGATTTCTTCCTGCTAATTCTAATAAGAAGAAACTAATTATATCGAATGAAAATCTTTAAAACAAAAATAATAAATTTATACTTAAACAAATTTATTATACATGGCAAACCTGCATGTATAATTAATAAATTTAATATTACAAAAATAAAATTTATTATTACACTCCTGGCAGGATCGCCATGTAATAATAAATTTTATTTTTGTAATATTAAATTTATTAATTATACATGCAGGTTTGCCATGTATAATAAATTTGTTTAAACATAAATTTATTATTTTTGTTTTAAATATTTTCATTCGATATAATTAGTTTCTTCTTATTAGAATTAGCAGGAAGAAATCTGCTCATTAGTAGGCATCCTAGAATGCCGAGACAAAATAATTTTTGATACTTTTGTTTAAGCTGTTCGAGCTCAGTTTAAAATCTGAATTTTATTATCAATTTTCCAAACTATTTATATAAAATGTTTTACAATAATTTACAAATATCTTTCCTAATAATTTCAATTGCGGCGGCACTAAAAAGGTTGACCCACGTCAATGCTTAGAAAATATTATGACACATTCAAGTGTGTCATATCGACATGTGCAGAATAGAAGCACAGAAAAGAAAAGTGTCAAATAGCAATTGCATACTTGCTATGACCAAATATTCTACTTGCATTGCGGTGGTTCTTCCGTGTGCGATCGCATTACATATTACATTAGTTAATATAAAATAATTTGTGCATAAGCACTTTCATAACATAATTTATTGTTTGTTTACATTGTTGCGCTATACACAACAAGAGGAATAGAACCAGATTTGAATACAGCAGAAATTAAAGAAGCACTTGAAGAAAAAGGATTTAAATCAAAATCTATATACAACATTAAAAACCGCGATAAAGTTTCGACACCACTTTATAAAATAGAGCTTGAACCTGAAGGAAAGAAACTCAAATCGAACGAGGCTCATCCAATTTATTCCCTACAATTCCTACTACACAGAAAAATATCAGTAGAAGAACCGCACAAGCGTAAAAACCCGGTGCAGTGTACTAATTGTCAGGAATATGGACATTCGAAGTCCTATTGCACACTTCGTAGTGTTTGTGTTGCATGTGGCGACTTTCACCGCACTAAGGATTGCACATCAAATAAGAAGGACCCAACAACAAAAAAATGCGGAAATTGTGGAGGCAATCACACCGCTAATTATAAAGGATGTGTAGTATACACTACCGAAAAACAAAGAATGTTTCCAGCATTGCGTCCCCGTTCTCAGTCAGTAATCCCACCACACCCTACTCAAATGCGATCTCAGCCAAATGCTCCATCTGACTCCAACAATACGTGTACACAAATATCATATGCAAACGCTGTTAGAGGATTCACTGGCCCAAGCAACGTCCAAAATGAAAACTCTACTAAACCATCTTCAAATATTGAAAACATGATCCAACTGTTTATGGAAAATATGACACAATTTATGAACACCTTGCAAAATATGATGCAGGGAATGATTCAAAATCAAAATATCTTACTTTCAATCCTATCCAAACCATGAATGCAATCAAAATTTGCTTCTGGAATGCTAACGGCTTAAGCCAACATAAAAACGAACTTGTATTGTTTTTACAATCACATCAAATTGACGTCATGCTGATCTCAGAAACCCATTTTAACGAGAAAAGCTACTTTAAGATACCTGGTTACATACTCTACGATTCGAAACACCCCAGTGGACGAGCAAGAGGCGGATCTGCTATCCTCATAAAAAACCACATTAAACACTTCCCAACTCAAACCCTTGAAGCAGAATATATGCAGGCGACAAGCATATGTCTAGAAGAATACATAAAAGGTCTGACTATAACCTCAATCTATTGTCTACCAAGGTATAAAATAACGGAACTTCAATTCGAAGAATATTTTACAAAGCTTGGACCCAAGTTCATAGCGGCCGGCGACTTCAATGCCAAACACACATTCTGGGGCTCAAGACTTATATCACCAAAAGAAAAATCCCTGATGAACGTGATATCAAAACTCGACCTTAACATATCCTCCACTGGCACACCAACATACTGGCCTTCAGATCGGAAAAAAACTCCAGACGTCATTGATTTTGCGGTAACAAAGAATTTAAAAAGAGATCAAATTGCTACCGAGGCATCCTTAGAACTCTCCTCTGATCACACGCCGACTTTTATTCTGATTAGAAACACAACAATAGTCAATCCAAAATCTGAAGAAAAGCTCACAAACCAGCACACAAATTGGCTAAAATTTAAAAAATATGTTAGCTCACATATTAACACCGACACTTCCCTAAAATCAAATATTGAAATTGACAAAGCAGTCCAGGACTTCACAGCTTTACTTCAACAAGCCGCTCGAATATCAACCCCACTCCCAATACCCCACAAACCTATAAACTACCATACATCCAACGAAATTGCAACCCTTATACAGGAGAAACGACAAGTACGACGCCAATGGCAACAACAACGATCCCCCCGTATTAAAAAACAACTTAAGAATCTGACGAAAGCACTTCAGAGATTACTCAAAGAAAAAAATCGCATAGAATACGAAAATTTTATTTCACAGTTGTCTCCAACGCAAACAACAAACTACTCACTTTGGAAAGCCACTAAACTCAAGAAAAAGCCCGTTATACACAGAGCACCCCTCCAACTCACAGATAGAAACTGGGCTAAAAGCGATGAGGAAAAGGGTGCTGCTTTTGCAAATCACCTTATATATGTATTTACCCCAATCTCTACGTTAACAAAACTTGACTCTCTGCCTTACTCCACACGAAACGACAATATGACAATTTGCTTCAGTAAAAAACCACTAAAAAGCGAAATCAAAAATTTAAATACCAAAAAAGCCCCAGGCTACGACCTAATTACAGCGAAAATGCTGAAAGAGATCCCACAAATCGCCAAAGACCAACTACTTTTTATTTATAACGCTATTTTAAGGACTGCATATTTTCCAAACGACTGGAAGCTATCCAAAATCATGATGATACCCAAGCCCGGAAAGGACCCCGCTCAAGTCACCTCATATAGACCCATAAGTCTGGTTCCAATTCTCTCAAAATTATTTGAAAAACTTTTTATAAAACAACTAATGCCATATATAAATAAGAAAAGAATAATACCTAACCACCAATTTGGATTTAGAGAAAAACACAACACAATAGAACAAGTACACCGCATAGTACGAGTAATTAAAGAAACGTTTGAGAAGAGGCAGTATTGTTCAGGCGTCTTTCTAGACATTACCCAAGCCTTTGACAAAGTTTGGCACGAAGGATTGTTCTGGAAACTTGAGAAACATTTACCATACAATATATCCTCAGTTATCAAAAACTACCTCTCAAATAGAAGATTTGTTATAAAACAAAATTCTTTTGTCTCCAATGCCTTCCCCATTATGGCCGGTGTACCCCAAGGTAGTGTATTGGGCCCCTTGCTGTACCTGATTTTCACAGCAGACATGCCAACCAGTGACTGTACAACAACATCAACATTTGCGGATGACACTGCCATTCTCAGCCATAGTGACGACCCATTCACAGCCACAAAATCAGTTCAAGACCACCTCAACAAACTGCAAAAATGGCTCGATCTCTGGAGAATAAAAGTTAACGAATCGAAAAGTGTACACATAACCTTCACTCTACGACGAGATACCTACCCTTTCCTTTGTATTAATTTAAAAGTAATACCACAATGCAATGACACAAAATACTTAGGAATGCATCTCGACCGAAGGCTTATGTGGAAAAAGCATATAGAAACCACGGTAACCCAATTTAAACTCAAACAACAAGAACTAAACTGGCTGATAAAGAAAAATTCTAAACTTTATCGCACCCATAAAGTGCAACTTTGCAATACAATGATAAAACCCATATGGACCTACGGAATTGAACTCTGGAGCTCTGCTTCTCCATCAAACATTGAAAAACTTCAAAGAACTCAATCAAAAATCCTCCGGCAAATAGTCGGTGCCCCCTGGTATATAAAAAACGCAAATATTCATAGAGATCTTCGAATTGACACAGTCACAGATGTAATTACCAGCAACACACAAAAGTACAAAATCAAACTCAGGAACCATCAAAATCCACTTGCAAGCAACCTTACCCAAAGCGCTGGTACACAGCGACTCAAAAAAAACTATATAAACCCGGCTATTCAAGAATAACGCCCGACATGGTAACGAAATTGGACGAAGCTTTGGCTAAGGACAATTAATTATCTATTTTTCTTTTTTCAAATATTTTAATACAGCAATTAGCAGCGAAAATTTATTGTTAGTTCTAAGTTGACTTTTAGAAGATTCAATAAAAATCAAAATAAAATTCAAAAAAAAAAAAAAAAAAATTAATCATATACGAAGCAGTCCGTACTATCCCATGTCAAATAGACAAGCCGAAAGATTTGTGGATACTTTAAAGCTTTAAAACTTTAAAAATGAAATGAGAAGGTGGTAACTGCTGAAAATCTTCAAATATTTCTACAAGTTTACCGATCAACTCCGAATAAGCAAAATGAGGACAGTAAATCGCCAGCTGAAGTTTTACTAAAAAGAAATATCCGTGTTAAAATTGACTTGATTAAACCAACGCCAACTTTAAAAACAAGTGCGATACACAACTGAAAATGAAAGCGCAGTTTAACAAAAGGCACAGTGCAAAGCCAAAGTTTTACGAAAGACTCGAGCTTGTTTATATCAACATATATAAAAACAAACACTTTGCATGGACAAAAGGAAAAATAATCGAACGCATAGGTTACGTCATTTACAATGTTCACTTACAACATGGCAAACATATTCGTGCACGTGCCAACCAAATTCGTAACCGAAAAGATCAAAAAAATGAGTTATCATCAGAAATACGTACTTCCGAAGATATCGCCAACGAAAAGTGTTTAGCTGATGCATTTGGCCTCTACGAAACAACACCTAAAGATGTGGTTAGTTTTGTTACTTGTGAAATAATAATAACTAGGAGTTTTTGATAAATAAAAATCGAAATTATACAGATATAATAGTTAAATCTATAGCATGTAGATCTGTAATCCCTCATCATGCTTATATTGATATTTTTAACTATGGTATCGAAAAACAGAAATTTTATATTCTTGCCAATTTGACCCCTTTTGACGGTATAATTGGTAATGATTCATTGAAAAGACTCGAAGCAGTCATTTATACCCAACAAGATTATTTCACCTTACAGAAAAAATTTAGCTTTCCTCTTAAACAATATTATTTTGATTCAGTAACTACCTACAATCTCGATGGAGTCATTTGACTGAAGAAGAAAATCAACAGATAAACAACATTTGCAACTCCTGTCCAACCTTGTTTTCAGATCCAAACGCAAAGCTTACATTTACTACTACCGTGAAGGGGGAAATTAATACGAAACATGATAATCCGATTTACTCTAAACAATATCCATATGCAATGGCTATAAAGTCTGAAGTTGATCAACAGATCAAACAGCTTCTACAAGATTTTGCAATTCGACCCTTAAGATCGCCGTACAATTCTTCAGTTTGGATTGTTCCAAAGAAGTCTAATACTCCGGGACAATTAGAATACCGCATGGTTATTGATTTCAGGAAACTGAACGAAGTGACTATACCTGATAGGTACCCAATTCCGGAGATAACGGATATTCTAGAAAATCTGGGTAGCAATAAATATTTCTCAACGTTAGACCTGAAAAGTGGTTTCCATCAAATACCTTTGAGAGAATATGACATTGAAAAGACTGCTTTCTCTGTCAATTACGGTAAATACGAGTTCACTAAGCTTTCATTTGGATTAAGTAATGCTCTTGCTATTTTTCAAAGATTACATGTTTTGTTTATACTGATGATATTCTAATTTTTGGTAGAACGAAGGAAGAGGATTTAGAAAATCTTAAAATTGTATTTAGTACGCTTGGGGTGTAGTCTTAGATCGCCTCCTCGTGGTGCACCCTGGGTAACGCCAAATGATCTATTCCCCGTTCCTGGATGCTGTCCTCTTCAGGGGCTCCAGCATCCTCTGGTAACGACCGTTTTTGTCCTTGGACCACGTTTCTTCAGATCCTCTTTTTGTATTTGATCGTTACAGGTTTCTGGACCTAGCTGTCTTCTGACACGGTAGCACCGGGGTGAAACTCGCGTGTGAATGGCTCCAGGCTAAGTCTGTGGCTGCTTCCGTCCCCTTAAAACCCTGGCAGGCCTCAAAGTACGTTCTGCATCCGTCACCATTAAGTTGGTCGTGTAAGTTCGGTTGAAGCTTAGCTCCCGATTAGTTCTGGTCGGTGTCTGAGCACTTGTTCCCATAAGGACGTGTGCCAACCCTCGCATGGCCTTCCTGCACTTGCCTAGATAACCATGGGACTTCTTTTTTTCAGTAACTACACTTACGGGTACCATATAGCGGCTTTGAGTGGGGACCCTTTAAGAATGAACAAATCCAATCAAAACTTTAACAAAACTCCTAAAACTCCTAACCCTTAAAGGGGGCGTTCAAGCCTTACAAGGCAACCGCCTACTAACAATCAGCCGTGTAGAGCTTCTGCTCAGGCGGTTCGAACAAGTAATGCTTCGTCAGTGAGCACCTTGGCAACTGTGCCAGGTGGTAATGCTGCCTCCTGGTCTTCTGCTAGTGCTGCGGTCAAAGCTAATACGCCAACCGCTCCATCTGCAATTAGTACCAACTCAACTTCTGGTACATGTTCCTATCCTAACCCCTCGACAAGGGCATCTAGGGCGCGGAGGTCAGCATACCGCATTCTTTCTAGGCTTAATGCCGCGGATACTTCCTCGCTTTCAGAAAGCGATAAGGCATCACTAAAGTGGGCAAGGGAAATGTCAATCTCCGGCCCTATGACATCGCTTCTACTTCTGCACCTGCTCAGAAACGACAAAGGTCGATTGAGCAGGCTGGTAAATCAATTCAGTCAAGCGCTCCTAAGCGCCCCAAATTTGATCCTCCGAGACCCTCATCTTTGTCAAAACCTCTCAGCGAAATAGTCAAAGAGAGCCTGACATGGGCCATCATCGACACTGGCAATAGTGATGGCACCATCTCTCCAGCAAACTGGAAGAAAGTCGAACGGGCTCTCCTCAAAATATATATGGAAATTATTGCCCTCAACCCTGGGCCATCTCTCAGCTGTAAAGACGCTGGATGGTACCAGGGTCATATTAATATCATTGCCAGCTCAGACCAGCGCTCCGCGGATCTATATAAACAGGCCATCGAAAAGGTTAGGGAACTCTGGCCCAGCGCACAGTTTAGAGCTGTTTCGGTGGATAATATCCCACAACGCCCCAGCTCCAAAGTATGGCTTCCTTCGGAGATAACCTCCCCTTAAGAAATTCTTTACCTTTTAAGGGCCAGTAACACTGACCTCCCCACGCATAACTGGAAAGTTGCGAAGGTAAGTGATCCCAAGGGTGACTTCGTCGAAGCCGTCGTAGTTCTTAACGAACAATCTCTAGCATCTCTTCAAGCCCGAAATGGGACGATTCACTATGACTTTGGGTCGGTCACCCTAAATGTTTACAAAAGCGACTCTCAAGCCGCCAAACAATAACCTTCTGGTGGGGCACCTTCGGAAACGATCTTTGATGACGGAATCGGTTCCATCTCCGTTCCAAACAATCCTGATGTAGGGACTTCCGATGTAATCGGCACTCTTTCCTCCGAAGACGGAGGTAGCGTAATCTCGTCTTCCGAACTGGTCGGCGAGTTCTTTACAGGTATGGCGCTCTCCCGGGAGACCTCACCGATGTCGGACGAGGATGAACTGGACAGTACCATAGTTGAAAAACAACCAAGCTGTTGAAGGTCGTCCAAATTAACCTCCAACACTCCAAAACTGATTCGGCAGCCCTTACCCTCCGTCTAACTGAAAAAGGAGAGGACATAATGTTGATCCAAGAACCTTCGATTGTAAACAATCGGGTTTGCGTACTGAATACAAACGGATATCGGTTAGTATTCACAGAAGGTCAAGGTAAACCAAGATCTGTGGCATTTGGATTGTCTCAGCATATATGGCACACAATCACGGTGCCACTACACCACAGGACTCCCTCAGGCTTCTGGTGTCAGAGGCAAATAACAGTAGGATCCCGGTGATCATAGGAGCTGACGCCAACGCACATCATGAGATGTGGGGTTGGCACAGATACTAACGCGAGAGTTGAGTGTCTTTTTGATTTCATTCTTGCAGGAAACTTAGTGATTGCTAACATAGGTAGGGAACCAACCTTCATGATTTCAATCAGAAGGGAAGTTCTCGATATCACCCTGATTAGCGAGCACTCCTCTTACTTTATTACTAATTGGTCCGTATCGCAAGATTGTTCCTTTTCAGACCATAGGTACATCAATTTTGATCTAGATTTTGTGGGGAACCCTGAAATGAACAGATCATCTAAACCAATAAATAGGAAACGTACTGTATGGCCCATTTTTCGAGCCAACCTGGAATCCAACTTACAGTTGGACCCTCCCACTATTCTCAACTGTTCCGATATAGATCGAGCGGTTGACCTTCTCACATCAGCATTTAGATGCGGCACAAACGCGGCCTGCAAGCAACCCGAATTTAGGGGCAAACCCAAACCTCCTTGGTGGAACTTAAACATTGCAGACCTCCGAAAAACCTGTAGAAAACTTTTTAATGATGCTAAAGCAACAGGAAACTGGGTTGCATATAAAGAGAAGCAAAGAGAATTTAAATACGCTATTAGGCGGGCCAAAAGGGCAGCTTGGAAAAACTTCTGTGGCAACATAGAATCCTCCTCTGAGTCTAGCCGACTGCGCAAAATCCTCAATTCCACCCATAAGACACTCGATTGTATCCAGGCTCTAAATGGTCAATGGACCAACTCCAGTAAGGAAACTCTCGACATCCTTCTGGACTCGCACTTGCCAGGGAGTGTAGCCTCTGATGCTGATTTAATCAGCTTGCCCCCTCTAAACAATCTGAAACCGTTTCAAGTGACCAACAATCAAATCAAGTGGGCTATATGAACTTTTAAACCTTATAAATCTCCAGGTCCGGACGGAATTATTCCCGCCAATATGCAACAGGGTGAATTCGTAATCCTCCCCTGGCTCCTAAGCATTTACAATAGTTGTCTCAAGCTTATGTATGTCCCAAGCTGCTGGAGAGTGGCTCGAGTAGTTTTCATTCCCAAAGCAGGGAAAATAACTCACTGCAGTGCCAAGGACTATAAACCAATCAGTCTGTCTTCTTTTCTTCTAAAAGTACTGGAGAGAGTTCTTGATCTGCATATCAGGAACAAGATAAACTCAGTACTCTTATCTCCATCACAGCACGCTTATACTAAAGGCAAGTCTGTCGATACTGCGCTTCATGCACTCATCTCGCAAGTTGACCACTCTATCTCTCTCAGTGAATACACACTTACCACTTTTCTCGATATTGAGGGCGCTTTCAACAATGTCTGCCCCAATGGTATCATAAAATCCCTCTCAAAGCTAAATCTCGACAATAGTCTGGTTAAATTTGTAGAGGCCCTTCTCAAAACTAGGATTATTACATCCGACATCGGAAGTGTTCAATCCTCCAGAGCAGTCTGTCGGGGAACGCCACAAGGTGGGGTTCTCTCTCCTCTTCGATGGAACATAGCGGTTGATTCTTTGCTAAAACTTTTGGAACAATCCGGATGCAGTGTTATAGCTTATGCGGACGACATTGCTATTGCCTCATCTGGCAAATTCCCCCAAGGTTTGTCCAATTTTATTAACTCTGCGCTCCTCATTGTCACTAAATGGTGTAAGGAATTCAGTCTTGATATTAACCCCGCAAAGACAGAGGTTATTCTCTTTACCAGGAAATATAAAATACCGATATTTTCCTTACCAAAGATAAAGGGCGTTAATCTAAATTTAAGTTCGAACGTCAAATATCTGGGTATTATTCTGGACTCTAAACTCAGCTGGAAAGACAACTCGGCTGAGAGAGCCCGCAAAGCCGTATGCGCCACCAACTGCTGTAGAAGAGCTATAGGCCGCAGTTGGGGGCTCAAACCGTGCATTATAGTCTGGCTTTATTCAGCTGTTATCGAACCAATTCTTCTGTATGGGACTGCTTTCTGGTGGCAGGCAACTGAAAAAGCGTGTCACACCAAATTAATTGACAAAACTAGGAGGATAGCTGCACTACAAATCACTGGTGCTCTTCGCTCCACCCCACGCAAGCTCTTTCCGCTCTGCTTCATAGGCTGTCATTCGGCTTCTGGTAAAACAGCAAGCCAAAATAGTTGCAACCAGGCTCAACGCCCTCTCCTGCTGGTCAAGAACTTATATGAGCCACGCGATCATACTGAATCAGGATCTGCCAACTCCCGTCTCTATTGACTACATGTTACCCAGACCTAAACAGGGGGTTCGAATCTCTTATACCTAGCAGGGAGGACTGGATCCTTGAAAGAGTGATCCCTCTCCAAACGGTTGACATTTACACGAACGGCTCCAAAATAGATAAACGAGTCGGCTGTGGCATTTTCTCTGAAAGACTGGGTCTTAGCATCTCGCTTCGACTTCCAAACCACTGTAGCGTCTTTCAAGCTGAAATAATGGCAATTCACCAAGCTGTAAAATGGGTTGATAGCCAAGCTGCCACCAGATCACTGATTGGCATCTCAGCCACATCAATTACAACTCAAGACTGCCGTGCTTCACTAAATGACCTAGCTAGGTTTGTTGGGTTCCTGGTCACAGGGATATCACAGAAAATTGTAGGGCAGACGACCTAGCCAAGGCAGGTGCTCTTCTCCCCAACATTAACCTCTCTGATATAGGCGTTCCACTTGCTACAGTTAAACTGGCAATCATACAAAAATACCTGTGCATACCCAAGCAATACTGAGCTGACGAACCTCAATGTCAGATTTCTAGGTTGACTTGGCCGAACCTAGACAAGAAAAGAACTAGTCAGCTACTTCCACTAAGACGGAACCTGCTCAGCACTACGGTATCTGTGCTGACGGGACACTGCGTAATAGGAAAGCACGCTATGAGACTGGGTCTCCCCTTTAATGACTTTTGTTGAGGTTGTGGTTCTGAGGATGAGGAGGAGACTGTACTCCATCTCATGTGTCAGTGCCCTTCCATAGCCAGAAGAAGATTAAAAACCCTTAGATATCCTTTTCTAACTGACCTGACTGAGCTGTCATCCTGTAATGTTAGGGACCTAGCCAAGTTCATAGAACTGTCAGGTTGGTTTTCCTTTACCTAATAGGGGAGTCGTTACCTTTCTGCGACGTTGAATGTATACTGATTACAATCTATATACAAATCAATGTAACTCCTGTGGTACCACAATGGGCCATTATTTGTGCTTAAGTGGGCTTTTTGGGATACAAGGACGCCACTCCAACCCAACTCAACATTTGACAAAACCCCACCCTAATGTTCTTTATTAAAACAACAGATCCACTTATGTCGCAAATTCAGTCCATTTATTTTAAACATCTTAAAGATTATAAAATTACATTTTCACAAATTGTCGGATCAGATGTAATAACTAAAGAAGAACAGAAACACAGAGACCCATAATAGAGCGCATAGAAATGTTTGCGAAAATAGAAAGCAAATCCTAGAAAAATATTATTCTCCTTTCATGTCAAGAAAAATAAGAGACTTGGTAAATAAATGCACGATATGCAGGGAAAATAAATATAATAGGCGTCCTGATAATTAAATTTGAAGTGCCACACCAATGCCTACATATCCTGGTCATACCCTCCACATCGATATATTTGCACCAATAAGAAAAAGATCCTTATCGCAATCGACAAGTTTACAAAGTTCGCCGTTGTTAGGATGTTAGATGGTAAGAGTACTGAAACAT
Source organism: Teleopsis dalmanni (assembly GCF_002237135.1). Classification (NCBI taxonomy): domain Eukaryota; kingdom Metazoa; phylum Arthropoda; class Insecta; order Diptera; family Diopsidae; genus Teleopsis; species Teleopsis dalmanni. The sequence continues at coordinate 107,808,822 of NC_051847.1, read as the reverse complement.
TTGAAAACCGCTGAGAAATTCTTTTTTATTTTGGAGTCCCGAAATTTGTTGTTTTCGATAACGAAAAATCTTTTAATTCGCAGTCAATCCGGTTCATTATGGAAAATGACTTAAAAATTAATATCTTCACCACCCCTCCTTAAAGTGCAGTAAATGGACAAGTAGAGAGATTCCATTCAACTCTTTCTGAAATCATGAGGTGCTTAAAATATGAAGATTCAAATAAAAATTTTGCAGATCTAGTTGAGACTGCTGTGAACGAGTATAACCACTCCATTCATTCTGTAACAAATAAAAGACCTGTGGATTTATTTTTTGGAAGAATATCAAATTTTGGACCCAGAGATTATGAAAAAACCCATTTAGGGATCTATGAAAGGCTTTTGGCTAAACAAAAAAAGGATATGAAATATCACAATAAAAATAGGAAGGAAGCTAAAGATTACGAACCCGGACAGGAGATTTACGTAAAACAAAACAAAAGAATAGGGACTAAACTGGCTAAGCGTTTTAAAAAGGAAAAGGTAAAGGAAAATCACCGCTCAACAGTTCTTACCGAATCTGGAAGGGGTTCAATTCAAGGTCGAGGGGCTATGAGTTAACTTTATAAATTAAAAGGTAATCCATCAATATTTTATTTAACTTATAATAAAGCGTATAGCGCTCCCAAAAGGTAGGATATTGATATTTATTATAATAATATAATGAGTTAACTTCATACATTAAAATGTGAATCTATCAATATTTTATTTAACTTATAATAAAGCGCATAGCGCTGCCAAAAAGTAGAACATTGATAGTTATTATAATCATATTGGCACAAAATGCAATAATTATTCTTTTTCTTTATCCCTTATTACCTACGTAATTATTTATTATAGAGTGCATAGCGCTGCTTAAGAAAATGTTCTAAATAAAATTTAATAGTTTTTGTTTTACAAGTTTTTTCTGAGCCGACAATTTATGAGAGAAGAGAAGAAGAAAAAAGAGTAACGGTGGTAAATGAATTCTAATTAATGGTAAATAATGTTTTATAACTAAATCAAATATTGATTAAATAAATAATTATAAAAGTTTTAAATAAAAAAAATCATATTTAATTCTTTTCTAAATGAAAAATTGTAGGAAAATATGTTGTAACTAAACAAAAAAATTATAAGTAAAACGAATTACAAAAAAATTATAAGTTAATTATTTGAAATGAAATTGAAATTGTAAATACTAAATACTTTGTAATCAATAGGTTAACTATTAACTAAACCTAAACTATTAATTATAAAAAAAAATTAAAAATTAAATTGAAAAAAATTATTAGTTAATCAATAGATTAACTACAATTAAATTATATTTTAAGATTCTAAATCATATTTACTTAAAATTATAACTATAATATAATATAAAAAAATTATAAAAAATTGATTATTTAAGATTAAAATTTAAATTTACTAATGAATTTTTAACCAAACAATTTTGTAACTTAATTTTGTAATTATGGAATTTAATAAATTAATTATTTAAAATTATAATTAAATTTTATGAATGAATTGTAATTAAATTTTATATTTAAGTTAAGTCTAAGTACGAATTTATGTAATCTATTTAATTCAATAAAAGATGGTATCTTTAGGTGAGAGTGTCGGGTTCTTTTTGTGGAGAGGAGCATCGATGCGGTGAGTGGAAATCGATGCGGTGAGTGGAACTAAGTACAAGGGCCCAAACGAGGACGTTTGAAATTCGTAAGGGAGGAGTTAACCCACGCGTCTCCCAAATCCGGCCCTGCGCTTAATTTCATTAACGGAGCAATCATGCGATATTATTAGAACGCATGGTTGCTATCAAACGGGACGCGTTTGGGATGCATCTCAAAATCTTAAAACGCATCTCAAAATGTGAGTCAGAAATGGAACGCATTTGAAGATAATGATGATAATCTGATCAAAATTTTAAAGCCTGTCATGAATATATCAAAAAAAATTGCTTCGGCCAGTTACAGCAAAGACGGGATAAAATTAAAAATCGATTTAATAATGAATTAAAAATAATAAAGCAAATGCAACAAAAGGAAGCTCAAATCTCAAGGCATCAAGTTACAAGAGAGCAAGAGAAAGCTCGGTCATAAAGGCATCACGATATAAGTAGCAATGACGAAGTCACCATCATCGAGCCAAGTAATAGTACGAACAAACATTTGGCAATATTAAGCACAAATCTGTTGCAAATCAAAGAGACAATAGACTTAAGAAAAAATGTTGAAGCATTGCAGTTTAAGATGGAAAAATTGAAGAATTGTTGGGCAAAGATCTCACAACTAAACGATGAATACTTGCTCAGCAATGATGAAGTAGATCAAGGAGATTTTATTCAATTAGAATCGATATTTGAAGAACTATATATTCAACTACAAGAAGAACTGAACATTAGCAGTCAAAACGTTTCAGAAACATGAATACCCGTAAGTAACAGTATCAAATTATCGCCGTTGAACGTACCAATATTCAACGGCAGATATGAAGAGTGGTGTCCATTTTGCGAATTGTTCAACCGGTTAGTGCAACGAAACCATAATCTAGTGGATGTCGAAAGATTGCAGTATTTAAAAGAAAGTCTGCGAGGAGAAGCCGCCAGACTCATCAATCATTTATCAATAACAGCGAATAATTATACACATGCAGTTGAACTACTAAGACAAGGATTCAACTATACAGCCATACTTATGTACAATTTTATCAATAAGTAATTGTCGCTTAGAGCTGTAAGAAACGAGAATACACAAAATTTAAAAACATTAATGGATGATTAATGAAGGTATTATATGGTATCTGTAATTTGAATAACACAAATATTGCTTCTAAAATTAGTTGGTGAAACTAGAAAATTACATCAACATTCAAGAAGAGCATCAACGCAAATACCAAAAATGAGCAACGTATGCGAGTTTTTTGAGAGCAGAGTTGGAGGATTGTGGGCAATGCGTGACACAACTAGAGAAAATAGAAATAATTTTCAACCAACGGCTGTAAATACAAAAAAGCATGTAACTACAGTACATACGCTATGTGTGGTGTGTAATGGGAACCACAAATTAGCTCGATGTTAAAAGTTTTTAAATATGAAGGTGCCAGAACGTCGTGAAAAGATCATGACGGCCAAATTATATGTGAACTGCCTTCAGAGTGGGCATTTTAGTAAGTTGTGCTTTAATAAAAAAAAATGTGTACTTTGCGAAAACGAACATCATCAACTAATTCGTGAGCAAGTTAAATGCAAATCAACATCCAGAAACAACGTAAATAAACAGAAGATGCCAACAATGAAGAACAACACAGAAACCGAAGTGGCAACGTCGTACAACATACAAAAAGAAAAAACTGTTTTACTAGCAACAACAATGGTATTTATAAAGACTAAAAAACAACTCAATTCGATACGATCGCGGACGTATTACAAGACGTGTTTAAAGAAGGCTTAATTAAAGGGCCAGACAACTCTCCAATGGACACTATTTGGATGGATATTATCAGGACCTTTAGATGTAGAGCGTTTTCACAGGAAAAATAACGTTGTGCACCATGTCTTAACAACAGCGACGAATATTTAAAACGGTTTTGGGAATTAGATAAAATTCCGAATGCAGACTTAAAAACAATAGAAGAAAGGCGTTGTGAGCTACATTATGATAAAACAGAACGACACATCGTTAGGTTACCGCTAAAAAATGATCAAGAAATGTTAGGTGAGTCCAGAAAGATGGGATAGAAACAGTTTTTTTCACTGGCAGAACGACTTCAGAAGAATCCAGCACTAAAGCAAGAGTATTTGAACTTTATACAAGAGTACATCAAGCTTAAACACATAAAAGAAGTTAATGAAAATTCAAAAACAAAGGTTCACTACTTACGTATCATGCAGTTATTAATGAAGACAGCACGACAACAAAACTCGCAAAAACGACATGGAAAGTTTACCAAGATCAAGAATAAATTTATCAAGGCCATTTACTCACTGCGGCATAGACAAGGTCATTGTACATTAAATGCTCTTAATTCAGGGGTAGCAGCATTTCAGATCTGACATTTCAGGGATAGCAGCACTCAAACGAATGATAAACAGGCGTGGCTCCGTACATCATATTTACAGCGACAGTGGTACTAATTTAATAGGTGCAAACAACACTTTACAGAAGATTCAAATAGAGAATCATCTAGCCGAAACAGGTATACGTTGGAATTTCATCCCACTTTGGTGGTCTCTGATAATTAGAAGTAACATCCATTAAATATCATCTAGCTAAAATTATAGGTGATCAAAAATTGACATACGGGGATCAAATACGGTCTTAACGCAAATCAATTGTTATCTGTTCAATAACAGACAACATTGAAGGCCTTAATTCACTTACACCAGGACATTTCATTGTGGGAGTGTCATTGATGACTCCAACGCATGACAGTATTATTAACTTCACAGAAACCAACCTAAAAATATGGAAGATTGTGTAGAAAATAAAAAAAGACTTTTAAGAAATATTCAACAACAGAGATACAAATAGACAAAATCAACACCAAATTTAGAAGTTGGTCAACTAGTCCTATTGAAAGACGAAACATTAATGTCATCAATGCCACTGCCTCCTGGCAGAGTCATAGAAGTTCATTATAGAACAGATGGCTTAACCCGAATTGCTACACTTAAAACCCAAAAAGGGACAGTAAAACGTACGATCCAAAAAATATGTCTTCTGCCAATCACTAATAATGTCAACGAAGATCATAAACCGTCAAATCAAAAAAATTCAGTTAAAAAATGCAAAGGGTTTGAAGCACCATCAACCAAGGCAGAATCAGACACTCAAAATGTGTTACCATTTGAAAACATTGTCAGCAATATAGAAGTAGTTCCGACAAAATCTACTGTAGGTGATCCTAAAATGCGACGACAATAGTTATCGAATAGGCAATCAAAAAGGACAGTTCTTGCTATATTTTTGGCATATCTCACATTAAAACAACATTAGCAACTTCCATAATAACATATCCCGAATCAGGATTACTCATTGAAGGGGTAGGCAAACCGTACCGTACCAAGTCAAAGGATGCCAATCCGTATATACAATGTGACGATATAGTGTCCAATTGAAATCATGAAGGACGCATCTTAAGAACTACCATTGATCGATTGTTGACGGCAGAATCATCAGCTATAAGAAGGCGCCGAGGAATATTAAGTACAGTGTTAACAACATTTTTTTACGTAAACGATCAAGTGTATCACGACATTGAAACGTTGGAGCAAAATCCGAAATTATTGATCCAAAATACTAAATCAAATGCTAGAATCATGATATTCACAATAGCGGCAGTAAACAGCACAGAAACTAAAATCATCAACAAAATCAATAGCTTTAGTAAAGACTAAACGAAGGATTGTTCAGTTAGATGCAAGATTGGCATAATATCGGAAAAGAAAATACACTGAATATATATGTACTTAATTCATATATTTTGGCATCCAATCACATTCGAGAAGTAGAATCAAAATACAACAAGGTCTTCAATGTATATTTGAAACGCTGTTATATTTACGAATTCCATATTGAACGTGAAGAAGTAGTTTTGAACAATACGGGAATCATCCACATCTCTCCAGATTGTATAACACATTCTAAGTCTATTCAACTTGAAGGATGAATGATGAATGAACTCCAATCGATCACACACCACGTTAAACCAATCAGCATGCAAAACATGACGATGTCTGACAGTAGAATGCATAAAATTGCAAATGTAACCGTTATCTTATTGATGCAAGACTTATCAGCTATGTTGTTGAATTACCCAGCGGATGCTTAAAACAATATGGACCAACTTAACGAAATATCTTGGAAAACAATAATAACTCATCAATATCAGGTAAAATGGGTTATCTAGGCTACAGCCATAATAACAATCATATTCCTTGGAGCACTACATTATATATGTTTCATTAAACTGCAAATACCCTCAACACCAGTCAATAATCGTAGATCAACATCCACTAAACTAGTTCGTAATACCAACCCAGAGCAGGCATAATGTTGAGGAATGAATAAAAAATTAAGAATTAGATCATAAGTTAATCGCTCGCACTTGTTGCTTAGTAAGCAATTTGTGCGAATTAAATAATAAATTAATTTTAGTAATTATTGTATATCTTGCACTATAAACTTAATTATGGTTGCATTTTATTTTGTATAAAAGACGAAGAAGTTTTAAATAAAATCAGTTATTGATTATTATTATATTATATAATATAATAAATCTATATATTATAGATTTATATACATTGTGACCGAAAAGGAAATTTTAAATAAAACGCAAAATTCTTAATCTTCATCAATATTTATTTTATCTCCTTCAAAATATGCTCCATTAGAAGCGATACACAAATGCCAACGTTTCTTCCAATCATCAAAACATTTTTTATAGGCGCTTTCCGGTATGGCTTTGAGTTTCCTCTGCGAATTCTGTTTTACGTCTTCTATGGATTCAAAACGCGTTCCTCTGAGTGGTAATTTGAGTTTGGGAAACAGGAAAAAGTCACACGGTGCAAGATCAGGTGAATACGGGGGCTGTTCGATGGTATTTATTGAATGTTTGGCCTTAAAATCGTTGATAATGTTGGCTCGGTGCGAGGGAGCATTATCGTCATGAAAAATCCATGAATTATCCTTCCACAATTGAGGCCGTTTACGGCGGATATTTTCACGCAAACGTCTTAAAACAGTCAAATAATAGGCTTTATTGACTGTTTGTCCTTCAGGGACGAATTCATGATGCACCACACCACGAATATCGAAGAAAACAATCAGCATTGCCTTGATTTTCGAGCGACTTTGGCGTGGTTTTTTCGGTTTCGGCTCGTCTTTTCCTCTCCATTCCGATGATTGTTGGCTTGTTTGCATGTCGTACTCGTAGACCCATGTCTCGTCACCCGTTATGATGCGTTCCATGAAAGTTGGATCGGAATTGGCACGATCAAGCATGTCTAACGAGACCTGTCCACGATGGTGTTTTTGGAACAAATTGAGGTGAATCGGAAAAAGCCGAGCGTTGACACGTCGCATACACAAATTGTCCACCAAAATCAAACGAGCCATCTCACGACCGATGCCTAGCTCTCGTGCTATCTCTCTAACACTCACATGAGGATTTTTGAACACGATTTCCTTTGCCTTTTCAATGTTTTCGTCGGTGGTAGAGGTCGAAGGTCGTCCAGAACGCGGCATGTCTTCGACGGTCGTACGACAGTCCTGAAAGGCTTTGTACCACTCATAAACTTGAGTTTTCGATAAAACTGATTCCCCATAAGCCTTTTGTAGCATTCGCAACGATTCTGCACACGAAAATTCGTTCGAAACACAAAATTTGATGCAAACTCTTTGATCAATATTTTTTTCCATTGTTTTTTCGCAACGCACTACTGAGGTGAACTGGTTTCAACAGTCTGCCGTAAACGAACTGTCTGACAGATCGCGCTCATTTTTGGCATAGTAATTAAGGACAGTGCTGCCAAACTACATAAACTTAAAATATCGAAAAATATACAGCGCACGAATTTTAAATGAGAATTTCCGAAAACTTTTCGGTCACAATGTATATACCATTTAATATTTATACCATTTATAATATTTAGTTTAATTTAGTTTGATTATACACTTCCTGTAGATCCTGCAGATAGTTTATTTACTCTCACTTACTATAGCACGTTTTATAGAGTAAAAAACTTACCGAAACTAAAATAGTTTGCGGGAAGTTTTTACCTATAAAGCTATGACCATCCTAACTATAGAACTTATCCATGGTATACTTTATCCATCACCTGTTTAATGGATTTTTAACTACATTACTTTTATTTAATTTAACATTAAGCTAAAATAATTAAGCTAAAATAATTTCCGGGAAGCTTTTACCTTAAAGGCTATAAGCGTCCGAATCATAGAAATTGTACTTGATATTATGCACCACCTACTTGATGGGTTCGATTCTATACAAGAATTTATATAATATTATTGCACCATAAAATCTTTTCGAAGCCAAAAGCAACAATTTTGTAAAGTTTTGTTTAAATATACCTAAACACAAATTAATTTTTAGTGATTGAACCTTTTTAACATCCTGTTAACATCCATCTTTAGAAGAGGAGATTAAAGAGTACGTTATCTGCAATCCATATCATTAACCTAACTTATTTGCTAGCACATATAGAATTATGTGATTAGATACTTTATTAGCTTTACTGTCTAGTTTTTATACCAATAAATTTAAGTGGATCCTTACTCGGTGTCTACAATATCTAGTCTTTGAAAACATACATACAAAATTTATATAAAAAAGTATTTAGAATATCTAAGTGTGAATTTGTTATACTTTCAATAATTTCACAAACTATTTGAGTTATAATATGGCACGAAAGATTTTTAATACTAGAATATAAAACTTTGTAGTCTAACAACATTGATTATGCTCTTACAGAGACGTTTTACAGAAATTAAAGTGTTATAGTGCAGTTGAATAGCACTTTTTTGTTTCTAGTTTCTGTTATCTTTTTTTGTATTGTTTATTCGTGTAGTTAGCTATTGCTATTTTTTCTGTCCTGTTAAATTGTATTGTATAAATATATAAAAATATATATAAATACATTTAATTTATATTGAGGATAGTACTTCGAATGATATAAAAAAAATATTTCTATCGATATTAGTTTCGAATTTTTTCATTACTTGTTTCTGTGTTACAATAATTTAATGAAATGTGTCACAATTTTTCTTCTTAACGAAAACCACCATTTGTTAGAAGAGGTACAGGATACAGGGATGATAAGAACAGAACATTCACAAAGAATATGAACCTCAATGTTTATTTTACTAAATTTATACATATGAATGACCAAAAAGGTAAACCTATTTAAGTAATACTTGTAATTCAAATAAACATTATCCT